>NW_002476212.1:600000-1143000 GCF_000189635.1 Tetrahymena thermophila SB210 | reverse complement strand
CCCAACCCCAACCCCAACCCCAACCCCAACCCCAACCCCAACCCCAACCCCAACCCCAAACAAAAAATTATTAAAAATGGTACAGTTTGATTATTTTTTTTTTAATGATCTTTTGCTTTTGGAAAGATTCTACAATAAAAGGAATCCATTTAGAAGGTACCATTCTTTTTTTAATTTTTATTAATTGTTGATAGATTTCAGACGCCTTTTAAAAATTGTTCTCTTCTAAATATTTTTTAGCTTTTAAGTAGTTTATTTTATCTTTCAATTTAGGTTATTTAATGAATCCTGGTGTTTCAATAGATTAACAAATAAAAGCGTTTTTGGATATTAATATTAGATTAACTAAAGAAATCTTTTAATAGAATATTTGAAATAACATTTTTGTATCGTTTGTGTTACATATAGTCTACATAAGATATTGATATTTGTGTTAATTAAAAAAAATAAATAATAGATAAGAAATTGAAAAAAAATATAAGGTAAAGAGAAGAAGAAAAGAAAACAAATGAATTTCAAAATTAATTACAAGCTATTATTTGTTTGCATGTCTGTTTTAATATTAATCTAAGGAAGATTATTAGAATAAAATAAATGTGAACCTTAAGGTGTGAAGCTAAGTTTAGGAGATAATTATGGCAAATAATAATTCTATAAAAACTACAAATAAATATAATCTAATCCTCATGATTATACTATAACATATTTTACAGAAGTATTTTTTTTGCTTTTATTAACTCAATTTCAATTTTTTAAAATTTATAAATAGCTTAACTGCACTCTAAATTACATTATTGTTTATGGATCAAAAGGATACGAATTAAAAATTACTCCAAATATTACAATATATAGTAAAGTTTATTGCCATATTATTTTTTTAATCATTTGGAATTTTAATATATGCAAGGACAAGAAGTAGATTAAAGCGGAGACCCAAAAACTCTTACAAGAAATTAAACATTTTTAATATATGTCTATGAATATCAACTTAATCTTGAACCAAGCAAATTTTAGACAGATTCATTGATTTCTTATTCTTGTTTTTACTCAGATAGTATTAATATTTTACTTGTAAAATTTAAATTTAATTAAAATCAACAAATATAGAAACCAGTACAAAATACGAAGAGAAGTAATTATTAAATTTGTAATCGATATTTGCAATAATATCAAAATAGAGGACAATTTCAATTCTTTCACCATGACCGATCCAAGATGAGTGATAAAGAGTTTAAATTGGTTTGGATGGCTGATTTTGATGTTAATGAAAGTTTAGTACCTAAATATAATAAAAGAAGGTTTGGCTATGATAATTTGAAAATCATTTCAAAATTTGTAAGCAAATAAATTTTATCATTTTTAAATTAGGATTTTAATTGAAATAAATAGATAAATAGTGGAAGGGATAAATTTGTTTCTATTATAGGTGGTGGAGATTATGCATATGATATGAATGACGACAGTGGATAAAGAGGAGCTAATTTTTTAAAAGAAACAGAATTCTTATTTTCTTCTATTCCTTTCACAGTAAAATAATTTATTTTTTTTAAAAAATGTTTACTTGTCTAATAAATATTTATTTATTAAGTCTGTTGCTGGAAATCATGAATTGTGGTATAACATGTCCTACTATAAATCTCTTTTTAGAAATCCAGGTTATCAATATACTTAAAGTGATTACTACTCTTTAAGTTTTGGAAATTTGATTATGATTGGATTGAACACTAATCGCTTTGCTGTGGACTAAAAAAAAAATTTTATCGGATTGGAGTAGCCATATTTTAACTAAATGCTTGAATGGTTGAATAATACTTTGAGTTGGGCTAATTAAAATTATAGATGGATAGTAGTTTATTCTCATCAAAACATTCACTGCTTTGAAGATCTTCCAAAAAGTAGCTGTTATGGTCGCCAAGATATTGTTGCACCTGTAAATAAATATAAATATTTCTATTTTTTTTAATGTAATTAAGCAAGCTAAATAAATAAATATTTAATAATACAAAGCTAGAAAAATTATTAGTTCAATACAAAGTTGACATTTATCTATGTGGACATATTCATGCTTATGAAAGAGTACATCCTTTGTATTAAGGAAAAAAATAATTTGAAGAAAACGATTAATGTAAGGGTAAAAATTGCTAATTATACAATTCTCCTAAAGCCCCAGTTTATGTTATTGATGGTACTTCTGGTACAAACCATTAATTCCCCTAAGACTCTGGATGTAAATAGTATAATTCATTTTATTTTTACTAAAATACTAATTATTATAGACAAAGGCTCTGAAGAATTTACTGTGACTTCTGATGCAAGCTTAGGGTTTAGCACAATTACAGTAAAAAATAATACTCATCTTCTTTTTGAGCACTATTCTTCTGATTCTATGAAAGTATTTGATTCTTTTTATATCCATAAACCTGACAATGAAAACGATGATACTACCAATAATAATCAATTAAACGAGTATATTATCTTGTCTATAGCTATTATTGTGCTTTTGATAATCTTGTTATTGATTTATTTAAGAAGAAGATAAAGATTAAAGTAAGAGTTAAAATATAGTGATTAAATTGCTCTCGTGTAATGACTTTAAATCTTATTTAAATACTTCTGTACTTTTAAATAAATGTTGTTTTATTTTTAAAACTATGTACAAATACTAATTGAAACAATTTAAGAACAGTTTTTAATTAAAAAATTCTTTTTTTTAAAAAAATATTCTTAACTATAATAATATTTTACTTATTTATTATCAAATATTTAATTGTTTTCATGTTAACATTTTAAGAGTTTTATTTCATTTTAAATTAATTTTTATTCTTACTTTATTATAAAAACAAGCCAGAAATTAAGCATTTAATATATTTTTTTATAAGCAATTAAATAAAATAAATATCATTTATTTACCATAAAAATTTTTAATTTATAATCTAGTTTTTTATGATAAAATCCCAAATATTTTATTTCAAATTTACATTTTTAACTGAAATTTTAGAGAAAAATATTTTTAAAATATCATTCCACCCTATTTTCAATTTTTAAAAATATAAAACATGTTTCAATAGCTCAAAAACTAGAATATTTTTAAATGCTTATGAGTCAACTTAAATCATCTTATGAAATTTAAATTTGAGGGAAATATTTTTAATTTATTAATTGAAAGAGAATAAATACTAATATAATTTTAAACATAATTAGTAATATGATTTAATTTAAGTATATTTTACAATTTCTTTTAGGGTTTTAAATCTATATATAGACTTCAAAAAACATTTAATAATTAAGTTTATTTAGTTAGCATATTTTTATTTAGACTTTTTACATTTATTTCAGTTTTTGAAATAAAAATTTGAATTTCTAAATAGATAGATTGATTGATAGATAGATATATTCTTTCAAATAAATTTTACAAATATTATATTATTGATTATTAAGAAAATTAATACATAAAGAAAATTTTGTTTGTGAATAATGAAACTCAAAGTAGTTTTTATTCTATTTTGTATAGTTATCACTTACGCTTCTGAACAAGAGCTAAGATAATGCGAGCCTTAAGGTGTTAAAATAAGTTTAGGTGATAATAGGGATAAAACAACTAAATTATATTCTTTCAAATAGAAATCATCATCTCATGATTATACAATAACTTATTTCTCAAAAGTAGTTAATTAAAAATGTTTAAGTTTCATTCAGATGTTTTATTTAAAACACAAAAGGAAAAATGTCCATAGAATTATATTAAGATTTATCAAACTTAAGAAACAGAATTCAAATTGTATCCCAAAATAACATATTTTAGTAATATTTTTCTTATTTTGTTTACCTAATTCAATTCAACATGTTTGAATTGACAAAAATAATCAATCAATCAACCAAAGAAACTAGAATTGTAAAATTTAAAATAGGACAAGACCCTGATACAATAACAACTCCTGAAGACTAAACAAGAGATTAAGTATTTGAAGTATACATTTATGAGTTTTAAATTGATGTGAAGAAATTAAATTTAGAGGTGGATAGTTTCATAAATTATAGTTGCTTCTACTCGACTAGTAAATAATATTATATGTTCTTTAATGTTTAATAGCTTAAAATTTTAAATTATAGATAATGGAACAATCTTCGAGCAAAAGTAAATAATATTCATTCTTCATAAAAGTCAGAGAGTTAATTTGCTAAATTTATAAAATTTTTTAAAGAGGAGAGTATAAATTCTACAATACTGATTTTTCTAAGCTCTCAAATAGAGAAGTAAAGGTACTTTGGGTAGCAGATTTTGATATTGACAAAACATAAATTAAAAAATTCAATGGTAGAAAATTCGGATATGATAATATGAAAAGAATAGAGAAATATGTAATTTTCATTGAGATAATTAAATAGATTAATAATTAGTCTATATTTAAAGATCAAAAAGAATAGAAAGCAATATGCTTCAATCATTGGAGGAGGTGATTATGCATATGATCTTGTTGATGATAGTGGATAAAGAGGTGCCAACTTTTTAAAAGCAGGAGAATTTTTATTCTCTTAAATACCATTTGTTGTAAAGCAATTCATAAAATTAAGTAAAATCTTCAAAACAAATAAAACTAATAGACGATTGCAGGAAATCATGAAGGATGGTACAACTTTTAGTACTACAATGCCTTTTTTAGAAATCCAAATTATTCTAAGACAAAAAATGATTATTACACACTAGATTTTGGGAATCTCGTAATGATTGGGATTAATACTAATCGCTTTATTAGAGATGAACAAAATAAAATAATAGGCTTAGAATAGCCTTACTTTACAAATCTTGTTAGCTGGTTAGACAAAACTCTTTATTGGGCAAATCAAAATTATTAATGGGTAGTGGTATTTACACATCAAAACTATTATTGTTTTGAGGACAATATTTTAGGCTCATGCTACAAAAATCCATAATAAATGGCTCCTGTAAAAAAATCTTTTCACTTTATTTATTTATTTAACTTTATTTAGAACTTAATTACTAAATTTTGGAAACGTAAATTTCTAAATAATTAATTAATTACTTAATTAACATAACTAACATAACTGATGATATATTTTTTTGAAATTTTAGTTAGAAAATGTATTGTTGAATCATAAAGTAGATATTTACCTTTCTGGACATATTCATGCATATGAGAGAATCCATCCTATTAAAAATGGATAATTGCAATTCAAAGAAAATAGTTAATGCAGCTTCAATAAATGTTCTGTTTACAATTTACCTCAAGCTCCTGTCTATGTAGTAGATGGAACTGGTGGGACAAAACACTCCTTCTTTTAAGATTCAGGATGTAAGTATTTGAATATACTACATTATATGTAATAAATTATTTTTAGATGAAGGACATCCTAAATTTACAGCATCTTCTGATAGGCATTTAGGCTTTAGTACAATCACCGTTAAGAATAATACTCATTTGCACTTTTAGCATATATTGTCTGACACTTTTTAAGTTTTCGATGAGTTTTACATTTACAAACCTGATTCATCTAACAATAGTCAGCAAATTGATACACCTGAAGTAAGTTATGAAAGTGAATTCGTAACTAATAGCAGTGCATCAAATATGATTTACTTTATATTTATATTCTTAATATTCTGCTTGGCATTTTTAGTAATATATTTGTTATACAGAAAGAGAAATAACCCTTCATCAACAAGCAGATAGAATTCATACAATCCAAATAATGCTTATAATTAATAATTCAGCATGAATTAGTAAAGAAATTCGGATGATAGTCTCTGATTGATAAAATGCTTAAAATAAATAATTTTGTGAAGTTTATTCTAGTAAAGTTATAAAGAAAGAAAGAAAGAAAGAAAGAAAGAAAGTAAGTTAATCTAACCCACTAATATTTAGATAAGATGCATTTTAAATAATTTTTTTGTAAAAATCAAAATATTAATTACTTTTATTTTATCTGTGTTTCTGTAAGTTTAATTTAATAAATTGTTTAAATCTGTAATTAAAATTATTATTTTTTTAATTTAATATTTAGATATATATGATTAATTTCCATGCATTTACAATTACTAAGTTTAAATTTATAAAATTTTTATTTTTATTATAAAACTTATAAAAATGTGATAGCTATCTATGTATATACTATAAATTACATTAATAAAATAAATTATTATTTTTTTAGTTTTGAGGTTAAAACCTTCGTTCAAAATTTTTAAAAAGAGTAAATAAAAAAATTGTTTGTGTGTTGAAATTAAATGTTTACGTTTTATCAATAATTTAAAAATAATTTGAACAAACGTTAATTTATTATTTATAAGATAAAATGAATAAATTAATGATACAAAATAGATAATAAAGTAAATCTATGTACAAATTTTGTTAAAGCCTTAAAAAGAATTAGCTTTTTAAGATATTTGTTAATAGTAAGTTTTTTAATCTAAGAATCAACTAATAACTTAGACTTATGAATCTTTATTTTATTATTACGAAGTTGTTGTTGATTTTTTTTGGAGTTATTTGAAAATTTATTGATAAAGCATTTTAAATTGTTTGAAAGATTTATAGATAAACAAAGCAATAATTATTATGATTGCCAAGCTTATGCTAGACATAAAAATGCCTATTAATTCAAGCTTAGGATTGAAAATTTGGATCATCTTTTTTATTTCAGTATTTTTATCTACACAATCTGTATCTATGAAGGAATTCAATGTAAAATAAAACTCCAACTTTACATAATATGTTAAATATACAAAAGCAACATCTATCAATAAGCTTAAAGCAAAAGACTTGATAGGAAATTTATCAGGGGGAGAAAGGAGATAAGATTCTAAAAAAACAATAGCTAATTTTGATATTGTTATTGTAATAATAATCCAGGAATACCTATGAATATAGATTACATTAAGATTGAATAGATTATTTCTTTTTTCAGAGCATTCATTAGTTTGCTTAAAATATATGACTGATTCTTTAAAAACCCACTTATTAGAAAACTAGTCTTTAATTTCATCTGCTCTCATAAATTAATCAAACTAGTAAAGTAAGTTAGGTGAGAAAGAAGTTTAATCATAAAACTCATCTTCTTCATATTTGTATTAATTTTGATATAACAAATCCAGCTTGTAGTACCTTTAGTTTTCTATGCTTTCTGATTTATAGTCACAAACAGAGACTTAAACTAATGGATTAAATTCCATACTCTATCTCTTAACTAGCAAGTAAATGTTCTCTGAATCATAAGAACCAACTAGTTCATAATTATCTTTTTATTTTTAACTTGAAATTATGAAATCGCTGATTGGACACCTCTCATTTCTAGCAACACACATAGCCATATTTTTGTAGTAGCACATCTTTTAACTATATGAGCATGAAATCTCCTATTTTTTGGTTTACATTATCAATCTGCTGTCAAACTTTCTATGTACACATAACTAAGTAGAAGTATGAGACTGGTAATTCTCGCTATAATTTAAAATTATAGTATTGTTTACGATTTATACTTTTTAATATCCTTTGTCACAAAAGTATTATCCTTAAGGAGTTAAATAAATGTCATCTATCAAATCTAAATTTTGATTGATATAGATGTAATTCATTTGATCTGTTATAATTTGATCCTAATTGAAAAATATTTAGTATATTACTAAATATAATATAGGTAGGAATCCAAAGTAAACAGTTGCTACCTTTGACGCCTTTATTAGGTTTATCATATATAATTTGTTAAGCTTTTTTTTCTTCTAGTTATTATTAGATGATATATTAATTTATATGATTATCTATCTTTATTTGGTTTCTGTAGATTTTATGTAAAGTTATTAGTAAATGATTATTTAATCAGAGTAGTAGTAAATTTAAAAATATATAATTCGATGTTAATTAATTAGCCAGTACCTGATTATTTTATTTTATTAATTTTTTGCAATATAACTTTCTAGTGGTCATAGATTTTTGAATTTGTTTAACAATTAAATATGCAAAAAATAGAGTATATAAATTTTACGATTTATATTTTAATATTTGCATCAAATATGTTTTACTAATTTTATTTGTAAATTAGTTAAGGCTTTTAAAAATAGAAAGAAGGGGAATAAAAGAGTTAAAATATCAAAATGATTGATAATCAAAGCTCTTAATTTAGTCTTATAAGCTTACTTCTAATATTTTTTACTTTATCAGTTTATAATTCACTCAAAAAAAAAATATAAAAAAGCAATAGTGAAAAATATCCTTTAAAAATTGACAAAAAATAATTAAATTAAACTTTAAGTTGTAATGCTAGATAATAAAATATTTTATTCACTTAAAGAATGATATTAGTTAAGTTAAAAGATATAAAATAAAATTTTTATGTTCATTCATTTTGAAATTTACAACAGCTCTAATTGTTAATAAATTATTTATTGAGTAATTAACTTTTCTATTCTAACTAACTCTAAATAGATAATTTTTAGCCTGAATTTGTTAATAATTTAAATAATTGTCTATTTTATTGATCAAAAATTTACGTTTCTATTAATGGAGCATAAAAAAAATCTTTTTAATATCCTCATTTATTTATTTATGTTTATATATTTATTTACAATTTCTTTTTTGTAGATAATTTCATTATTATTTATGAAACATGAATATACTTATTTCTTTGCCAATAATTTTACAAAAAAAGTCATTTGAAGCACAAATATTTGAATATATTAAACTAAAAACAAATTTTTATAGTCTTTTGTACTTTTGAAAACTTTACAAATTTTTTTATGTTGCTTTTTAAATTGAATTTTCTAAAAAAAAAAATTATATAGAAGTAAAGTAAAATTTTGTAGGGTAAAGATATGCAAAATATGTATAGACGTTTAAAATTAATTGATATATACTGATTATTATTTTTTTTTATACAGATACTAAATATTATGAGCAAATAAAAAATTATTTGATTATTTTTTTGTAAAAATACTTATTAAGATTAGATTTTTTTATTTTTTTTAAATTTTGTAGAGTATATTTAATGTAAATTTGTTTTTTTTGAATAAGTATTTTACAAATTCAAGACGTTTGTTACATTTATTATTTATGTTAAATAGACTTAGAAGCGAATTTACTTTTTAAATAATTAAAGGCTTTTTTAATCATTATAAAAGCGAAATAAAATACTGATCCAGCAATCAATGCTATTATGAGAGATACGCTTGAGAAAAAAAAACCAAATATTTCTATTTTAGTATCTAGATTTTATTTCATGTTGTAAATATCTCCATATGCGTCAAAACATCCTTTAGACAAAAGAGAATCTATATAATTGTAATACTCAATCCTAGAGTAAAAGGTAGAATAAATGTAAAATAAATCTGATAATAAACACATTATCATCATTGAAAAATCGCGTTTATTAAACGGAGAGAACTCTTCAAAGAAATAGTGCATCACTACAATACATGTCTTGTATACTTAAACAAAAACAGAAACCAATATTAGAAAAGAAGCATTTACATATCTTAATTAAAATAAGTCATATACGAACTATAAACAATTATTTTAGATGTCTATTATTTCTTCTTTGAAAATAAATAATTAATTTTTTGAACCTTAACTTATTTACTCAAATTTTTCTATTTTATCAGATTTCATTTGCAAGTCTGATTATATTATATCAAAGTCATTTTGTTTAACCTTATCATTTTATTCCAAACTCTTATCATAATAATATTGATCATTCTTTAAACCTTTAAAGTTTTCGTTTGAAATTTTAACTTAAGCAAGAGGTTAAAGTTGCTGGTTTTCTCTAGTTATAAAAATATTAAAGTTATTAAATCTTTAATCTAGCTTTTCATAGCCTTCTAAAAAATCTTCATTTGAAAATTTAATATCGCTAATTGGACATTAATATTAATAGCCAACACAAATACTAATATTTTTATAATCACATAACCTTTGATGTTTAAAGCAAACCTTTAACTGACCAAAATCAGAAACTTACTAAAATATCTTACTTTCGTGCAATCTTCTAATACAGAATAAATTATTGTGTTTAGTATCTTCTTACATTTATAGAAATTTTTTATTTTAAATATATTAATTTTCAAAACTCTGAGGGCAATTATATAAAGAGCTATTTTGTACTAAGACTGATTCTATAAAATCAGTGTTCCAGCTATTATATATCTTAATAATTTAATCTACGATAACTATGCTTTAGCTAAAGAATACCTCATAAACAACTAAGTATGACAAAGGTAATAACGAAAAGTATAATAATGATAGTTTAGTAAATTTTTTAAATAATGACATTTCTTTTCTATTTATTTATATTTTTTTTTATAGATTAATTAATTAATTATAAAGAATCTTACTTATCCAAAATCTTATAAAGAAAATAATTAATTTGGTTATATATAGAATTAGGGTACTAGAGATTTCAAAATTAATTCTTTTATTATTTTTTATTATTTTTCTATATTATTACTAAAAATTTTGCTAAAAATCTGGGCCATAAATGAAAGGGTTTTCTAGTATTTTCTTATATATAATATATTCAATAAGAGACAACAAATTTACTAAGAATCAAAATATTTACCTACTAAAATTAGCGGAATTTTGGTTAAAGAGCTTACAATATTTGATAACAGCTACTTAATAATTGTTCTATTTTTAGGTATTAAAATTTAATTTGCAATTTTTCGTGACGCATTTCAAATGTCCTTAAAATATAGAAAGATAAATTGCTTAATTTAAATTTTTTAATTTTTATTTGACAAAAAAAGATAAGATAAATTTATAAATTTACACCTTCATTTATTTAATATTTTAGTAACGCTTTAATAAGAAATAATTTTGCTTCAAATATGCAAAATACTATTGATATTTAATTTGATAAATTAATCTATTTGATGAAATATAATTTGTTACTTTTATTTCCTTATTAAAAACGACTTAAATTTAAGATATTTGAAAGAATTTCAATAATAAGCTCTATTAACCATTGTGATTATTAAAGATAAGCAATATATTAGTTATACATTTATACTATCATTTGAGACATAGAACTCATAATAAATTATATTAAAAAATGCTGTTATTGGAAATTTTCTCAATTTCAAATTATTTATTATACGAATTAAATATTTAAAATATGTTACATTTTATATGCCTTAAAGCGCTCTATTCTTATACAGAAATTACAAAATTTGTTTTAATTAGCAATATTTTTTTAATAAATAAAAATACCACTTGATTTATTAAGTTACAGGAGAGATAAAAAAATTTTCATCAAGGTATGCTTTTTTTATAAAAACATATATAATTTATATTAAATAAATAGAAAATCTTATATGCTTTGAAAAATTACATTCCATATATCGCTTAAATAAATATTCTATTTAGTAGCAAAATTTAACATTTCACAATTTTAAAATCTAGTTAAGGAATTTTGAAATTTTCTCAAGATAAAATTAAAATGATCAAATTTTAATTTAATTTCACAAAAAAATTTGGTTTTTCTTTATTTTATACTGGCTCAATCAATAATTTTCATACAAAAGTATTTTGATGATTAGAATAACAATTAATAACTTAAACATAATTAAATTTTATTTTTATTATTCATAGCTAAGCCGCTAGAAGAGTTAAAATTTAAGAGATATAGAATCCTTTACATTTAAAAGTGTTAAAAAACATTTATTTAGCTACATACAAAAGATTATTATATCATAAGAATATTTTTTAAGATACGAAAATATAAATATTTGAATTGAAGTGTTTGAGAAAATAGTGATAAGTATTTAATCATTTATTTATTTAGGTTACATTTTTTAATTTGAAATGTAATTTTGGTAAGATAATAAATAATAGGTCAATAACTACTGTTAAATTTGATATTTTTAATTTATAAAATGACAAGTCGTGTTCAATATTAATTTAGACAGACTTAATTTTAAAATATAAAATTTAAAATTTAAGTATCATATAAAAATAAAATAGATTTATGCTTAATTTTATTATATTATTTTTTGTATTTTTGTTGTTTTTATTTTACTTCTAACTTTATTTGATTATGAAAAATTAAAAGATATTGGATTTTATCTTATATACCTACTTATTAAAATTTTTTGATATTTTTACTAGCTTATTTTTTTTAAGTTTAAATTCTTATTAATAAAAATGAATTTTTAAAAAAATTAATTTGCTTTAAATTATGCAATATAGATGGATTATAAAAATTATATATGAATAAAATTTGTTTTAGTTAGTTAGTTAGTTAGTTAGTTTGCTATAAAGAAATTTTTTTAGCAAACGAATTAAATTTTAGACAAAAGAATAATTGTAAAAAAATAAATGTGTTCTGCTGATTCAGAAACAAAAGAATATGTTTTTCAATTTAATTATTTCATATTTAATCTTAAAAAGAAATTATTAGACTACGATTCTTGATTGAAAGATCAATTTTTTATTAATCGAAATTGATGAAGAAAATGGTAATAGGCTCTTAACTCTTTATTTAATTAAATACTACAAAATAAATTTCAAAGCAAGTATTTACCATCAAAAATTGTCATATTTATTAAGATTTCACAATATTATTATGTAATATGAAAATATAATTCAAACGTACTTTGAGTAGACAAATAGTTAAATAATTTATATATTCGAGGATATATTTAAGAGAATATTTTCACTGAGGGAAAAAATAAGTTTTTGTAGATCAAATATAAAAGATTATTTATGGTTATCATAATTTTTAAAGCAAATAAGGTTAAAAGGATTTTTAGACTTATTTAATAATATATTCTTAGGCATATCAAAGATTTTATTTAAAGTTTATAAAATTAGTTAAGATCAAAATTAATTTTCTAATTTTAAAAGTAAATATGATCATTTTAAAAAGAAAAGGTTTAATATTTTTAAATTCTTTTCGAAAATGATTTTTATATCTTTAGTTAATATACTATTTTTTATTGAAAAAATTAGAGTTATTTATAAAATATAAATAATTTTTAGTATAGACAAAGTAAAAAAATAACTTATAAAAAATTTTTAAAAGGTAATGATGCCAAAAGTAATTAAAATTATTTATTTATTTTTCCAAAAATGTATTCATAAAAAAATTATTGTGCATTTTTATCTTTAGAAGATTAAATTTATTCTCTTTTAAAATGTTTAAAAGAAAATAATAAATTTTATATTTTAAAATTGCTTTTTATAGCTTTTTACAATTATTGATCATTTAAATAGTGTAACTTATATTATTTTAATTTTCATTTCTAAAATAATTTTTTTATTTTAGATTTAGTTTATTATTGTAATATTCTATTCCAAAAATATTTTTATATTTTTAGTTAAGATTTATTCAAAGAATCATCGTTATATTTATGAAATATAAATATTTTGTTGAAAAAATTGACAAAAAAAAGTAAAAAAATAAATTATTGTGTATCAATCATTATCATTTAGAAGATTAAATTTAATTTTCATTTTAAATGTTTAAGAATCAGATTATACAATTATTTAAAAATTTTTTATAACTCTAAGCAAGTGAATATCATTTAAGTATATAGATAGAATAATTTTATATTAGTTTAATATTCTTTTGAAAAGGTATTAAAATTTTTAGTTCAGATCTATTTTCTTATTGAAAGAATTATGATTTTATATTTGAAATATAAATATTTTATCAACTAATTAAAATAAAAATAACTGATATAATTGTTTAAAGTAAAAAAAATATGAACAAAGTTTATAAATTATTTTATTTATGTGATCATTAATATTTTTATAAAAAAATTATAATATGTTTTAATTATTAAAAAAATCAATCTAATTAACTTTTAAAATGTTTAAGGATCAGAAAATATATTTATTTAAATCAGTTTATCTATTAAAATAAATATTTTTAATAAATTTATTTTTATTAAAATATAAAAATGAATTTGTTTTTATTTGATGTAATTAATATTTAGTCATAAAAATTTGTAATATAAATTTTGTAAAAAGATTTTTAATATTAAAAAAAAATATATTTATTCTATTAACTTTAATTAAAAATTTATTATATTTTATCTATTTCCTTGTTGTTAAAGCTCGATTACTCAATATATGCTTTTTAATATTTAAGCAGAATTCCATCACCAAAGTAAAAATGAAGTTGATAGATTTTAAAAAAATTTTTAAAATACTGCTTTTAAAATAAAATTAATATTTGAGTTTAAATTCTATAAAATTTATAAATAATTTAATAAAAAATAAATATAAAATTATATTAATTTAACTTATTTACCTAAAGTATTTTGTATTCAATAAATTATTTAATTAATTTAAAATAAAAATTAAATTACTTAAAAGGAAAAAATTAAATTTATCAACTAAAAGTTTTTTAAATATGTAAATTTTTAAATAACATTTATTTAATTAATTAAGTTCATAAATTAGAATTAATTATTTTTAAATTACTTTCAAAGCAATTCATTTTTTAATTTAATTTACTTAAAAACGGTTATCAAAATCAAATAAACAAAAACTAAATAACTTAGAATTTAAAAAGAAATAAATTTAATACAAAAAAAATTGTAAGACTAATAAATATCTTATTGATTTCTTTGATTAGTTAGCTAATTATTTTTAAAAATATTATTAAAAGGCTTATTATTTAAAAAAAATAGACTAAAGTATTTTTGAATTAATTCATAAACAAAACTGGTTTATAATTTTTAAAAAGTTGAATTTCAAACATAATTTTAAATGCTGATAATTTTTATTGAAAATTAAATAAATAATTTAACAAAACTGTAAGCAGGAATTATTCAAATTATTAGCTAAATCTGATAATAAAATAAAATTTTTATTAAAAATCATATTCTTTTAATATTAGAATCAATAATATTTTTTAATGAACTATTTATTATTGAAGTAAAATTGTGTTATTAATGAAAATAATTAGATTTTAAAGTCCACTCACTTCCTATATAAAATTTATTTGAAAATAACTGGATACTGATTTACATAATGCTATAATTTCTTAATAAGTTCTTCTTTAAATAATAAGTAAAAATTATATTTAGCTATTTCTTTAAGTATTAAATCTGATAATAAAATACAATTTTGATTAAAATAATATTCTTTTAATATTAGAATCAACAATATTTTTTAATGAACTATTATTGAAATAAAATTGTGTTATTAATGAAAATAATAAAGTCCACTCACTTCCTATATAAAATTTATTTGAAAATAACTGGATGCTGATTTACATAATGCTATAATTTTTTAATAAGTTCTTCTTTAAATAATAAGTAAAAATTATATTTAGCTATTTCTTTAAGTATTTTGTAATTAAATAAATATTTAAATTTTTTGTTTAATAAATTTTTATAATAATTAAATTAATATATAAAAATGAATTATAATTGTTATAATATATTATTATATTCTTTTAGAATAAAAGAATAATTAGTTTATTACAAATTTTACCTCAGAAAGAAATTTCTTTTTTACATTTTAAAAAAAAATTTTGTTTTCTTCAAATTTAAAAAAAAAAAAAAAATTAGAGCAACAATTCAAATTTTTTTTAAGGAAAGAAGATGTAAATTTTCATTTAAATAATGACATAAAATTTTTTAATTCTGGGTAATTAATTAAGTTTTATTTTACTGATTGATTGATTGCTTGAATAATTTTTTGTTCCAGACAGTTATTTTATATTTTAGATAAAGGATATTTAAGAATGTTAAAAATTTTATTTATTTATTATAATGTATTTAAAACTAAAGATTTTGATACAAATATGAAATGTATGAATGTATGTATATATATATGGGAAGTGTACTTATTTATGTATATTTTTAAATATATTTAATATAATAATAAATTTCTTTTTTTATAATAAACTTTACGTTATTTACAAAAGAAAATTAATTTTTAAATTTATTATAAAAGGGATGAGTGTATGTATGTGCTGTGTTGTGTTAATCGATGGATGGATTGATTGATAGATAAAAAATGATAAATTTTAGTGTAATTATTTTTTGTGAGTTGCTCAATTCTAATTATTTTAGTTATTAAGCCAATCAATTGATAAATCGATAAATCAATCAATGGCTTTTGGTTGTTAAATTATGTGATTTTTTATATTTTTTTCTAAGGTCTTAATCTTTTTTGTCTCTCTCTTCGTACATTAATTTTTATCTTTTATATTCAAAATTTTTAATAAATCGATAAATGTATAAAATTAATTACTGTTCAGCTCTATCAGTCATTCCTTTTGAAATTAATTATCTGTCTATTCTGTAGGTGCAGTCTGATTCGAGCAACTTTTCGCTATGGCTCCATGGTTATTCTTTTTAGTTTACCTTCCAGTAGACAATACCATCAAACTATATAAATTCTAACCAGTTTCCGCATCCTTTTGAAACAACAGCTCTCATGACATCACCATCTATTTCTTAAACTTTTTCAATGATAACATCGAAATCATCTTGCTTTCTCTTTTCAGTTGGTGCTTATTTTTTGCCTACACCAAAGAAACTGCCAATAGTACTAGCAACTTTAGATACTTAACTGGAACTCTAATTAATAAGTAAGGTAATTTGTTAAAAAAATTAATTAGTAATAGTCTAAAAAAATTTACATCATAGTAAAACTTGATTTCTGCTTCTAAGCTTGTTTTTTTGTTTTTTATCTTAAATGATTTCTATTAATGCATAATTCTATCACCAAGGATTATACCAACTATTTATCTATAATAAAAGAAAATCAAGTTAATTAAATTATTATTTTTCTATTTTTCAAATCTAATATCTTTAATAATATATTATTTACATTTATGAATATTCAATTTCAAATTTATTTCCATCACCAAAATCAACTATTTTGTTTCCGTAAGCGATACCGTTTAAGGCATTTAAAGAAGGAGTTACGCTTGCTCCTACTTTATGTGAGCCATATATTTAGAATTATTTTTTAGGTGTTGAAACTTGGTATCTGACACATGGGGGATTAACGCTAATACATTCTCCATAATATTGAGATCCATCTTCTTTAAACATCTGTTAATTTAATTTATAAATTTTAAATTCATTTCTTGCTCTAAAATGTTTTTAATTACTTGGCATGTTTCTCCCAAGAGATTGTCAATGGGTGCTTTAGTGTAGAGTATTTCGGGACTTAAGCAGAGTGAAGAGATCTAATTTAAAAAAATATTTAAGATTTAGATTGATTGACTATTAAATTGATTTGATTACTGTATGAGTGATAACGCATTTCATTTAAAATACTGGATCATAAGGTTTTAAAGCTGCTAGTTTTAAAATATCTAAATTTTGTTAATCGCTATATTTATAATAAAATAGGTATTAGATTAGCTATATGGAGATGGTATGCTTGTTTGTTTGTTTGGCAATTAAAAAAACAACTAAGAATAAATTTGTTTCTAAAAACTTCATATAAAAACTTCAAAAAAAAGCTTACGTAGCAATAATTTCTAAGTAGGTGAGGTCTTTACACAAAGCAGCAGGCTTGCTAATAGTCATAATATTTTAGATTTCACCCTTAACGATTTTAGTTCCTACTTGCTTTAAAACACTTTTTACAACTTCGTTTGTCTTAGTGTCGTTGATATAGCTCATATGAAAACCACCTGTTGATATTTTATATTGAAAATAGCTTAAAATTAGAGTCCTGTTAATTAAATGCTCATGACAATGAGAAATAAAAATAGTGGTGTTTAATTTTGTATTTACCTTTTGCGTGGGCAGCGGGATGGCGAGGATAAGTTCTAGCCTTTTCATAGACTTCGCTTGGTTCTTCAAAATTTTTTGACATTGCTTTAATTCCAGTGAAGGTTTTTTCCGATTTATTAATAATATTTTGTTTTAATTAATTAATTTCAAATTATAATTTGTTAAGAAATAACTATATATTTTTTGTATGCCTTTAATCCAGCTAGTTACTACATCTTAATTTCAACTCTATTATAATAAGAAATTCAAAAGAAACAAACAAATATTTGGATCAGGACGTCCAATGGGAAATAAGTAAGGGTGGGTAAGATTAAATTTAACTTCATTCATTTATTATTTATTGTCTATACTTTTCTTATGCAAGCGCTTATATGTTATAATTACTCACCTTTTTTTTCTTCGACTTTGCTTTCATAATATTATTTATAATTAGATTTTATCATATTTATCTAATCTTTGATTTTCTTTACTTCTTTAATTTACTCTCAAACAAATAATAAATCTAAGTCGTCTCTGCTGAAATAATATTCTCTTGTCTATTCATTAATTCATTCGTTCAGTCACTCATTTTTTCATTCATAAACGTTTCTACTATTGAATTGTCAGTCTCCATAAACAACTAGAATTATCTCACTACTATCTTTTAATAATTTCAATTAAGTAAGCGCAGCCAAGTACGCACTACACTTACCTTGTTTAACAATGGATCTATTAACTTACTGTCAAAATTAGAAATTTCTCTGTAAAGCAAATCTATATTATTTCTATAGTAAACAATATAGTGTTTCTAATTAAATTCTGGGCACAAATAAAATTTACATAAATAATATTAAAATTAAATTTTTGTTAACTTTTTCATTTGGTTTGAATGCACTGCTTAAATTATATCTTTGCATAGAGCCTTTTTAAATTTACAAATTTATGATTATGACTCATATCTGTTATTCAAATTTACTGGATTACTTAATGTCTATTATCGTGCAATTTCAATTAATAGTATTTAGAATTTTAAATACTTCATAAAGTCATAAGAGTAAAGTAAAGCGCAGTATTGATGCATAAGAATGAACAAATTTCTTTAATCATCTTTGAATTTTTGAAAATTGTGTAAGATTTCTTTAAAAAGAGGTGAATTTTTATTAAATCAAACTCCTTTTAATAATCAATATAGATAAAAATTATAACTTAAATTATGACTGTATTACTACGAAAAATTATGCTATTTTATAGAGAACAAAAGGGAAATTCATAATTTGGCTAAATTTGAATAAGGTATTTTCATATTTAAGCAATAAATACTTACTATAACAAGCAATTAAAGTATTATAAAAAGATTTGAATTAAATGAAAAAAATAATACTAATCAATTTGATTATTACAAACTTTGTTATCAATTATTATTGTAAGGTGATAATATAAAGTATATTAAAAACTAAAACGAATAAGCATTATAAATAAATAACAAACAAGCAAGCAAACAAATTAAGAAAATTAAATATCAATTTATGTTTTTATTTGCTTTTTTCTTTTTTTCTTTCTTGTTTGTCAGTCCGTAAATATATAATTGGCAAATCATTTCTTAAAGATATCGGAATGAAGAGTATTCACTCTTTCTTTCAATCCAAAAGTAGATTACTTTTAAAAAATTAAGTTGAAGAACGAAGCAAATTTCTATCAATAAAAAAACATTTTATTAAAAATTAATTAATACTTTCTTTTTAATATATTTTACTTTTGAGCTCTAATCAAACTACTTCTGTAATTCTAAAAGCCTATTTAAGTACTTGTCTTCACTCAGACCTATGCTCCAATTATACATATTATCCATATCCTTCTGTATTTCTTCTATTTTTCTTTCAATCAGCTTTAAAAAATAAATAAATACATAAAGATTGTTTTAATTCAAATTTATTTATGAAATTACTTCATATGGTTTTTATACTATTGAAGCATACTAATCATTTTTACTTTAGTCTGTTACTGCCTTTAAATGTTCATTGTAGCTTTTTAAAGTTGTCTTGTCAAATATCTATTCTGCATTTTTAGTAAAATCATTCAAATTTTGCTTTATTTGTTTTAACACTAATTCATAGTTCTTTGGAAGATTCTTACTAAATGCAACAATAATCGTAACTATTTTAAATATCTTTAACCGATGTTAAAAAATTCTATTTCTAATAAAAAAAATGATTACATTTTATGGAGTATCTTGGCCACAGAAATCAAAAATTAAGCAGCTCAATTTTAGCAGTATCAGGCTTAAATTAAAGTCTCCGAAGGATCTAAAGTATGCCTACTCTGGATTATTCTATTTCATTCACATTTTTCAAAATTAAAAAAATCTATGATTTATAAAATACCAAAATAAAAAAACCATATTTACAATTTTTATTAGCTTGTAGATAGCTATTAAGCTATTTTCCCAATCTTAATTTAAAGCACTCTCCATAATTATACAACTGATTATACAGCATTTCACATTCTGAATGTATTCGGCAAATTTCATCTCAATAAATTGTATTTCTTTATTTGAATAATTTAAATTGAATCCTCTATTCTATAATAAAATAAGTCAATTATTTATTTATTTATTTATGCTACCAGTTTAGATAAATCTCATCTCCCTTTATCAACTTAAAAAAGTTGAGCAAGAAAAATAAAGAAGTCTTATTTTGCAATAGGGGAGAAAAAAATTTATCGTTGATTGTAATTTGGGAATAAGAATTACTTAATATAAATTTCTAATCTATTCTTTTAATTTTAATAAAAGTTTTTAATCATTGAGAAGATCATGAAGTCCATATGATGGTGATATTTAAGCCTTTAGGCTGGTGTCTAACAGATGCAGCTAGAAATAATTTAATAAACCTTGATAATATAAAAAACCTCCAAAATTAATTAGGCAAGGGAATTTTTTGTCAATACTCATTTTATTAAACTTTCTAATGTACTACTCAATAAAAGTAAATCTCTTATCGTATTCTCTTATTATTAAACTGGCTTGCTAAGCTAGGTGATATTCTTCCAAATCAGTTTAGAATTACTTATTTTCTTTAATTAGTTCTTCCTTTAAATTTTATGGGAGATACTATACTAAATTAGTTGAATCTTATTTGTAGATTGTTTCCCTATTTTTTTTAGCTAAATCTTCATTAATGTAAATCAAACCGTAAGCACTTTAATCTGCAAATCCTTTTGCATTTCTCAGCACTTCAGACTCTTCTACTTCAATACAATTAATATCATCATATTTAAACCACTTCTATTAGTTTAAATCGTAAATATAGCTGAAGTAATGTCCAAACTCTATTTTAATGTAAAAAATAAATATGACTAAATATATGTATGATCAATAAATAATACTTAAGAATATTAAATTAATTACCAGCAGAACTACCCTTATGAATTAGAATAGACTGTAAAATATATTTTTAATTTTTCATTGATTAAAATAATAGGTCCTCTTCATCCTTAAATTTAATTAATTTTTATTCATTAATTTGTGACTTCACAATATTTAATATATTTTACTTTGATTTTCTTAAGTTGAGATTCAAGAGATTATATTTTTTCAAGGCATTTAATTTTGCTTTGGTCTAAAATTGATACAATTTTCTCTTATGCATCAGCTGCAATTTACAAATCTTTCTAGATGGGGTCTTGGTAAAACTTTTAAGTTAATTCTAGTATTTATAGAATACCTAGCTAACTCTAGCTATAATTTTAGTAATATTCCAGTTACTAAATCAAATCGTCTTTCTGTTCAATAAGTCAATTATAATATTTTTAGATAAAATGCTTTTCATAAATCTTTTTTTTGAAATGATAATATAAATTTTGAATATTCAACTTACTTATTTTTTCAAAGATTGCTGCTTATTCTAAATTTAGAAATACATGTCTTTGTTGACTTCTAGGAAACGATCAACATAAATTTCCTTATCAAAGCTGAATTCGGTATGAATTTTTACTACTTCTTTAGTTTTTTGATCGTATTACATCCTTTGAATTTAGAATAGAAGAACTTCTGGGATTTTAGAAATCCAAAATTGCATAGATGCAATAACTTTTTCATTTTTATCATTCTTAAAGTCATCGACAGTGTAATTTCTCTGCTCTTCCCAAGCTGAAATTAAATCTTTACATTCTGTTTGTAAATATATTGACGAGAATTATTGGGATTCCTAATGCTTTATTTCCTATTCATCTTGATAAAAAATACTTACTTGAGTACGTTTTCCAAAAAATAAGCTTTTAATTCTTTTATCTTCTTCAAATTCTTCCTAATTGCTTTGTGTATCACAACTAGCTTAGGAATTTTGAGAAGATGATTCAGCAAGCCACTTATCTTCTAGTTTTGTAACATTATTTTCTGAATAAATTAAACCTTCTTCTACTCTACTCAAAAATGTTAAATTGAATTCTCCAATATCTTACTAATCACCAATCTTTAACCTTTCACCTTTTTGAAAATTATTATAATATATTTTTCATAAAAAAACGTAATATGTTACCAAAATCATTAACTATGTTCTTGAGAAGATTAGTTGGGTTGAAAAATTTCTTATCTGATAAAACCATAAATGAAAAAAGTCTTTGCAAATGTACAACAAGATTGATTGATGCAATAACCCTTTTAGATTTTTATTCTCCTAAATATTTGGTTAGTTTGTTGAAATCGAGTCGTGATGGGTAGCGATACTTTAATATATACTTACAGAATTCTGAGTTATTAAAGTAAGATTAGATTAGAGAATTAAAGTAACAAGCTTTTTTATTATAATATTTTTAAAATTAGTTATGCTATTTTGAAGCACTTTTTGATTAAATCTATCAAAAAAGTGTTTATTTAGTGACATTTTTAAATAGATTTTTACTATTTCCCACATTCATAAGTCCAACTGGATGATTCTTTTTTCTAATCCTATCAGTAAGATTAAAGTCCTAATCGTAATCAATATGATCCATATAAGAATCCTTGCAAATAAATAGTAGAAATTAACTTAAAATTATCGATTGAAATATATTTTTACTGTTCTTTTATGGCTTAGCTATGGAGATGGTCCCATATTCTATATTAGATTCTGATTTTAATTTTAATTTGACCTGTATTAAAAATATTTTAAATTTTTTATTGCTTTTAAATGAATTAGATTACTAAATTTCTAAGCACAAGTCTATCAAATTATCACCTTTCGAATACATTTACTAAGCTCTTTCTATAATATCGCTTCTAAAACCCATTTCCTTAGCATTTTCTACTTGCTATTTTAAATTTTAGTTCATTTTACTTACTAGCTTACCTAATTTGTACTATATCCTAAACTTGCTTTAAAATTTTTCTACTAAAAATATCTTTGTTTGTTTATTTATTTTATAAATAATGCGTTTATAATTGAGAATAGGTTTATAGCAATCAAACAAGTTTCTTAACTAATTTGTTAATATGTGAAATTCTATCTAATTGAAATTTTTTTTATTTCAAACATTATCTAATAAATTACTGATTAGAAAGGTAAAAATTAAAATTTTTAAGGCTTTAAAGCAAGCAGCAGCTTCACTCACCTACATTTAGATTCTACATCCAAAAATTTTTGATAATACTTATTTATCAACATTTCAAAAATAAAACCAAATAAAATATTTGTTTATATTTAAAAAAAATATTTTGCATAAATCAAATTTATCATAATCAAAATTAAAAAAACATTTCAAAAGTTTTTAAATTAAAATTTATTTGCTTTAATTTAAAAATAATTAGTAAATTTTTAAATCTCATTTCAATCTTTTTTATTCTAAAATCTTTTGATGAAAATTTGCAAAAATCAATTTTTATTAATTCGTTTAGATATTGTTGATGGATTTATTTTATTAGATATTTAAACAAATCTCACATTTATACTACTGATATTGGATAAAAAAATAGCAAAAAGAAAGAAGCAAAATAACTTAATATACGAAATTATTATCGAATTTTACGGCAAACAAATACCCTTTAATGAAATAAGAAAACACAATAAATCATAAATTTTCCTATTAAGAGTACTAATAATTTAATTTATTTATTTATTTGTTATTAACACCTCTCTGCAAGTTGTAGTAAGTAAATATTTACATTTGGTTTTCAATATAAAAATATCTTTCACAAACCAAAATTAAACAATTAATTGACCAAGAACAGGTGAATAACAATAACTATTAAAATAAGTTAATTAACTCAGTAAGTGTAAGTTTTTCTTTCGGCAGCCTTAGGGGTATCGTAGAAAGTAGGTAAGGTGGTGAGTTCGTGACTGGCAAAATCGGATTCGAAGTTATCGGCAGCTCTTCTAGCATAGGCCAATTCCATCAAGAAATCAAACATATCATCTTAGCAAGCGTATTAAGCTTCATAATATTCTCTATAGCAAGGATAAGTTTTGTAGTTCTTTTGATTTTTAACTTGATCGAACTTAGTATGTCTTTGATCATGATAAACTAAATCACATCTGAACCATCTTTCAAATCTCAAACCGCACAACATGTAGTAATCCTATGAGATTAATAATTTAATTTTTAATATTTTTAATTATTTAAATAAAGCACTTTTTAAAAAAGAGTTAATTATATTCAAATTAGTTTATTTAAATAAATTCGTTGATAATAATAAATGCAAATTTAAGCATGATAAATTAGAGTTAATTGGTTGATTGGTTGGTTTTTTTGATTGCTTTATTTGTATTTTTTTTATTGTTTTATCTGTATTTTTGTTTTCATGAAGGAGATAGATGTGATATGAATTAAAAATTGTATTTATTATTAGAAAGTAATTCCAAAAAATGTCTATGTAAAAACACTATTTGAAAAAATGGTGTTTAAAAGTTTAAATAATTTTAAAATAAATGATTGATTTTTAACTTTTCATTTTGATTTCCTTGGCTATTATCATTTATTTTTTAGATATTTATTTTTTTATTGATAATATCTTATTTAAGACTAAATTGAGTATCTTTTTTTCCACTTTTTTTTGAAAATGCTTGATTTCTCTAGACTAAAAGATACATATTTTAATGGCTATTCTATGCTTAATATAAAATAACATTTGTATTCTAAAGTGACGGGCCTAAATATCTATGCAAATTGAGAAAATGAACTTTTGAAACTATTTTTGGATACTGACGTCTGTCTAACTAACTCTTGCTTTTGAAAACTACAAAAATTTCTTTACTTGCATTTGATAGAAAGTTTAAGTGGGAACAACAGTTCTTTATCTAGGAGAGAGACCAATTTGATAGCTGTTGGTTCTGCCAGTAGGAGTAAAACCGGGGAAAGTAATCAAATCATCCAAAGCCCCTATTATAGTTAAAATACGAAAGATCAGTTTAACATTACAAGCTAATATTTTTAATTTGCATAATTACATCCTTCAAAGACAACAGTGTACATATCTTCAGGTTCAAACATTTAATACTTTTTAAGACCATGGTCAAAGAAGAAACACTATTTTTTAAACAAAAACGATTTCAATAAACTTTCTAACTATCTAAATTGGAACACTAGTCCTTTTCATAATAATTTAAAAAAAAAAACTGCTTGCCTTCATATAGTTTCTGAAGAAGTGTTCTAATTAAAACTTTTCCCAAACTGCATCAGTTCTTAAGATAAAATCTTTGTCGTATTCTCTCCAGTCCTTACCTACATTTATTAAAATTATTTTAAATAACATCCATGGGAAGTCTTCCTCCTCTGTCTAAATAATTCATTTATTCAGCTAGAAATTAGGTTTTATGATATAATTGCTTCCTAAATTTTATATTTCTTTCATTTTGGCTTATTTTAATTTCTAAATTTCGGCTATAAAAAATGATAACTAGCTTCCTTCAAAATTCACTAAATTTTAGGATTGAAATCGCTGCTAAAAAGCTATAAGAATAGAGGAGGACAAGACTTTACTAATCTATTTATTGTGATTAACTAAATTTGTTTTACCTCTAGTGAGGAAATTGTATCCAGCGGGCATTTTGCCGTAGTCAGCAGGGAGATCTTTCTTTTCAACAGCAGAACTCATTGTAAGAATGATACTTTTTTCTTCTTCTTCTTTCTCTTTTTATTTAATTAGCTTTGTACTAATATTTTTTATTAAAAAAAAGAATCTAATCCTAAAAAGCAAATCAATAATTTAATTATGATCAAATAAATTTCATGTTAAAATGAATTAGCATTATCCTTCCATATTAATTTGCAAGGAAATTTATTTAAGAAAGGCAACATTAGAAAGAAGAAATCATATTAAATAAATCAATAAAGTCATTTAGCCTAAATAAATCAAAAAATAATAAATAATCTTCACATCTCATTATTCAATTCATACATACATACATAAATACATTTATTTCCTATTCATTTCAATTAAAATATCTTGCTTTATTCCTTTTTTATTTATTTATTTATGTTTGCTTTCAAATTAAATTATAATATTTATCATTAAGATATACTTAATTAATAATGCAGACATGCAGAAACAGATATACATATTCATTCATTCATAAATACATGTAAGAATTACTTCATTTTTATTGAAATACTTATTCATTAATTAATTCATTCATTTATTTTACCATTTTATTCATATATTTCATTCATCTAACCTCAAGCAAAGTATCTTCAAAACAAATTTACTAATTTAATATTTATACCCTTTTTAATCTTATTTAAAATATTTAAATTGGCATTTATCAATTCAAACATTAATATATTGGAAAACCGATAAAAAAACATTTTCTAAATAAGCAAAATAAAAAAAATACTTTAATTTTAAAATATTGCATATTTAGAATTTACATTTGCTTTTGATTTATTTATTTACATTAATAAAAATAAAGTAAATATATGTATTAGTGAAAAAATACTGCTTTCTACTTACAGTTTTTATATAAAATTAAAAATATTTATAAAATTGATTATTTTCTATTCATTTACAAGTTAAAATTTAAAAATTATTTATTAATTTTTAATTCAAACAATTATATTTTATTGATGTTGTTTTGGATTTAAAAATATTTTATCTGTTTGATATTTTATTTTAAAATTTTATATTTAATAATTATTTAATTTACTGAATATTTTTTTATAAATAAAGTAAAAAGTTTTAAATTTTAAATAATATCTTTTATTCAATAATTTAATTAAAATTTTATTATAAATCTAACTTTAAAATATTCTGATTTTGTTCAAATTAAATATGTAGTTAATGGAAATCTAAAATATATAAGCTTAAATGTAAATTAATATTTTTTAATTTTAATTGTAATTAATCCTAAATTTAAAAAATAATAATTTTTTATAAAATTAAAAAAAATGATTTTCTTAAAATTTTTATTTTTTATTATTCTTTTTATTTGCTTTTGTAGACTTCTTTTCATATTTTTTTATTCACCCTAAAACCAATTTTATTGCTTTTATATATAAATTATTGCTAATTTTCTACAATGTACTAATAATTAGTATCTAGCTATAAGAGTAGGATTAAAAAAATTATTAAAAATATACTATTTTCATTATCCTATAAAAAATAATAGGAATTTACATCACACTTTAGAATGATCTTTAGAATGACTGTATGTATTTATTTAATGTATTTTAATTCATAATTTTATTATATTCTTAATTAAATTTTAAGTAGAAATTAAAGAAGCATCATAAATTAGCCTAAAGTAAAGCTTATTCAAATTAAAGTTTACTGAATAAATAAAAGAAAAATGTACTATTCCCAACCTAAACACAGCCAAAATAGGCCGTAAAGCTTGATTTTAATTTTAAAATATTCAAATTTATTTAAAAAAATGATTAGATATATGTTTAGATTTGTATTTTAAAAAATAGATTTTTTAATGGTATACAAGATGAGATTAAAAATTTAGTTTAGAGCCCATCTCAAGTAGATATGGCTGAAAGCTTGGATTTGATTTAATTTAAATGCTATCAAGACATATTGAAGCAAAAGAGTGAACAAAAAGTTTAGTAAACTCCTCTTAGTTACTCATAATCTATACAATATCTTGGTAAAGAAGCAAACATAATGTTGAAAACTACTAATTTTGGAATGAATAATTTAGAAAATAATTAGTAAAGATAAAATGAAATTTAGCAGAAGAGCTCTAAATACACTCTCAATGCAAACTCTTTGAAAAACAATATAATCAAAAGGCCAATCTAGATATAGCAAGATTATTGGAGTCCTGTAGATTCAAGAGTTAAAAAATTAATACAAAAATCAACTTTAAAACAATAAAAATGTTAGTAAGAATTGGAAGACAACTTCTTAATGTACTAAAATTCAAACTAATGCTAGCAGATAGAAAGTGATTTTTTAAATACTAATGATAGCTAATTTTAATACAAAGCACCAATAAACGCATAATAGGATAAATTTTGCTAATATAAACACTAAGATGATTAGACTAAAAACATTTCAACATAATCAAATGAAAACTAAGCTTTGATTTATTCATCAACCAATAAAAATAACTTTACAAAAACGCCCTCTGTCTATCAAAAGAGGGAGAATCTATTAATATAAGAAAAATTTGCACTCAAGATTCCTAGCAAGTTAGAATTGAAAAATCTTGAAAATCCTTAATTAAGATTGTTTACGCCTCTAAAAATAAATCCTCCGTTTGTAAAAAAACCATACACAGAAAAATCTAAGACCTACACAATGGGATTTTTAAAGGCTTAGATCAATGAATATACTTAATAACCTAACGTGATTCATGCAAATAATAGATTAAGGTAGTCTTGGTAGAATCGTATTGGTAACTCTCAGTCCAAATCTAGTCTTGTTAATGAAGAAATGATGTAGACAAATGGATGGAAGCAATTTAGAAAAACCACTTCAAAATTATTTTCTTAAATGCCAAGTTCTGAATAATAACAATTACAAGAAAGAGAAATCCACAATAATTTATAAATGGACGTCCCAGATAAAAACTAGTCAAAGAGCAATTTCGAATAGCTAATGGCCTATACTAATTATAAAAATTATAGCAACTATCAATAATAATTAAATTAAGTAAATCATTAAGAAAGTAATGATTAAATGATTTAAAATGAAATAGTAGGCAGTGACTTAAACATGCAGTGTCTAAGTAATAGATCTAATTTAAGTCATCTAAATTATTAAGGTTCAACACAGTATTTAAATAAGACAAAATCAGATGGCTTCAATCACTTTTACAAATCTAATATGCTTATGAAAGATTTAGAAAAAATTCAAACTTAAAAAATAAAGGCTCAACTTAGCAATTAACAAGGGTTTAAATAATAGGCTTTGATATCTGATAGAGAAATGATTATTTAGAATCAATTACCAGGTAGTAAAATTATTTTGAAGTAAGTTCATCAAAGAAATCTTTCTCAAAAATCTGATAATGATAGTAATCATAAAGTATATTATACTCTCCCTGAAAGAGTCAACTTTTTCAAGAGTAAAAACTTTGGAAATTAAAATCAGTAAAATGATCGTTTACATAATTAAAATCTATCAGTAAAATGATTAAAAAATCACTAACTAACTAAACAAATTCTTTCATAAAAAATGAATAATTATTTATAATTTGATCAATTTTTAAAATAAATTTTAAATTATATTTTTTTACTTATTTTATGTGAAAATAAATTATTAAATTTTATTAAAGTGATAACAATATCTTTTTTTTCTAAGCAACCAACGATAATGTTATATTTTACAATGGTTTTAAATGAAATTTTTGAAATTTTTTAAGCAAATACATTTTTTTTTAAATTAAAAATTTTGTAAAGAGATTGTTGTAAACTAAAATGAACTTAATAATTCAAATAAATATTATTTTGTTGATTTGAATATGGTTGACAATAAATAAAATTGGAAGTAAAATAAATTCTTAACAATAATATTTTTATTATAAGATTTAGTTTTAAATATTTTTAAATGTGAAAAACTTTTTTTAGATAATTTGTAAATCCTAAATAAAATTAAATCCAATATTAATATAAAATTCCCTCTTTCTAATAAATAAAATATTTATTTTCTAAAAATTTGTTTCCTTTTTTATTAAATTTAATTAAATATTCAAATCATTACTAAAATAAGCCATTAAATTTCAATTATGGCATTTTTTTTTGATTTAGCAACTCTTAAAACATTTTAAGAATAAACTTTTTCGATGCAATAAATAATTTTTCTTCAAATTTGGTTAATTTAATAGTGAATAAAAAATTCTTTTTATATTTTTAAAATATATTACATTAATTTTAATTTTCCATTTTTATTTGTGAATTTTTAAGCATCAAAAATTTGATTTATACCAAACAATAGTAAAATAAATGATAGCTATTGAAATTATTTTTGATGTATTTGACTTAATTTTTTGATAGCTTTTTTTAAAGAAAGAAAACAAAAACAACTTTACTTTATTAATTTTTTAAACAATATACTTCTAAGCTAAAAATAAATGATAATTTAATTTTAATTGTATTTTAAAACTTACTTTTACTAAATTCTACATATCTCAAAAACCAATTTCAAAATAAGTAGTTGCTGTATCAGTTAGTTACATGTAATTAAACAAAAGGTTTAAGGAATATTGTAAATTTAACCTTATTATCATTGATTTTTGATAAATAATATCATAATCCTGTTACACTGTACACTTTTTATCTTTTTAGCTATTTCAACTAACAATTTTCATGAATTATTTTTAAAATTTGGCATTTAGATTTGCAAAAAAATTAGTCATAATAAATTTTGTTTAAATTTGATTAAAACTTTTGATTTGATAGAGAGATAGAAAATAACAACAATTTGTTTGGAACATCATTTATTTATTTTAAGCTAAAAATTTAAGTAATACTAAAATATTTTTATGGGAAACTGCTGCCAAAATGAGAATACGAGAGATTCTGAATTGGAGAGAATAGGTTTAAATATTCCTGCTCCAATCCCTTAAGATTCTAAAAAAAATTCACTTGTAGATCCTAATTATAGCAAAATGACTTAAAGCAAAAATCAAAACAATTTTATTAATATGAATGGCCTAACACAGCCTTAAACAAATAGAAATAGTTTAGCATCAACTCCTGCTTAAAGTGGGTCTTCTCCGCATGAAATAGGCTTTCTTTCAGGTTCTAAGAACAATGTTACTGAATGCAACAGCTTTATTTCTGGGCTAGTCCCATATAAAGAAAAAGATATAATTCAAAAGATGTAATAATAACATGAGAGTATAGGTGATTTTGTTGGGAGATCTAGATTCTCCAAAGAAAGCAACTTGTTAAGATCTTCTATGAAAAATTTTTATATCATAACTAGCATATACACACCGACTATGAGTAGTCAAAAAATTGACTTGTATAATTAGTTTGTTTAAAAGATGGAATTGTCTGGATGCAGAATTATTACTATTGAATTTGCATCTATTTCATCACCTTTTTTAGTAACAGAAGAGAACTTCTAACCATATAATTTCTAAGTAAGACTTGAAGACCCTATCTTCATTAGATTTAATGTCTTAAATTAAGTAAATAATATTATTTAGAATAAATAGAACTTATTATTTGAATCAACTGAATTTATATTTTAGTTTATACATTTTAAAATAAATTAATTAATAAACAAATGAAATGTATTTATTTAAAAAAGGTTTTGAAAAAACTCCCTGAGTCATGGGAATGGATAGGCATAGTTGACTATAATGTTTAATTTCTAGATGATAAATGGGTAGAAAAAGCTTAGGATTGTTTAAGATAAAGTAAGATAATTTAACTATTTGATACTTGCAAAGAAATAACGTCAAATAGTCGGTAATTATCTTACAAGTATGGAATAGTAAATTATTTTGAGAATATCCATAATGGCTAGCAAATTGATCTATAATAATTTTAGCAATACTTTGAAGGAGGCAAAGCTTGGGCTTTTAGAAAAGATTTTTTTACTGAATACAATAATTTAGTAGATATTTTTGTTACAGGTTTTGAAGAAACGTTTTTATCTCTCTGTTTATACGGCTAATTCACAAATTTATTTTCTAGTTATCTTAGTGAAGAATCAATTAGAATTTTTAAAAAAATTGAATAAATTTATTTTAAATCTGATAATTAATAATCATATATAAATTGCTAAATTTAAGTTGAATCTCTAAACTAAGAAAATTAAACTTAAAATATTCTTGCTTCAATATAAATTTTGAATCGTTAAATATAGAATTTATATATGGATTCTTAAGGGTAAATTCATTTAAGAAATAATGATAGTAAAGAATCTAAAGATGAAATAAAATATTTTAATAAATTCCTTCTCTGACTAATCAATCATATTCTTTAATCTAATAATTGTAACATTTTTCCTAACAAATACTAAATTAACTATCTTAATTATTCCTATCATCAATAAAAATCTATGTAAAATTGTATTGTATTCTCATTTTCCTATTCATAATTTCTAAATTCAAAACCCTCTCAAATTATTTAATTATATTTTTAATCTACTTTGAAATTTATCTATTAAAATTGTTTAATCTTTACATTTTCTCTATAAATTCTGTAATTTATTTTAATAATTCTTTCTTATTAAAAATAAAATTATTACAAAAATAATAAATAAAATAATTATTTTTTAAAGAAATAATTGAATGCTTAAAATAAAATTTTAATTTTGTAAGTCAAATAAAAATATTTAATTAAAAAAAATGCGATATATTTTAATAATTAAACAAAAATAAATTTTATATTTCATGAATTAATTTAAATTTTAAATAAAATAAAATAAAATAAAGATAAAAGTAATTAATTATATTTTCATTTGATTTGATTTAATATTTGCCTAAAATTAAATTTTAATCTTATAATCTAATTAAAGTTAGCAAAAAAAAAATATGAAAGATTTTTGAATGAGTAAATTTTAAAAAATAAATAAATCTCTAATAAATAATAAAATCTAATATTTGAATTTGCTGAATAATTAAATTTTATTTTAATAATATATTATTAAAAAGCAATTTAAAAAATAAAATAAGATAGATTTTTAGGAGAACATAAATATATTTTATATTTTCCAAATTCATTTTTGGTATTAAAATTTTTTAAATGTAGAAATTTAATTGTAAATGAAATAAAATTGCTAAATATAATTGAAATTTATAAACCATAGATTTATTTACATGAACTTATTGATTGATTTATACATTCCTTACTTATTTTATTTATTTATGATAAATTACCTATATCAATATTATATTAAATATTCTTTTCTAAAATATCTCTTTAGAAAAGTCAATCAATAAGTAGTTCTTAGAATTTATTAATTTATTGCTAGATTTTTTTTTTTGAATAAGGAACGAAGGTTGTTTCACTTTTTTTGTTTTTTAATTTACTTTAAGAATACAGACAACTTTTATTGGTTTTTATTTTCGTTAAAAATAGGATCATCTCTCTTAGCCCAGTATTACTCATCATTTTTCAATCTTAATAAATATTTAACTTTGCCTCTATATTCTCTCATTCCTAATATGTGTGTGATAATTTTTTCTTGAACAAGTTTTTATTTTTTTTGAACAGTCTCTTCGATATCTTCTTCTACTTCATCATCTTGTGCATCTCTATCTTTATTCTTTCTTTTTAAGATTTTTATATTTTTTAAACTTTCTCTTTAAACTTCTTTTTTCTTTTCATCTTTCTTTTTATCATTTTCAACCTTTTTTGATGCTTCTTTCTTTACATTGAGCTTCTACTCTTTAATTCTAGTTGAAGATCTGGATGCTTCCTAATTCTTTGTTTTTTTTTGTTAACTATCTTTAGAAGTAACATTTTAAGACTATTAAGATGATGATCTTTTAGCTACTTATGGCACTTATTTACTTGATTCCTCTTTTTCTTATTACTGTTTAAGTGCAATTTAAGATCTTGATCTTTTCATTTTAGTATGCTCTTATGCTTTTTTAGAAGATGATCTTGTTTTTAAGGATTTAGATACACTTCTTTCTACTTATTTATTTTCATTTTCTTAAGTTTTAGTTTATTTAGTTGCTTCCCTCTTTCTTAATCCTGATCTGCCCTCTTCTTATGCTGCTTTAATGGCTTTATCTATTTTATTATCTGATTTTTCTTTTAACTTTTACTCTTTTTACTCTCTTTTATTATTTGAAGCTTTTTAGGTCTCCTTTTAAACTTTCTTACTTTTTGATTTGCTTTTATTTCTTTTTTAATCACTTTCATTTGATAAATTTTCTTCTTCTTCTTATCCTTCATCCTCATCTTCTTTATCTAAACCTTGTTCGTCTTCTTCTTCAATTTTCACTTCAAGATCTTCCTATTCTTGTTCGCTTTCATCCTTCTATTGTTGTTTTTCATCCTTTAAATTTTATTTATCTTTTGAATTCTATTTCTAATTTTTCTTTTTTGGAATGGTTGATGCAACTTTTGGGAATTTAGAACGGATATTATCTAATTCTTCTTCTAACTCCTTTTCATAATCTTCTAGTTTTTGATTATAGTCATCATATTTTATATAGTTATTTTCTCTTTACTTAAATTTTTGTAACTAGACTTCATAAAGTTGCTTCTATTTTTCATAATCTTTTTTCATCTCACTTTTTTTTTTGGAATCAAAATTATTCCAATCATCTCCAATCAATTTAGTGATTTCATTATGCGATTTTTCAGGGTAATTCTTTAAATATACTTCAATATTTTCAGAAAAAAATTAAAAATAAGGAGTAATAGGTTTCTTAGGTTTAAGAGTGAGCTTGTTGTAAAGGTCAATTAACTTATTATACTTTTTAAAATCCTATTCGTAGGTCTAGATATATCTTTCTTTTTAAGCCTCACTCATGCTCTCCCATTGCTTCTTTAAATATTGAGTTATCATATTAGGTGTCCAATCTTGATTTTTCATTTTTATTTAATTAAACTTCTCCATGTGGAATCTTAAAAAGATAGTTAATGGCTTTTTGGGCTTGCGAATTTCTTCGCTTCCTCCCTATAATTTCACTTTTAAATGCTCCTTTTTTTCCTTCAATTAATTAATGAAGTCATCAAATCCATCATCATCATCATTGCCTGGCATTTTTTCAATATTGTGTTACTCTATAAATTGTTTCTACCTCTTTATTTTCCCACTCTTTTTTTTAATATTTTAAGATTTGAAATTTAAAAGATCTTTCCAATTATCGGGATAATTAAAGCACTTTTTAATTAATAATAACTTTAAATTTTATAAATACTGAAATATTAAATTCTTTTTATAATAACTTTTTTATTCAAGTCCTGTTAAAATTATTATTTCTATTTTATTCTCGTAGATAAATAAATATCAACAATTTAAAGATTAAAATTTAATATTTAAAAAATAGATAGAGAAAAATATTAGTTGTAGGTAGGTATTATAAACTTCAATAACTTTGAGAATTAGATTCATTTTAAAAAAATGTTTGAAAAAGAAATTTTAATTTTTTGCTAAATTTGAAAAGGAAACCTCCATTTTTAGTTAAAAAACAACTAATATTAATTAAAAATTTTACTTACCCACCATAAGCTGTAAATGTAATGACATTAAATCCTTTATAAAGATGTGTCGTATCCTATTCAACCTACAATAAATTTTACATGAATAGTCCTTAAAAATTCAATTTTTCAACAAACATATTATCATTAAAAATTTCATCTAATTAATCAAGATAAATAAAAAATAAATTCCTTAATATGATATTAATTTATTAAAGTAAATTTAATTTTTTTGTTTTTTGTAAATTATTTATTAATTTATATGGTTTTATTTATAAAAATATAAAAAACAATAATAAAATCTATCTATCTATTTAGGTATCTATATTTTAGGTTAAAAATGCTTTTTCAAAAAAATATATAATAAAACATATTAAATTCTATTATTCAAATATTTAATCATCCTTTTTTCGCCACTTATTTATTATCAGTCGAATTATATTTGAAAGATAACTAATCTTTTTGATTTAAGACATTTGCTTATTACTTTGAACTTTTATGATTTATTCATTAATGCTGGCTTATGACTTTTATTAAAAATTAGTGTAAATTTCAAATAAATATGAAATAAAATTAATTTTTAGTTAATAATTATTTCTTAAATTAATAAATAAAAAAAATTAGAAGAATAAAAAAGATAAAGAAAAATAAATAAAATAAAATTAAAAGATATTTATTGTTTTAAATTAGTTTTTATAATTAAAAATATTACAATTAAAAAAATTGTCTTTAAAGGTTAAGTTTCAAATTTGAGAGATTACAGCAATTTGCTAAAGCAGAACCTAAGCCTAATGCACCTTCAACACCAATTTTATTTTCCCTTTTTAAATATTGAACAAAAAATTAGTGAGTTAGAAGGAAAAAATGAAGAAATAATATGAAATAATAAGAAATGGATTAATTAATAATAAAAGCAAGAGTTAAAAATGTAAAAATGAATTAAATTAACAAAAAGAAAAGAAAAAATACATGTAAAATAAAAAATAATAAGATAATAAACAAATAAATAAATCAAATGAGTTAGTTTTTTTTAATTTAGTTTTATAATTAAAAAATTTCAAAATCAAAAACAAATAAACAGTTTTTACTAAAGGTTAAGGGTCAAATTTGAGAGATTAATACAATTTGCTAAATCAGAACCTAAGCCTGATGCACCTTTGTTGCCAATTTAATTTTGACTTTTTAAAATTTAAGAAAAAATATATTATTAAATAGTTAATTAGAATAGAAGGAAAAAATGAAGAAATAATATGAAAAAATATTAATTAAAAATAAAAGCTAAAGTTGAAAATAAAATGATGAATAAAATTAACAGAAAGAAGAAGAAAAAAAACAAGCACAATAAAAAGAAAAAGGAAAAAGAGCTTTATTGTTTTATATTAGTTTTTATAATTATAAAAATATCACAATCCAAAACAAATAAACTGTTTTTACCTAAGATCAAGTGTCAAACTTGAGAGATTAGAGCAATTTGCTAAAACAGGACCTAAGCTTTATGAAACTTCATTATCAATTTAATTCTGACTTTTTAAATATTGAAGAAAAAATATATAATTAAATAGTTAATTAGAAATAAATAATGAAGAAAAAATATGAAATAATAAGATTAATTAATTAATAATAAAAGCAAAAGTTGTAAATATAAAGATGAATTAAATTAACAAAGAAAGAATAAAAAAAGCAAGAAAGCACAATCAGAACAAAAAAAAGCTTTATTGTTTTAAATTAGTTTTTATATTTAAAAATATCACAATCCAAAAAAAAATAAACTGTTTTTACTCTAAGTTAAGTGTCAAATTTGAGAGATTAATGCAATTTGCTAAAGCACAACCTAAGCCAGATACACCCTTTGCACCTATTTAATTGCGACTTTTTAAATATTGAAGAAAAAATATATAATTAAATATTTAATTAGAAGGAAAAAATGAAGAAAAAATACAAAATAATAAGATTAATTAATTAATAATAAAAGTAAAAGTTGAAAATAAAATGATAGTTAAATTAACAAAAAAAGAAAAAAAACAGCAAGCAAGCACAATAAAAAGAAAACAGAAAAAATAGTTTTGTTGTTTTAAATCAGTTTTTGTATTTAAAAATATCACAATCCAAAAAAAATAAACTGTTTTTACCTAAGATCAAGTGTCAAATTTGGGAGATTAATGAAATTTGCTAAAGCAGAACATAAGCCTGATGCACCCTTTGCGCCCATTTAATTGCGACTTTTTAAATATTGAAGAAAAAGTATATAATTAAATATTTAATTAGAAGGAAAAAATGAAGAAAAAACATGAAATAATAAGATTAATTTATTAATAATAAAAGCAAAATTTGAAAATAAATAATCAATTAAATTAAAAAAGAATGAAGTAAAAAAAAAACAAGTACAATAAATAGAAAAAGAAAAAAAAGCTTTATTGTTTTAAATCAGTTTTTATATTTAAAAATTTCTCAATTCAAAACAAACAAACTGTTTTTACGAAAGGTAAAGTGCCAAATTTGAGAGATTAATGCAATTTGCTAATGTAGAACCTAAGCCTGATGCACCTTTTGCACCCATTTAATTTTCACTTTTTAAATATTGAAGAAAAAATATTTTATTAAAAATTCAAATAGAATGAAAAAATGAAGAAACAATATTAGTTAAATTAACAAAAAAAGGATAAAAAAAAGCAAGCAAGCACAATAAAAAGAAAAAGTAAAAATAACTTTATTGTTTTAAATTAATTTTTATATTTAAAAATATCACAATCCAAAACAAATAAATTGTTTTTACTTCAGATAAAGTGACAAATTTGAGAGATTAATACAATTTGCTAAAGCAGAACCTAAGCCTGATGCCCCTATTACACCAATTTAATTGCGACTTTTTAAATATTGAAGAAAAAATATATAATTAATTAGTTAATTATAAAGAAATATGAAGAAAAAAATGAAGAAATAATATGAAATAATATTAAGTAATAATAAAAGCAAAAGTTGAATATAAAATGATGAATTAAATTAACAAAGAATGAAAAAAAAAAAAGCAAACAAGCTTAATAAAAAGAAAAAAAAGCTTTATTGTTTTAAATTAGTTTTTATATTTAAAAATATCACAATTCAAAACAAATAAACTATTTTTACTCTAGGTTAAGTGTCAAATTTGAAAGATTAATGCAATTTGCTAATGCAGAACCTAAGCCTGATGCACCTTCTGCACCTATTTAATTTTCACTTTTTAAATATTGAGGAAAAAATAAATAATTAAATATTTAAATAGAATGAAAAAATGAAGAAAAAATATGAAATAATAAGATTAATTAATTAATAATAAAACTAAAAGTTGAAAATTAAATGATGAGTTAAATTAACAAAAAAAGAATAAAAAAACAAACAAGCACAATAAAAATAAAAAGAAAAAATAACTTTATTGTTTTAAATTAATTTTTATATTTAAAAATATCACAACCCAAAACAAATAAACTGTTTTTACGAAAGGTAAAGTGTCAAATTTGAGAGATTGATGCAATTTGCTAAAGCAGAACCTAAGCCTAATGCACCCATTACACTAATTTAATTGCGACTTTTTAAATATTGAATAAAAAATATATTATTAAATAGTTAATTATAAAAAATGAAGAAAAAAAATGAAATAATAAGATTAATTAATAATAAAAGCAAAAGTTGAAAATAAAATGATGACTTAAGGGGGGGGGGGGGATATACAAATATTTTTATTTCAAAGAACTATTAAAAATCAATTTACTAAGTTACGATTTTTTTTAGGGAAACTTTTTTTAAGCCTCCCCCCCTTAAATTAACAAAGAAAGAAGAAAAAAAAGCAAACAAGCACAATAAATAAAAAGAAAAAAGAGCTTTATTTTTTTATATTAGTTTTTATATTCAAAAATATCATAATTCAAAATAAATAAACTGTTTTTACTCAAGGTGAAGTGTCAAATTTGTGAGATTAATGCAATTTACTAAAGAAGAACCTAAGCCTGATGCACCTTCGTCACCAATATAATTGCAACTTTTTAAGTATTTAAGAAAACATATATCATTAAATAGTTAATTTTAAACAATGAAGAATAAAAAAATGAAATAATAAGATAAATTAATTAATAATAAAAGCAAAAGTTGAAAATTAAATGATGAGTTAAATTACTAAAAAAAGAAGAAAAAAAAGCAAGCAAGCACAATAAAAAGAAAAAGAAAAAATAGCTTTATTGTTTTAAATTAGTTTTTATATTTAAAAATATCACAATCCAAAACAAATAAACTGTTTTTACGGAAGGTAAAGTGTCAAATTTGAGAGATTAATGCAATTTGCTAAAGCAGTACCTAAGCTTGCACCTCCTTCATCAAATTTTTTGATATTGCTTAAATTTTGAAGAAAAAATATTTAATTAAATAATTAATTAGAAGGAAAAAATGAAGAAAAAATATGAAATAATAAGATTAATTAATAATAAAAGCAAAATTTGAAAATAAAATGATAGTTAAATTAACAAAAAAATGAAAAAAAATCAAAACAAAATAAAAAGAAAAGGAAAATAAAATAAATGAGCTTTAATATTTTAAATTAACTTTTATAATTCAAAATATTATATTCGAAAACAAATAAACCTGTTTTGATCAAGTGTAAGTGTAAATACAAAATATAATATAAAATAATAAAAAAGGAATGATAAATAATTAAAAATAGAAATTTAAATTAAGTTAAAATAGCTAAAAAATTTTGAGAATTTCTATTAGAAATTATTTTTTTAAATAAATTGAAAGTTAAATAAACAAAAAATATTAATAATAGTAAAAATTATATTTATAAATTAAATATACTATAGATCAATATGAAGAACCTAATGAGATAAAAATGAAGAGTTTAAAAACTTTTTTTATTAATAAAAATAAATGAAAAGGATAATAATAAAAAAATAAATATTTACTTCTTCGAATTTGTAATATTTTTTAATCTATTATATCATTTATTTTTTTTTCAAAAATACTGAATAGTAATTTAATCAAAAGAATTTAATTAATAAATAATGGATAAAAAAGAATATAATAATTAATTATCAAACATTAATTTATAAATTTGCTTTTAAGAAGAGATATCTCAGAAAAATTAATTTAACATTAACTATTTAGTCTTAATATTTTTATTTTAAAATAATACTTAAAAATATAGTAGAAATTAGAGATGGGAAGTTAGTTAGTCATATTTGAAATAACTCTAGTAATTAATTAATTAATTTTCTTAAATTTTATAAAAATAATTTTGATAAGTATATTTTTCTGTTTTAGCTCAGTAATTAATTATAAGAATATTAATAATATCTTTAATTATTCTCTAATCCTATTTGTTCTTTTGCAAGCACAAGTTATTTAGGTGTATATATTGCATCCACCAAATAAATGCATTTATATTTACTAAAATAACTTTTTAATAAATAGAGTACAATACTTTACTCACTATTCCTTTTAAAATTCAGAGAATGAAGGTAGTAAATATAATCATATGGGATAATTTTTGGTTAATATTAAAAAATATTTTTAAAGGTTATAACATTATATAATACATTTAATATAATAAATCAGAGATTAATTTTGAACTGAACTATTTTTAAAGAATCAAGGCATTAAATTTCAGTTCATTTCATATTTTTTTAATACTGAATATTAGGTGATCAAAACAAAATTTTCTTTATACTTCTTTACCTATTCTATTATTTTTAATTAATAAGTTTGAAAAATTAAATTTTAATGAAAAAGAAAACTTCAAAAATATGGATTTATTTTTAGTAAAACAAATTCTAAACACATATTTTAACCCAAAAAAAAAGCAATTAATTGAGTTTAAAGTTATTTTAGATAATTTTTATAATAAATATCCAAATCCAGATTCAAAAAAATTTAGTGTTTTTATATATTTCTTTTTTTTAAAAGAATAATTTTAAATTTTATTATGTTTTATTTTGTATAGATAATAAACCAAGTAATAGCCAAACTTGTGCAAATTAAACTGCATAGTTATATTTTTATTTTTTCTTTCTTAAGTGATAAAATTTTAATATGTACTTTTATAAATATATATTTAATTAAAAAAATAATATTTTAATTAAATTGATGAATTTTATGAAATATTTTGATGAAAGTCTTATTATTAAATGAAAATTTTATATTATTTATAGAATAATTAATTAGATTAATATTGATTTTTACAATAAAAAGCAGCTACTATAAAATTTAAAATGGAAACATACTAAATTCTTATTTTAATATTTTAAATTATATAATATATTTTAATCATAGGAATGTGTCTAAAGTTACAGTAACAAAAGTATTTTTATCGCTGTCCCATTTTGTTATGAATTATTCAGGTATAGGTGTGTCTTTCTTTTTATTTTAAACGAATTTTAATTTAAATCAAAAAATTATTTTTAAATTACCTCCATATCTCCTTCTTCATTAAGAGCATAAGTAACATTAATACCGCTACTCTTTGAAGTGACAATATCGCAAATCTTGCTCTTTAAAAAGATAACACGGATTGTGTCACTCTTGTCAATTTATATAGAAGGAACTCTATTTTTATTACAATAAGTTAATTAATCTAAAAATATCTTTTTAATTTCATACCCTTCAGCAATATAAACTTCACAAGATTAGCAATCAACTGTTTCAACACCAGATACTGCATTCTTTTAATTTAAATTATAATGTTTATTATAATGCTTCTATATTAATATATAATAATTACAGTAACCAAAACTTTTGTTTTCTTGCATTTATTAACGAAAACAGATTTAACCTTGCCCTTCACAATAATTGTGGAATTATTGCAGCCTTCAATAAACAAAGATTATTTAAGAGAAATTTCTCCTTCATCAAATTAAATTCTTTCATTTACATAATTTTCCTAGTTTTAGAATAATAAATATATTTATTTAACAAAAGAAAACTTAATGCTTACCACAAACCAGTTATCTTTTTGATATTTTTTAGGTTCTTTTACTTATTATTATGTTTCTTTCTTTATTGTGTTAGAGCTAGGAGCTGCATTAGTTGGAGCTTATGTAGATTTCTTTTCATACTTTTCACCTTTTTTAACATGCTTCAAATCTTTATTTATAGAAAAATTAGTTTTAATAATAATTTTTATAAAATATTTATTTGGTCAATTACGAGCTTTAATAGCATCTTCTCCTACATTAAGAGCACTTAAAAGAGCAGTTCTTGATTCACCTGATTCTTCGTTAGAGCCTTTGAAATCTTCTAATTTAATTTGTTCAATATTAAGCATAGGAGGAGGGGGAGGTGGTGGCATGCCAATAGGAGGAGGAGGTATGTTAGTAACTTAAGTAGGTTATTCAACTTTTTTTTCACCTTTAAGAATTGAGTACAACTCGCTGTAATCATCTGTACCATGGAAATTCCACAATAGACCAGTACTGAAATTCATTAAAACATATGCTTTTTTTTAAAAAATATATTAATAAAGCAAAATATTGCAAAGTGATTATTATACGAACGAGAGATTTAAGAGAAGCCTTAAAAGTGTTATACCAAGCTGTGTGCTCAGGTTGTTTCATAAGTAGGATTTTATTTCCATAGAATTCTGATGATTCAATACCATTATCCAATGAAAGCTTAGGTGTTTCCTTTGATTTATGTAATATAGTTAATTAAAAAATAATTTTATAATTTATTTACACTAATGACCCAAAGGACAGCTGAAATACCTTAAAGTGCAGTTTTAAAGTGGTTAGGGAATGAAATTCCTGCTTTACTGGCATTCATAGGTTTAAATATTTTATCATTTAAAATTGTTTATATTTGTTTAACATTTTCTGGTTATGGCTTTTTGAGTTTTTTAGCAAAAGTCATAACTGTTTACATAGATTCAAAAGATTAGACAATAAAATCTGATAATTCCTTAATTAAAGGGTCTAAATTTTGATAGGCAGCCTTGAAATCAGATAAATGTTTTTCAAATTCAGTCATAGGAGGATAAGCATCTGATTAAGGTTAAGGTGCACTTTATAAAACGGGTACATGAGATTGTGTTTATTGAGCTCCGCTCTTAGAAGCAATAACATCTTCTAACTATTTTTCACCTTTTAAAACTGAATATAATTCAGAGTAATCATCAGTTCCTTGGAAATTCCATAGTAAACCAGTAGAGTAGTTAGTTAAAACATATGCTAATTCATAAAATTAGTTAAATTAAATTTAATTAGTTTGTAAATTTTATTCTTACGTAAAAGAGACTTTAATACTGCCTTAAAAGCATTATTCCAAGCAGTGTGCTCTGGTACTTTCATGAGCAAAATTTTGTTTCCATAGAATTCTGAAGATTCTATACCGTTGTCAATATATATTTTAGGAGTGTCCTTATTTTTTTAAATTTTAATTAATTTTTCAAGTTTTAAAAAAAATGAAACTTACACAAATGACCCAGTTAACAGCAGAGATACCTTAAATTACAGTTTTTAAGTGGTTAGGATATTTAATTCCTGCCTTTGCAGAGTTGATTGGCTTAAAAACTTTATCATTTAAGATACTTGAAATTTATTTTATGTTATCTTGTTATGGTTTTTTGAGATATTTTGAAAATTGCATGACAATCTTCATCTACTCAAAAGCTTTTACAGTGAGTTATGTTAATTCTTAGAGCTCAGAATCCAATTTTTCTCCTGCAGATAGGTAGTCTTTCACATGTTGGTCAAATTCTGTCATTGTAGGGTAGTGAGATTAGAATTATTACTTTTATGCATGAACTTAAGGCTACACAGAAGGAGCTTAAGTTTATTATATTACGGGTGCTTAAACTTATACTGGTGCTTAGGGTTGCTATTATTATTAAATAACTGGTTCTACTACAGTTGGTTGCTATTATTGAACAGGTTACGGAGGAGGAGGGAGTTGAGTCTAAGCTTACACTTAAGTTTATTGGCTTGTTTCTTTAACCTAAGTTGGTTAGCTTTATGAAGGTTTCTATTAAAGAGGAGTAACTGTGTCTGGATTTTATGATAAATCTACTAATTATCTATCTAATGTAACTCTAATTTCTGCTCTCAAATGGCTAACTAACTCTGAGAAGTCTCCTTCACCCTTACTGTTCCAGATTAAACCATGAGCATAATGTTATTGAACATAATCTAATTAATTTTAGAATGAATTATTAAATGAAAATAATACGAAAAATTAACATCTAATAATATATTTTAATAATATTCTAAAATAATTTTGACCATATTTATTTTTTAATATGATTTAAGAAACAATTAATATTAAAAATTATTTTAATTATGCAAAGATATTAAATTATTATATTTCTTTTGAGCTTTTTTATGAAAAGTGTAAATAAATATTTACCACTGAGAGCTTTAAGTGCTTTGTTAAAGTATGCTCCCCATTAGGAAAGAAGCTCGTTACCATGTTATTTCAATTTGTTATATCCGTAAGCAGTATTTTCAATAGCAGTATCTATGCTAGTCTTAGGATTTTCCTAAAATATTTTTATTTTTCAAATTACAAATATTATTAAAAATAAGTAATAATTATATAAATATAATCAATATTACACTAAAAACCCAGTATACTGATGAGAGACCATCTTATATTGTCTTAGTATGAGCTAAGTGATTAGGGAAATTCTTGGAGATAGATTAGATTTTGTTATTTAGAATTTAGTTAACACTCTAAACTTAATTTTGGAAGGGCTTTTTAGTAGTAGCAGCTTATTCCATAATCATTTTCATCATCTCAAAGATTATCAATGTGGTTTAAGTCTTTATAATACAAAAATATAAAATGAATTAGTCATTTTTTGAGTTGTAAATAAATAAGAATTACTAATTTTGCAACATCTAAGTCACCTAGTTACTCGGAAACAGCCTCAAAATTGACAAGAGCCCTATCGAATTCGATCATATCAGCAAAAGAATAGCAAACTGATTTTTTACGCCTTTGCTAAGAGCGGTGTAATACAGTCTATGATAACTGTTCTATGATGACATTGAGCTCTGGTTAAAGGTGCTACTTTTGACTAACTGAAACTAGCTATTCAATTAATTCTTAGATTTGAACTATTTAAGACATTAATAAAAATCTTAGTAGATATTTTTGTATTTAACAAATGTATTTGATTAATAATACTATATTTTTTTATTTAGTAAAATTTTATTTTTTGTATCACCACTTTTCTTATTAACAAATGAAAACAAACAATAGCTTTTCTGATGATCAGTCAAAGAATCAATCAATAAACAAATTGATTAATAATTAATTAAATAAGAAGATACGCGAATCAAATAAAATTCATATGTTTTTTACCTAAAAATAAAAAGATATTTTGATATAAATTAATTCTTTAATAACACCAAATGTTTAACAATAATTAATATTACCTTAAAATACTAATTAATTAATATCTGTTCAGATATTATATTGAATAATAAATATTTTTTATTCACAAGCAAAATTAAGATTCTGGATTAATTAATTTTTTTAGAGTTTCAAGACATATTATCCATCTCTTTCTAAAAAAATTACTTACTCAAAAGAGTTATTCTACTTATTAATTAAAAAAGAAATATAAAGAAAATGAAAGAATCCCTCTTAAGGAAATCAATTAACTAAAGTGAAGATAGCAAAAATCATATAGAAGATGAAGAAAGTGAAAAAAAGAAGTAAATAAATTGAAATAATTAATAGTTTTAAGATTAATAATTATTTTATTATAATTTTAAGCGAAATAAATATTATTAGAAATTTAAATAATTTACTATTATAAACAGGTTATCTGATATAGCAAATAAAGCTAACGAAAAGAAGAAAGCAGAATTCATGAAAAAATAATTAATAATAAACTAAAATAAATTTGCAGTTATTATTGTATTTATAATAATAATATTCTTAGTTTTAAATGGATTCGCAATATATTCTCACATAAACAACAAATGAATGAGTAGTATAAACATAGCGAAATCTACATAGATGGATTAATTAAATTATTAAAAATATTAACAAAGTATTCAATAAATTTAACTAATTAGAATTACTAAAATTACTGTAAAAGTTCAATTAAAAATTTAAAGAAATCTAACAAATTATAAGAAAATAAACATAAAACTTTATCATATTAATACTAATAAACATTAAAATATAATAAATTATCATAAAAAAATTAAATTATTCTTATTTGTATTGAAAATTTTTATAAATTTTGATTTAAACATTAATATCATTATGCTAAATTAATTCATTCTTTTAATTTATTTTATCTGTTTTAAATATTAAATATATGCATCAGATATTTTGTTATTAGCAACTGCATAAATAGCTAAAACAAATAGTGAGTACTAGGTATACAATAACTTAAAAAAACTACAAAAATATTTGTTAAAAAAATCCAAAAATTAAAAATGATCAAAATATTAATTATCCTTTCATACTTTATACTAATTTTCTAACTTCTTTTTTGATTTTTTGAGAGTTTTTCGAAAAACATGTAGTATGTATTTCTTATTAATTAATTATTTGATATTTTTTTATTGATAAATTGATCCAACAAATTTTTTACTAAATATTTTAATTTAAATAAATAGATATTTAAAATTTTAAAGTTATATTAGAAAAGGATTGACATCGATTGACATAAATTTGAATTTAAAAATACTTTAATTATTAGTTCTTTATTAATTAACTTTATTTTGAAAATTTAGTCACTCATAACTCTTTGAGTATAAATATTCAGCCTTATTATTTTTAAAAAAATTAATTGTTTATTTATTTTTATTAATTTTGTATAAAAGTTTACCAAAAATTCAATTGGATCATCAGGAAGCATATTACTGACTTCTAACAAACCCTCATTTAATTCTGGAACTATATACTCCATAAGGTAGTTTCTGAAAGGGAGATTCTTAATCTTATCGATTTCTAGCTCATTTTTAATGATATAATTTATTTATTCTTATGCAAGATCTTCTCTATCTTGTTTTTGCTTTAAGACTACTTTTTATTCTCTTTAAAATAATTTAAATTAAAATCCATAAATTGAAAAATAAATTCATACTCTTCTTTCTTTATTAATTTTTATTCTTCATTTCTTTTATTTACATCATCGTAGTAACCTTGATGCTTTTTAACTAACTCGGACTCATCTACTAAATAGTTATATGGTCTTCCTTACTGTAAATTAATCAAAAATTTTGTTAAAAAAAGCACACTAAAATTTCATAAAATAAATCAAAGTTTACTCTTTCAATATAAATTCTTTAGGATTCAAAAGCTTCAAATAATGTCTTGCCAGTTGTGTCAGTGATATATGCTTCTACATCATTCTTAGAGAAGTAGTCTATTATCTCACATTTCGAATTATTCAATACAATTTCTCTATTTTATACTATTCCTATTTTATTTATTTATTTATTTTGATGTTAACCTATTTTCATTTAAAAGTCTCTTTTTACTTTTTATGAAGATGATTGATTCTGGATGATAAGGTTCTACTTTTGGTTTTGGGTTATCTGGATCTTCTTCTTCCTCTTCTTCTTCAGGAGGTTATTCTTCTTCTTCAGGTGGTTATTCTTCTTCTTCTTCCTCTTCCTCCTCTTCCTCTTCTTCTGCTTCAGGCTATTCCTCTTTTGGGAGTACTTAATTATTATTGTTTTCATTTTCTTCTTATCCCTCTTCTCCTTCATCTTCTTCCTCATCTTCATTTTCCTATTCTCCCTGGCTTTTTTCTTCACTGACTTTTTTTTGTTGTTCTTATTATTCTTGAGCTTAATTATCTTCATCATCTTATTTCTTTGCTTTCTTTTTCTTTATTTTCTTTGGCTTTGGTCTTACCCTATCCAATTTCTTTTTTTCTAAATATTTAATAGAATTATTTGATATAAAATTATTTGATTTTTCTTTTTCATGAATATATTTTACATGGATAAAAGATGAAGCCCGCCTCTTCACCAAAGAGAGGATAGTTATCAAGAATATATCCTCTATTGAAACAATCATTTTAGCTCAATCTCCATCTAATTACTCTGTACAATACTTTCAAAGTCTCATCTAATTTTCTTGGCTTTTAATACAAAATTGAAATGAAATTAATATAATAAAGAAATTAATTAGCTACTTATTTTGAGTCTAAATATTCTATAATCTTGCCATACTCTTCTCTTAAATCTTCTCCAAGAATATCTTGTTCTTTGGACTATCAGTAATAATTACAAATATTTTAGATTTTTATTAAAACATCAAAGCTACTTACGATATTCTATTTCACCCATTCGACAACCTCTCTGATTTTAATCACAGGTATTCTGTAATGCTAGGAGATTCTAAAAAAATTTTATCTTACTCATTTCAATTTAAAATAAAAAAATTTACTCTTCAACACATTAATCGAATCTTAAATCTTATCTTTCATTTTCAGGGGTAAACATAATAACTTTTATAGGTCTTAGCTCTATTATTTTTGGTACATTTGACATTATATAAATTAAAACTAATAATATTACTATGTTCCCTTTAAAACTCTTAGAGTACTTTAGCATTGTTAATAGGATCAGTTAATCCTTTCTGTTAATTAAAATAAAATAAATAAATAATTATTAATTAAATATTTTATTTTCAATATAAAGATCATGATACCTCACAAGTCCAATCAAATTCAACTGGATTTTCCTCATCTCCAACAAGAAGAGGAGATGGTGTCATATCAACATCTAAATTAAATATATCAATTGTATGTTCATCAATCAAATTAGTGGAATCATCTTATACAATTTATTTGGAGCCAACTCCATCTGAAATACTTTAAATAATTGCTTTCTATCTTCTATCCTTTGTATTATCTATGGCAAACAAATAATTGTTTTCAGGAGGATTTTCAGCTACTTTAATGACAAATTTAGCTAAATCACTGATGTGGATTGTTGGAATCAAATTTTCTCCTTCTCCAACATAGGGAAGAGCTTGTGGATTCTAAAGCCAGGCTGCTTTGAAGTGATTTCTAAAGGCAAGTTCACCTAATCCGTAAAGTATACCTGAACATACAACAATAACTTTCAAGTTTTCTTTATTTAATCTTAGCATTAAGTCTTCCATAATTTTCATTTTTTTATATTTTTCAGAACACTTTCTCTTTTTGTAATCAGCCTCATTGTAGGAAGTATATTCAATAGGTTCTTCTTCTTCTTATTAAACTTCATCTTCCTATTTATTTTTATTTTATAAATATTAAAAAACTAAATAAATTACAATTTATTATCGTTTCAGATTTAAAGTTTCAAATTATTTGCAATTTTTTGCATATGAAATTTATATAATTTATTATTACTTGCTTTTAATTATCAAAGTCTCCTGCCTATGAAGAATTTTTTTCACTAGCTGCTTATGAGTTTTCATTTTGTTCTTCGTTCTCTTCTTCCTATTATTCCTCTTCTTAGGGTTTTTCTTACTCAGCATTCTCGCCTTCTTCACCTTCTTCAGGCACAACAGCTACTTTTTCTTTAATTTTTTTTGGTGTTTAATTCCAAACCATTACATCCGATATTATTATTAAAGTCTATTATAATAAATAAAATGTAATTGTAATTATTGTTCCAATTTAAAAATCTTAATTCTCTCAGAAAATATTGCTAATCTTCATTTATGCAAATATTAATAATGCAAATCTAAAATATTGATCAGACATAAATCAATCAATCAGTCAATCAATCAATTTATTTTTTAAGAGATGAAATTAATCTTTGAATTCTATAAATGAACTACTTTTTATTCTTCCAATGTTGCCTTATCTAAAATATTTCCTCCAAATAAAACATCATCTAAATCGCCAAAATGAAGATCATAAATGTAAACATCGCATTCTTCAAGCATTTTTTTTCTCATTAATTTAGGCTTTGCATGTCTATTTAAAACTTTTTTGACTCCTTTTGGACGATCTCTTTTAGACTGGTCCATGTAGGTTACCATATGAACAGGGTCTTCAGTTTCTTCTTTTGTAAGCTCCTTCAAGATCTGCTAACCTATTATGGAGTCATGATTATTAATAAAATATCTTTTGGACATCAATCAATATAACTAACTACTATTAATATTGAATATTGTTTTCAAAAGAATAATTAATTATATATCTTAATCAAATTAAAAGAAATAATTAATACAAAAAATCAATAGAATTTTAATAAAAATTATAAAGTATTAGCTAATTAATATTCAATAAACAAAATAAATAAATAAATTAATTAATTAATTACAAATAATCTTGAATGCCCAAAATCAAGAAGTTATACAAATAAATTAAAAACTCATTAAAAAACTAATCTGATTTCAATGCAAATAATAACAGCTATTTATTTAATTATTTTATAAGCTCTAAAAGGCAAAGATTTAATGGTTCTTTATTTAAAAAACATGTCCACTTTATCTTTTTAACAAAGCTTATTAAAGATATTGATCATACAAATCATGAGAATATTTTATAAAAACAAACTTTTGCAATAAATAAAGCTGAAAATTGATTAATTACTTGTCTTATGTTATTAAAATAATTTAAACAAAAGTCTCTAAATAAATTTAAGGCTAAATATAATACAGATTGATTGCATTTATATAGATAGATTCTATTTACATTAAATTATTTTTAATTTTTATATTTCAGTTTAAATAATTTATTTTTTTTTGTACATTTTTAACATTTTTTCATATTAAATTTAAATAAGTTTAGTTTGTTGGTTGAACTTCTGCAAAAGTATAATCTTTCTAATTTTTTCTATGGAATTATTCATTTTATCTTTATTATTATTTACCATCACTTTAATTTTAAGAGGAGGGATATTTACTGTTTTTAAAAAGAAAAGAGCTGTCTTAATTGCTGATATTATTGATTAAGTTATTTTCAATGATTGAGTTACTATTTTAATCTTTCTTTGACTATATTGTAATGTAAAAATTATAAATTAAATTATTTTTTTATGACTGCTTGGAATAATTATATTATTCGTTTTCAGAATTTTTCACCTTTTTTACTTTATTAATTATGTTCTCGAAAGATTCTTCGATACTTTTATTGTTGTTGTTCAATATTTGATCATTAACGTTATGTTCGTCTGACTTTTATATGCTAATAGTTAAACGTAATTTTTATGTTTCTTCCTTAAACTCAACATTTATCTTTTGGTAGTAATTTATAAAAGATATAATTGTGTTAATAATTATGTGGATACTTGTCAAGTAGATTTCTTTTGTGAGTATAGAGTTTTTTTAAAAATTTATTGAAAGAAAATGATCCTTAAGTTTCTTTTATTCTTTGTAGAGCTAAAAAAAGGTAGTCATATTCTTTTCAATCAATTAAACTGTGTATTTGATTTGCTAATTATTTTATTGTTCATCATCATAGCTAGTTTCTATTATCTTCTCTTTTGGATATGTCAGGATACGATACAAATCTAACTCATTTTATATTATATGACAATAATCTTCATAAACATTTATTATTTTAATTCTTTAAGGATCGCCTTTTGCGAAATTTCTGATAATGTTGATAAAATATTGCAGAATTATAAATTTTCTACTTATTTTCAGAAAAAGCCGGTCATTTTATACTATCTAAATTGCATAATAATTTACAGATTTGTCCAAATCTATTTGATTGTTTTTGTATCTTGCTTAAAAGTCCTAAAAGCTAATAAAGTTAGCTGAAAAAGATTCTTAAAATCCTTATTTCAATTTAAAAGTGAACATTTTAGGATTCTTCTAAATTTCTCTTCTAGATTTGTTTTACAATATATCTATAAATTTTTTTTTGTCCTCTTCTGTCTCGTAATTCTAAATATTAAAAAAAACTCTTTGCATCTAATTTAAGTGTTCTTTAGCATTTTGATTAGCATTAATAAGCTCATTATCTAAAATTTATTTGCTCTGATCTATTTTTTAGTTTATGAATAAATAAAATAAATAAGCAAGCATTGAATTAATTTTAAATTCATAAAATATTTGATTTTAACCTACAATAATGCTATGAAATTTTATTTTCTAAAGTTTTCATATAATAAAAAGCATGATATTTTTATATATTTTTAAAAAAGTATTTTTTGATTAATTTTGAATGTAATAAAACAAAAAAATCGCTTATACTATTTATTAAAGCTTTGAAATGTAAAAATATTACTTGCATCAGATTATTTGTGCTTAACTAGAATTATTTCTTAATTGTCTAAAGAGGCTATAAAAAATTCCAGCTTTTTAAACTTTTGTTCATTTAAATCTTTTTAGTAAGAGAGAAATTTACTAAAATTTAAGTTATATGTTTAGTTAAAGTAGAGGCAATAGTTTAGAAATAAGTTACTTAATCCAGCTAACACGTCTAAAACACAGTTTTAGATGCTAACATCTATTTATTAAGAATACTTTTAGTAAATAATTATTGCAATATAAATAAAATTTGCAACTAAAACTGATAGATAATACAAGTCTAGCCTTCCAATACTTCGAAATTATGGTGCCAACCCAGAAAAAATGGCAGTAATATATGAGTGGAAGGCAATTTACAATACAACTTTGAAAGAATTTTCTGATGAGCTTGTTATAAACATTTTAAGAAGTGTGAAAGTGTTGTATGTTAGTACGCATATCACTATAAACAAAATCAAGAAGACTATGTTGTATTTAATAGAATTCTTCGAGCTATGCTTTTGCAGCATAAAATTTAAAAAGATATAAACTACTAAAAATATAATCCCAATAATCAAATCAATAACTTCATTCTCTTTGCTTGAAGCTATAATCAAGATAATCATTATATGATAGACTGTGTACAACCAATATTCGCTGGGAGTTTTATGTTTAAAATTTTCCTACAACAAATTCTCAAAATTCTAATCGAGCTCATGTTTATAACTATAAATGCTATCTTTCTTAGCTTATTATTACATAAAATAACCTATATCAATATTTGTAGACTTTAAATTCTTTATGTCAAAAAGGGAGCGCGGTTAATTATTATTATTCGATATATATTTTATTGATTGATTGATTGATTCTTTTGCAAGATTAAATACACCTTAATTTTTAGAGTAATAAATTAAAGTCAACAGATTTTTGACAAAATTAAAAGGAATAAATACTCTTATCAATTTGTACAGTAATTGAAGTAATGTTAAAAATTGCATCTATTTTTTTAAATTTTTATAATTTAACCTAAAAAGATTGTTTTAACAAATATATTAGTTATAAATAACTATTACAAATCTATTTTTGTATTTTTTATATAAATTTGTCATTAACAAAATAATTATAAAATTGGAATCTATTTCTTTAATATTGATGTAAAATAGTCGTTCAAATTAAAACAATTATATCAAGGCAAATTATTTTTATTATTTATTTATTTTATTTCTTCTCAAAACTTCTATTTTTAACTTATTCATAACATTTAAGTTAAATAATTAAAGGTTTTATTAATTATCAAATCAAACAATTTAAAATAATATTTTTTAATTTAATCAATAAGTATTTATTACTCAAGTTCTTAGTTAATAATTTGTCAGTTACAATTTTAATTATTCTAAATAAATTTATTATTATTACTAATGCTAACCAATATAACTGTTAAAATAATAAATGATATTACATTTTTAAAGAGGATTTTCCATTTGAATTTTTAAAAACAATTTTAATTTATAAATTTCTTAAAAGTTTAAAAACAGAATCATTTTTTTTATGTTTGTTTTTTATTTCTCCTCAAAACTTCTATTTTTAACTTATTCTTAACTTTTAAGTTAATAATTAAAGGTTTTATTAATTATCAAACCGAACAATTTAAAATAATATTTTTTAATTTAATCAATAAGTATTTATTACCCAAGTTCTTAGGTTAAATAATTTGTCAGTTCAGTTTCAATTATTCTAAATTTATTATTATTACTAATACTAATCAATATTACATTTTAAAAGAGGATTTATTTTCCATTTAAATATAATTTTAATTTCTAAATTTCTAAAAAGTTTAAAGACAGAAGCATATATATATTTTAATGTTGTTTACTAATAGTTTATGAACTACTTACTGTTTCAATAATTAGAATATAGGAATGGTAACTATTATTTATTATAATATATATAAATAATTACAGATGATGCTTAATATAATATATTAACTGTTAAAATTTAAGAAAGAATTTTATTTTCAATCTATATCCATTTATTTAACTTTATTTCTAAAAAGCTAAAAAAAATTCAAAAAAATGTAAATTTTAATAAATAAAACTTAATAGTTAGTTATTTATATATTGTTTATAGAATATTAAAATGTATTAATGTAAAAGTATTATTTATATTTATATTTATATTTTTATATTTAAATTTAATTATAATTTAATAGTTTTATATTTTAATATAAAATATTAATCTAGCTTGTTAAATATTTTTAAATAAACTAAATTATCTATTTATCTATGTATGAATTTGAAATCAAAACGTGATTAAACAAACTTGCTAGAAATGCTGATGATTATTTATTTAATTATTTATTTATTTTAATAATTACTTTTTTATTTACTTATTTTTACTAATATTTGACAGATGGAATATAGAGTTAAGAAATTTATAGGATTAAATAAAGATACTGAGAAAATTTATCAATTTTTAAATTATCAGATAAAATCAAATATATCTTTTAAATAGATATTGTTGAAAATGATTATTAATTATATTTTGAGTGAATAATAAATTTTTGGATAAAAAAAATATCACACGTAAGCTTATTGCTTTACATAAACTGCTATCAAAAATAAAAATATTTACTTTTGTTGCAAAAACTAAATATTTATTTAATAGAATGAAAATTAAATTGATCATTCTCTTTTCTTGGATTTCTTAGCATTATCTTCGTCAGATTAACGGGTGGTTTATTCTTTCTTATCATCAGAACCACCACACATGAAACTTAAAACAACAGCCAAGAGGACGAAGGCACCAAGAACACCAACACCGAAAACAGTCTATTTTTATTGAATGCAATTTAATTAAAATAATAATTTATTTCTAAAAATCTTACGGGACCACCAACTGAGTCAATGAATTTATGAACTTAAGCAGAAATACCAGAGCTAGGAGCAGAACTGCCACCAGAAACGGTCTAGAAAGTGATATCAACACCAGTTTCTTACTTGTAATCATTAGAAACGAAACTTTAGAGAGATTCGAGAGTTCTAGGCTTATTAAACTTAATTTGCTTGTTTTCAGTGGTGAAGTAAAGTAAAGTGGGATATCCCTTAACATCTAATTAATCGCAGATGGCTCTGTTGGTTGTGCTATTTATAATATCAAAAAAAAATATATAATTTATTATGCCAACACCTCTAATTATATAATAAAATTAAATTGTTAAAAAAGTAAATATGTTATCTTCAACATCCAAATTTATCGAAAATCACTAATCAAAAAGGTAAACTCTAGTTAAAGATAAAATTTTAGGTCTTTTTAATTTATTCTAAGCTAAATATTTACCAGTCAACAGCAACAACATTGATATCAGTAGCCTTTTCAGCGAATTCATCATAAGTAGGAATAAGTTTCTTGCAGTGACCGCACCAAGGAGCGTAGAACATACCGAAAGTATTCTTTGTAAGTTTTCCAGAACCAATACCAGTAACAGCGGTGAAATCGTCAACAGTTAATTACTTAACTGCACCTCCTTGCTTGAAGGAGTGGGCTGCACATAAAACAGCTAATAAACCTAAAACGATAACTAACTTTTACATTTTTTCTTTCTTTTTTTTGAATTGTATTGAATTAATTTTTTTATATTTTAATTAATATAAAAATATTCATAGCAAAATTTCTTTTTAATCAAATCACTAACAAATCATTATTTGATAGATAGATAGATAGATAGATAGATAGATAGATAGATAGATAGATAGATAGATAGATAGATAGATACATAAATACTCACACGAATCTGTTTTAGTTGTTTAAGTGAGCAAATTTCATTAAGATATATCATTCCTATATTTTTCTAACCATTTCTATTTATGTTTTTCAAATTTTTTCTGATTTTAAAATATATTTTGCCTCAAAAAGACAAAATAAGAAGGAAAATTAAAAAGAGATTTTAAGAGTTGGACATTTGTGATAACAAAATCTATCAAAAATTAAAATAACTTTTTACAAACTTGATTGATTTTTACAATAAATTAATAAATATCAAATAATATAATTTTCTCATATTATAAAATTTGTTGCTTTATTTTTATATTTTTTTTAATTTATTTGAACCTTTTTTTAAATTTAAAGTTTGTTTTTGTATCGAAATAGTAATTCTAAAGTGTATGTATTTTCAATTACACTATTTAAGAATATACCTTTTAGAGTTACATAATTTAATCCTTATTTAAAATATTATATATATATAGTACCCTAAGGTACTGCCTTTTTTCAAGGCTACATACACGAATACTAATTTCTTAAAAATTTAGATTGTTTAATTTTATTAATGAAAATAATAAAAGTTTTTATTGGAAAATTCTTTAAAATAAATTTATTTTGATTTAATGTAATTTAAATGGCATGAGAAATTATAAAAATTTTTTAACCACTGATGAGTTTATAAAATATTGACACTTTAACAGCACTGTAATTAATACTTATTTAAACTAATCCCCTAAACAAAAAGAAATTTTTCCTATAACCACTGGTGAAAAAAATTATAGAATCAAATAAAGGATTAAAAATTTAAATTAATTTTCTGAATTAACCAAATAATAAATATTGTATTGTGTTTATTTATTTATTTACTTACATAATCATAGAAATTAACTTTTAGTTATATGATAAATTAATTTAAAATAAATTTTATATAAAAATAAACAACATTGAAATAAGTTATATTATTATATTAAATATCATTTTTAATATTATTTAATTGCGTAATCATTAGCTCTTTTTATTGAATTAAATTTGCCAGGATTCTATATCATAACTTATAGTCCTTCTTTATATTTAATAATTTCGTACATAGTTTTGTAATTTTTAGAATTTATGGCTTTTTTTATTAAGCTTGTATTGACAATTTGTATGAAAACGTTTATTAAATTTTGTTAATCATCATTTGATAATTTGTTCAATTCTTCAATTAAAATATTATTAAATTTAGTAAATCCAATGCTTCCTTTTCCACTATATTCTATTTTATAACCAAATTCTTCTACTCTTTGAAATAAAAATCTGAAAATGATATTTGCTAAATTTTTTGTTTCTTAGCACTTATCTCCGCCTAGTTAATTTTATTTTTTAATTCTGTTTCTTTTTTTTTTGATTTATTTCTCAATTGGAGCAGCACATTTAGGGGGAGTTTCTATATTTTATTCATTTTAGTAGTTGAAATCCATCCGTTAATAAATTTAAAGTTCATTTTAATCTTCAGAAGATTCTTAATTAAATAGACATTCTTACTATTCAAAATCATTTTCTGCGTTAATTGGGTAGTTTAAATAATTTAATTATTAATTTGCGTATTGTGGATAAAAAGGGTTATATTCTAATTATTTAGCTGGATTATTATTTTATTAAATTTAAAATTAACCATTCAATTAAATCTTTAGGTTTTCTTGATCTTCCTAGAAAAGGTTTTCATCGTTATTCACGAACAGTTTTTCTTCATCATTCAAGAAAGTATTTTATTACATTTAAAATTAATCATTATTTTGAATGTTTAGGTTTTCTTCCTCACTCAAGAACAGGTTTTCATGAGTTTGTTGATATTTATTGTAGTTAGTATTATCAAAGAAAAAATTTATATCATTTTTTTGCAAAGATAGATCTTCCTAGTAAGCTTTAATTTATTCTTCGAAGCTATCATCATTAAAATAATTATCAGTAACAGCTAAAAGATTTAAGTATTCATTATGAATTTCTCTTTTATTTTCATCTTGTTTATCAACTCTTAGCTTCTAAGTAGAGTTTTCTGATCCATTAAAGTTATTTAGATTATTATGGTCGTGTGTTTAAGTAGAAGTCATAGTTCTAAGTTAGGAATAATCTAAACTTTCATTATCTTGATGACCATCAATCAAATAATTTTTTGTTGTCAACATTATTTCTGTTTAGTTGATGTTTTGCATTTTTTAGATTTTATTTTTGTTTTTTTTTAACTTTAATTTCTTTATGAAATATTGAAAACAAAAAAAGTTCACAGCCAAAAAAATTATAAATCAAGATATTTTTGGAATTGCTAATATTAATTTAAATATTGCATACAATCTAATCTGATTTATTTCGATATTTCGTCATTTATTTATAATAAAAATAAAAGGATTATTTATTAATTATTTTTTTTTATTTCAAATTTAATTGATATAAAGAAAAAATAAGCTAATTTCTTATATTTCATATAAATAAATGTACAATTTGTAAGAGTTAAACATTATGATAGTCTAGGATAATTAAATACTATAAATTTATTTCATTAAATTATATTATTTATTTTTCAAGAAAAGCTTTCATTTATAAATTAGATGCTATGCCATCTGTAAAGAATTCTTAATTTATAAAAATTTGGTTGCTGGTAGAGTTAATATACTGAAAATTTAAAAGATAGATAAAATTTTTAGAATACAGTGAAATATTTAGTTATATATATATATAAATTAATTAATAAATTAAACTATTTTAAAAATAATTCTTTTCTCTTGAAAGCTTTAATCTAATGTAGAATTATTAAGATGAATGAAACAAAATCATAAAAACTAACTTTAAACTTATAACTAAAGTTTTATACTTCATTTTTTACAAATAATAGATAGTTCACATAACTAGCATTTAGATATTTATAAATAAATTAATTAGTGGATCTAATACTAAAGATACAAACAGCAAATAATGATTAATGATATAGATAAACTATTAGAAAAGAAAGATAGATACTTAATTTTTCTTTTAGTTTTTGATATAGATGCTTTTTAATTAAATCAAAATAGGCTCTAAATTTTTTTGATCAGAATAAATTAGAAATTATTAAAAAAGTAAAATTCACTTTTAACTATTACATATTATATTTTATTTATCAATAATTTTATTAATTTATTTTCAATTTAAAATAAATTTAAAGTATTTACATACTTACTATGTAATTTCATAATTAAGCTTTTATTTTTATATTAAGGAGTATTTTTATTTTTTTGAAATTGTAAAATTTACTCTTAATCTTTTAAAAATTTTGATTGTTTAACTTAATTAATGTTTATAATAATATTTTTTATTTGAAGATTATATAAAATAAACTTATTTTGATTCAAAATATGATCAGATTTTGTAAATAGTCTACTTTCAAGAACTTGAGAAATTTTTTTTTAATCTGGTGCTTATAAAAAAAATTGACACTTTACCAGCATTGTAATTAATACTTATTTAAACTAATCCACTTAGAAAAAAGAAATATTTCCTAAAACCACAGGTGAAAAAAATAATAGTATCAAGTATAGGATTAAAAATTTACTTGTATTTTATGAATTGACGAAAAAATAAATATTGATTGTATTTATTTATTTATTTATTTACATAATAAAAAAATTAACTTACTTTTGGGAAGAAAAAGAATGAATAAAATTAAAATAAATTTAAAAGAAAAATAAACAACATTAAAATAAGTTAAATTATTATATTAATTAATTAATTATCATTTTTATTATTTTTAAAAAGCATAATTAGTAGCTTCTTTTATTGATCTAAATTTGCCAGGATTCTGTATCATGACTTCTAGACCTGCTTTATATTTAATAACTTTGAACATTGTTTTGTAGTTATTAGTATTTGTTGCTTTTTTTATTAAGCTTGAATTTACAATATCTAATAAAATTTTCTTTAAATCAGGTTATTTTTTCAACTCTTCAGTCAAAATTTTATTAAAGTTGCTTATAGATATGTAGCCTTTTTAAGTTTATTTTATTTCATAACCATATTCTTTTATCTATTCAAATAAAAATATGAAAATGTTATTTGCTATATTTTTAGTTTCTTAGCACTAATCTTCTCCTACTAAGTTTTGCTTTCTTTTTCTGTTTCTTTTTTTTATTGTTTTATTCTCAATTGAAACTATTGTTTTATTCTCAATTGAAACTATTGTTTTATTCTCAATTGAAACATCAAATTTTTAGAGATCGTTTTGAATTTCTTATTATTATTCTAATTATTATTAATTATCTTCAAGCTAATTAAGTTGTATAGGTTTAATTTATTCAATTTAACAGTTATTTCGAGTATTTTAGCCATTAATTAATGGTTATAAAGTTACTGTTTATTCTTATGTTTATGTAAAGTTAATAGGAATAAAGTTGTTATTGTTAAACATTTTTTAATTCATCTGTTAATAAATTTCAAATTGACTATAATTTTATTATTAAGAAGATTCTTAATTAAATAGACCTTCCTATTCTTCAAAATCATTTTCTGTATAAATATAATTGTCAAAATAGTTTGAATATTTTTATTATTTAACTTGGTATTATTAATTGGCGCATTGAGGATAAAAAGAATTATTTTCAAATTATTAAGCTTGATAAGTATATTAATTCATTTAAAATTACTCATTCTTTTAAAATTTAATGCTTTCTTCCTCATCGAAGAGCGGGCTTTCATGAATTTGTTGATATTAATTATAGTTATTATTATCAGTGAAAATGTTTGTTTCTTTTTTTTGCAGCAGTTGATCTTCTTAGTAAGCTTTAAATTATTCTTCGAAGCTATCATCATTTTAAAATGAAAATATATCAGGAATAGCCAGAATTTTTAAGTATTAATCATTCATTTCGTTTTTATTTTCATCTTACTTATCTACTAAAAGTTTCTTAGTGGAGCATTCTGATGTATCAGAATTTTTTAGATAACTATGATCATTTGTTTAAGTAGAAGTCAAAGTTCCAAGTTAAGAATAATAGGAACTGTCATTATATTAAAGATTATCATCAATCAGTAAATTTTTGGTTGTAAGCATATTTTCTTATTAGTAGATGTTTGCCATTTTTTTTATTTTTTTATTATTTGTTTTTTTTCAACTTTAATTTCTTTATATCAAATATTAAAAATAGAAAAAGTTGACACACGCTTTTATTCCTTAACCAAAAGAATATATATAATAAATCCAGATACTGAGATTAGTATTATAAATTTAAAAATGATCTATTTTAAATATTTCGTCATCTGTTTATATATAATTCTAAATAAAAGGGTTTTATTTAATTGTTTTTTTTTTTATTACAAGTATAATTGACATTAAAAAATAAGCTAATCTCTTATCTATTAGAAAAAATATATGAAAATAAAAATTTTTGATTAATTTTAAAAGTGAGAGTTAAACATACATATTGATATTCTAACATAATTAAATATCATAAATTTATTACAAATAATTACATTTTATCTTTATCAAGAAAAGTTTTAATTTTTTAAATTAAATGCTAACTTATCTGTAAGATATAAATTAATTATAATAATATTAAGAATATAAAATATAAATTTTTGAATACATGTAAAAAGTTAGTTTTTATATATAATGTATTTAGAAGAATATTTATCATAAAGTAGTTAATTAGGTTTTTTTATTTATATTAATTATAAATGTTTTTTTATATATTTATTTTAAGTAAATTTTTATATAAGTTTTTTCAAATGAGTTAAATTACCAGAATAATTTTATTAAAAAAATCTATTACTTTATACTTTTTTAGTAAGTAAGTTAATTAGTTAATTAGTTAGTTAGTTAGTTAGTTAGTTAGTTAGTTAGTTAGTTAGTTAGTTTATTAATATGAGTGAGTTATTAAATTAGTATTTTTAACCTTTTAAGAAATATTAAGTAATAATTAATTTATATTAAAGAATAAACTAACTCATTATGAAATGAGAAAATAATTCAATTTGATTTTAAATTAATGAAGATTTGGCTTTTATCTCTTTTTAATTTTGTTATAACTAGTGCTATTTTATCTTTAAGAAATTATTTTGTTCTTGAGATAATATATATATTTCTGTTGTTGTTGAGAATATACTAAGATATTATAAATTGTGTTTTTTGTTTTCTTTTTTTTTACTTCAAAATTATTCGTTATCTTCAATGATTCCATTAGTCAAATATATAAAATACTAATCATCATTACCTATTATGGTACATTTATTATCTTGATTAATGTTGTCTAAGTTATGACTATATGATTTGCCAACATTTCTACATAAACTTTTATCCTTTTTTTTCTCATTTTCCTCTAAAGTAATATTATTTTCATTTGTTTCTCTATACGTTTAGGTTTCCAAGATTTAATAAGAAAATTCAGTTTATTTAAAGTTTAAAAATAAGAAAAATACATTTTGATTTAAAGAAGAAACATCATAAATAAATTTGATTTTAGGATTTTGTTGTTGGTTGGATGTATTCTAGCTTTCTTGCTGAAAATTATTCTACTAATTTCCTTCTTAAATTTAATTATCATCTTATTTGATAATTTCGATACTGTTTTAAGTAATTCCACTACCAGCAGGATAAATAAAGGATTAATTTTATGAAGGAGAGTTTGATTAATTATTTTCATGAGAAGAGTCGTTTATAAATTCATTTGCATTTGTTTAAAATTGCTAATTTTAGAAATCGTTTTATTAGTTACTATTTTCATTAATCAAAATTATTATTGGTTCATTTAAATTTTTTGAAAAATCATATTAATTTTATTTCGTTTCATGATTTTGGTGTTGGAATGATGTTTGATTTTCTTGATAGCTTTCTTGCTGTAAATAATTCTACTGAAAATTATTCTACTAATTTCCTTCTTAAATTTAATTATCATCTTATTTGATAATTTCGATACTGTTTTAAGTAATTCCACTACCAGCAGAATAAATAAAGGATTAATTTTATGAAGGAGAGTATGATTTATTATTTTCATGAGAAGAATCCTTTATAAATTCATTTGCATTTGTTTAATATTACTAATTTTAGAAATCGTTTTATTAGTTACTATTTTCATTAATCAAAATTATTATTGGTTCATTTATATTTTTTGAAAAATAATAATTATTTTATTTCGTTTCATGATTTTGGTGTTGGAATGATGTTTGATTTTCTTGATAGCTTTCTTGCTGTAAATAATTCTACTAATTTTCTTCTTATAATTAATTATCATTAATTTATTTGTTAAATTCGATACTGTTTTAAGTAATTCCAATACTAGAATAATTAAAGGACTAATTTTATAAAAAATTTGTAGCCTTTTATTATTTATTTTCATTAGAAGAATTATCATTAATTTATTCGATTTCAATTTCATGATTTTCGTATTGGTTGGATGCTTAATTTTCTTGCTAGCTTTCTTTCTGTAAATTATTCAACTAATTTCCTTCTTAAAAAGAATTTTAATATTTATTGGAATCATATTCATAAGAATAATTGTTTGTATATACATTTGCATTTGTATAATTTTATTAATTTTAGATTTATTTTTATATGTTACTATTTTCATTATTATAAATGGTTGGTTATTCATTTTAATTTTTTTAAGAATTACGATAAATTTATCTGTTTTTATGATTTTGTGATTCATTAGATATTTCAATTTATTGCTAGCATTCTTGTTGTAAATTATTCTATTAATTTCCTTCTTAAAATGTATTGCCATCTGAGCTGATGTAGTTATTATTTTAAGTAGCTCTAGAGGTCAAATTTTATGAAAATTAAGCGCTTGGTTCATCATATTCACCATATAAAAAAGAAGTATCTTCATTAAATTATTCTTACGAATTTTAGATTTCTGCATCTGAAGTTTTAAATTATGTTACCAAATATTTTGCTGTTTCATTTTATATTCTAGATTGATCATTATTTTATTAGATAGTAGAATTTTGGTTTTAATTGGATATTATTTTTATTTAATCTACTGTTTAAAATTTATTTTTATCTTGTTCATTATAGTTGCCATTGCTTTGAGCATCTTCATTTTTAGATTGAGCTTCTGAGAAAGAGTTTTATGAAAAATTTGGAGTTGTAAATTCATTTGATTCACTATTTTTTTAACTTTACAAAATTTAGCATACGTTGTTTGATTAATTAAGATCGCAATCATATTCTCCACTGAATTAGCTACCTTCTTAGGCATCTTAAATTAGAGCATTTGAATATAAATGATTTTTGGTTTCATCACTGTTAATTTAAGTTGACTCATCTTGCTAGGTTAAAAAACCTAGTTAATTGCTAGAACTATTTTAAATATCAGAAGATTTTGCATTAAACTATTCATAATCCTATGATTGACTACCTTAATAATCAGTACAAGTATCGCGTGTGCTCATTATTTGCTTTAATACTTTTTATTTATTTCTAAAAGTCTAATTAATTTGATTATAATATCAAGATCCGAATTTATTTAAATAAAATAAAATAAAGATAAATAAATAAATCAAATAACTTCTATTATTTTAATTGAATTGTTTTTTTCATTAATTTTTTTTATATTATTGAAAATTAATTAATAAAATAATTGCTCAATTGTAATTTGAAACATTGTTATTTATCTATCTAATAAAGATTAATTTTCTACTATATTTGCAAATTGCTTTGTCTGTCTATAATACCCATCAAATAATTTTTTTAATTATAAAAACAAAATATATAAACTTTTTAATTAAAATATTTTAAGTTATAATATTATATTTTTATGTTAATTTATTATTTTAATATTAAAAAGTTAAAACTTTGTTATATTAAAAATAAAATTTTTAAAAAATATTTTTTTGTTAATTTAAAGATAGTGTTTATATATATATATATAATAAATATTTTAAAATATAATATTTTTAGAAATTATCTTTAATTTAATTTATAAAATAAATTTCATTTGATTATAAAGTTAGAAAGTGGTAGGTAATTTAACATTTAAATAAACACTTTGAATAAATTAGATTCATACAGAATAAAAAGTAATCGAATCTATTAAAATGTAAAAATAAATATAACAGAGTAAATTACATTTATTTATAGAACAAATTTTATCAGTAATTTGTCGTGTTTGGAGTATAAAATAAGCATTTAGGCGGTCTCAAAATTTAATAATAAAATTTAAAAAAATAAAAAAATATTCTGATAAAATTTATAAATTCTTTGAATGTTAAATTCTGCTGCTTAGTAAATTAAATAAAAGATCTAAGAAGGATTAAATCTTAGAGAAATACAAGGATGGAAAAAAGAAAGCAATGGAAAAGTTTTTTCTTTAGAGACCATCAAATACAAAGATTACTCTTTGAAACTTGTCAAAATTTAAGGAATAATCAATTAAAATGCTGAAAAGGTCAGAAAATACTACTAAGAAGATTTTGAATCTCAAAAAAAGGCAAGACCTTCAATTGATATTCTCTAGCTCGTTGAAACTATTGATAATGATAATTGCGTAGTTTATTACAAGAATAAATCAATGTTTTTAGTGAGTGCAAGAGATTTATTATATCAATAACATTAAGAATAGCTAAATTAAAATCTATCAGTCATAGTTTGTGTTGATATTGACAATCATCCTAAGGCTCAAACAGTTAAAGGATGTGTTAGAGCTAAAGCTGTAATCAGTGTTTAATTTTTTGAAAAAATATCTGATAACTCAACTAAAATGGAGGCATACTTGCTTGTAGATCCTAAAGGTAGTATTCCTGATGCCTTTGTAAATAGCACAGTAAAAGAATAACTAGATGAATATGAAAGAGATATTCCAATAATCTCTTAATTGTGAGTTTACAAAATTATAATCAGAGAATATTTTTATAGTTATTTTTATGTTTAAAATGTTGATTGATTCTAAGATATGTTTGTTTTGCTAACTTAAAGCAAATAATATTCTTTGATTTATTCAAAATTTGTTAATATTTTTTTTATTTTGTGAAATAAAATTACTTCTTAAAACATTTAAAATCATTATTTTCATAGATAAATCTATTTTCTTGTCTATTTATTTATTATTAAATCAATTTGAAGTAACTGATAAAACATTTTACCTTGATTTGAATTAATTTTATATTGAAGTAGGAATTCTATTTTATAGCAAGAATTAAAAATAGATAATATATTCGACAATAATCATAAATTCTGATTTAGATGAAATTGGATAATATTATATTTAATTAATAAATAGATAGATATATAGCTAATCCTGTAATTAAAATACCACTAACTGAGTAGGTACAGATCGTGATATTTCATTTAACTTTTATGATTTAAAGCTAATTTTACACTTTCTATTTTTTAATTTTTTTTATCAGCCTATTTTTATTAAATTTTGAAAAATTTTTTTGAAAATTGAAAACCTTTTGTCAAATTTTGAGTAAAAATAAATTGTAATCAAAGAGAACGAACACATCAGAACAGGAGGTAAATTACATTATATAATCAAACTGGAAAGGACCAACAGACGTTGATTACAGAGGTAAAAAATAAAAATAGGAATTTTTAGAATTAAATAAGTAATCAAAAACAAGCAAATCAAATTACTAGAAAAATTGAAAATCGAAAATCTTTTTAACTTATCAATCAATGATGGCCGATTAGGATTCTTTAGGAAATAAAAACAAAGAATGCATAGGTATAATTTTGATTAAAACAAAAATATTAAAGAAAGTTCAAGAGAAGGATAGAGATACATGTTCACGCTACTAATCAATACAGGATACGAAAACAGATACTTCGTAATTGAATAATGATGAAAAAATAAAATTTCTTTTGTCATCAAGCTGAGATATGGAAGGCCTCTTTTTTAAGATTGGTAAGATGATTTAATTAAAATGAAGAAAAATCTAAAAAAAATATAAATTTTAAAATTATAAAAATTGAATAGAATATAAAATAATATTTAAATGGGATAATCCTTTGATTTGTTGATTGATTTAAAATTAATGCATGAAAGAAATAATCTTTAAAGATATGCTTTAAAAAAATTAAAAAATACAATTTTAAACATGAAAATTAAAAAATACTTCACATTTATTCTACAGTATAGATAGGAAGATATATTATTAATCAAGGATGACGCTTTTCTGAAATGTAAGCAGCGATTTAAGGAATGGCTTCAAGTCTAGTTACCAAACCATCAAAGGTTAGAGCAAATTCTTAGTAAGTCTCAGGGTAAAATTTCTTTAGATTTCTAGCGAAACTTAAGAAGTAAAGGTCAGCAGCAGTGAAATATCCTAAAAGATATTCCTTATGTCCTAAGAATTTGTGGATATCTTTAATCTTAGGAAGAACTTATTCATTTAAGAATTTAGTTTTGTCATCTCCTTCCTTTTAAGTAAGCATTTACAATCTAGTACCAATATCACCAATAAGATTTCTGAGAGTATCTACAGTGTACTTATCATTATCCTAGCCTAAAAGTTATGTTTTGTTGAGTTTATGAATCAAGTAATCAAAGATAGTTTCACTTTCAGTGATTTTTACATCTCCATCTATAAGGTAAGGTAAGTTGGGGAAAGGTAATCCTAAGGCATACTTATCTTTTCCAAACCAATCAGCAGGTTTAGAATATCTGACATCTTAGTATTTAACTCCTGAGATTTCAAGTAAATATCTAGCAGGTTGAGCCTTACCAGGACCAGCCCAATAACCAAGAACAATTTTATAAGCCATTTTATTTTAAAGATTAGAGTGTTTTATTTTTATTTAATTTATTTTGTTTTATTTATTATTAACTATTCTAATATCTTTTTGTTGGAGTATTTATAATGATCAGTAATGATTTTGATAATTAAATAGGATTATCTGAATGTAAATTGTTAAAATCTCATTTTTTCTAGAAGATCTTGTTTCTTTCTTTCTTGATTTATTTCAAATATGATACTCTATTAATAGAATTTATTGGAAAATTTTTGATAGATTCTTTCATTTATAATACTTAAATTACTTATTTTTGAATTAAATTATTAACCAGATTTCAAAAGAATAAAAATTAATTTACTTCTCTCAATATTCTGGACTTATTCTATGTCTGCTAAATCAATACAACTTTTATTATAAATGTTTAGATTTTACTAGAACCTTCACTTTTTTAAAAATACCTTACTATCAAAAACTGAAAAAATAAGTCAATCTATGAAATGAAACTTTTTATAGACTTTAAGCAAAATATTTATATATTAAATCAAATCTATTTTTACCTTGCAAATATAGAAAAAATTAAAGCCTAACTAAACATCTCATATCAAGGGATGATTGTAAAAATAAAATAAAAAATATCAAAAAGAAGATTTTAATAAAAGAATAAAATAAATCCTACAAAAATAACTATTATTTTGAAAATCTATTTTAAATTTAATTATAAATGTAGCAAATTAACCATCTATATTTTAAAAGTTTAAAAATTAATTTACTCAATACTTCAAGCAATTATTTATGCCTGAGGCTAAAACACAAATTATTGATGAATATTCTGGACTAATTCTATATCGGCTAAATCAATCAAAAATTTATTTTAAATGTTTATGTTTTACTAGAATCTACACTTTTTTAAAAATATCTTACAATCAAGAATAGAAAAAATAAAATAATCTATGAAATGAAACTTATGATAAACTTTAAGCAAATGATTTATATATTAAATCAAATCTATTTTAACCTTGCAAATATAAAAAAATTAAAACTTAACTAAAAACCTCATAACAACAAATAATTGTAAAAATAAAATAAAAAATATCTAAAAGAAGATTTTAATTAAAGTACAAAATCTACAAAAATAACTAAAATTTTTATTTTGAGAATTTATTTTTTATTGATAATTGTTTTAAATTAAAAATCATATTAAATGATAATGAATTGAATATATATTTTTAAAATTAACTAACTTTTGTAAAAATATAATCAAAAAAAATTTAATAGTGAATTTATCTAATAAAAATATAATAATAAAGTTAAAATTATTTAAAATATTAGTTTATCTAATGAAATAAATTGAAAAATTTTAGTGGAATTTTTTTTATCTTTCATGGCATAAAATATGAAGAAAAAGATATATATTTTGAAATACAATTCCATATATAAACAATAAATTCATTTATCATATTCAATATTAGTATAGGCATTTAGAATAAATTCGAATGCTAACTCTAGTGTAAATGTGCATACATTTTTATGATATCAGCAAACTAATATTCTATATGAGAGGGCATTTGCTAAAGCTGGTATCATATATATTAAATTAAGGACAAGGTTAGATAGTTTAAGTATTAATAATGTAATATTTTTAAATAAAATAAAATTTAAGACCATCAAGAAAAAAAAGTTAAATTAATTTTGAGATAATTAATTAAGGCTTAATCAAAAAATATTGTTTTGAAAATAAATGAAATGAATGAATTTAATTATTAGATTAAATTTAAAAAATATAAAAAAATAACTAATAGAATGTGCAATTTCATAATTTAATTTATTTAATATTGAGCTCATTTATTAATTCATCAAATTGTTTTTTGGATTCTTCTAAACTTAGCTTTTTAATGTTTAATATGTAATAACTTAAGTTAAAATCTTCTTATTTAAACAGGGATTCTTACTTTAAGCATCCTGAAACCAGTATAAATGATTAATAATAAACAGCTAATAAGTTGGAGTTTAAATTTTTTAAAGTATCTAAATCTGAATTTATATTGGAGTAGCTATTAGCAATTCCTAAATTAATTAAATCGGGGATGTTGTTAGAAAGGTTTTTTTAATTTATTTCCTCGTTGATAACCATAATTAATTTTTCTTTTTTCTATTATTCTACACATAAGTTTTACAGAGTCTGTTAAATCTCTTGCTTGCAAGCTAAGTATAATCTTTCAAAATCCATTTCAGATTGAATAAGTTCAGCTTTTATTTACTAATAAAAAGGTAGTTTTAAAAATTCTTCAAAGTATTGAACTTTAAAGAAGTTTTAATCATTTTTTAAGCTTTTACTAATATTTGAGGCCATCATATATGCTTGTTTAGCTAAAGCCAATTGTATAATTCTATTTCTTATTGTTTTTACTATTTAGCAGTTGTGCATAAAAGTCTAAAATATCTATATTAGCTTCTATTTTAATTTTTATAAGTGTTTAAAAATATTTTAAGAAATAAAAAAAATATTTTAATTTAATTTTTTAAAATTTTACTAATTTATATTGCTCATATTTTTATATAGTATCTTCAATACATTTAGCTGTTTATTCTTGCTCTTCGATTTTCTTTTTTAATTATTAATAATCGTTGGAATCGTCAGATCTTGATGAGCTAACTTCACTTATAGTAGATAAATTTAGATCTTTTTGATATTACTTTGCATCAACTTCTTTTAATTCAGTATTTTCATCTGTTATCATCAAGTTTTTAAATTTTCGGTAAAGATCTATAGCCTCTTACTTATGGTTAGGCATTTACATAATACTTCCTGGTAGAACTATGCTGTTTGCTTAAGAATCTTACTATAATAATTCATGCTAATATATTTAATCCCATCTAATACGCTATCTTCTATCATAGCAAATCATTCTTTAGAGAAGATTTCTCATTTCTTTGGAAATTTTAACACTAGGATCATCAAAATTAATATTCTAAATACTTTTTTTTATGTTCCTTTTAAGATCATCATAATTATCACATCTATAAGGAAGATATCCATATAAAAGCTAATACAACAACACCCCTAAACTTTATATGCAAATAATTATTTTTTATTTAGGTTTAACAATTTATTGAAATAAAAGAGAAAATAAATAAATAAATAAAACACAAACCTGTAAACATCAACTTCCATACCATAGGGTTTCTCTTCCAAAACTTCAGGAGCCATATTTGTTTAAGTTCCTAAAGTAGTTAGAGTTACTTCTTTTGTATTATCAAAGCTTTTAGCAAAACCAAAATCAGCAATCTTTAAACAATTTTAGGATATAAGAATGTTATCTAACTTAAGGCTAGTTTTATTTTAAAATTATAGATAAAACACAATGCTATTATGATAATTTTTACTCTCTATGCACCACTAAATGCTTGTGAAGTTCTTAAAGACCGCTTAATATCTACTTAAAGTAACCAATAACTTCTTATTCTGAAATATTTTCCTTTTTATCTTTTTTTCTAGTTAAAAGTTAACCAAGGTCTCCCTAATTACAGTACTCTAAAACTAAGAAGTGAGAATCGCTATTAGAAAAATCATCTATGTATCTTATTACATGCTTGCTATTAAGTTACTTCAGTATTTTTAACTCTTGATTAAAAAGCTATTGTAACTTAGGATTATCTATAAAACCTTTAATAAGGTATTACTTTATTGCAACTACCTCATTAGATTTTTAATCTAAAGCCTTATACACACGCCCAAAAGAACCCTCGCCAAGTTTTTTATCTATAAAATATCTGTTATTAAGCAACTTACCAGGTTAAAATTCAATAACGTTTTAAAAATACATTTCTTCTTCTAAATAAACTTGATTATTCTTCTCTACTTTAATTAATAATTTTTTAAGAAATTTAAAAAATCTCAAAAATTTAGAAATTCGATGAGTCCGTTTACAACTTTAGAATCGTTTTAAATGAAACAAAAAGAAAGCAAATAAAAATATATTCATAACAATAATTTAAAAGTAATTCTCTTTTTTTATTTTTGAGGTAATACGTATTATAAGCATTTAAGCTAATAACTATTTCTCACAAGGTTTAAATTTACTACGTCATTTAAAATTTCATAAGTTAAGTAAACAATAAATATTTATATATAACCCCTTATATTTTTAGATTATTTGTCATGAATTTACAATAAAGAAACCAAATAAATACTTTTTTATTGTACTAAATATAAATAATTGCTATTTTCTTTAAATTTATCCTCATATATTTGATAATAAAAAAAGAAGTTTAAAAAGTAAAAGCATAAACAAAAAAACATTAAAATAAAATATATTGATTTGAAGGGTTTAATTTATTAATTGAATTATAAATCTTTGAAATATATCTTATTATAAATAAATTATCAAAAAAGAATAAAAAAAGCTCTAAAAAATATTTTGTTATTTTTATAAAATAAATTTAACTGAAAAAAATTGAATAAAATAGAAATACTATTGAAATTAAACAAAATAAATTTAAAATGACCTTAAATAGTTGAAAGATTTTGTTATATTCAAAATAAAAACTATTTGATAATTAAAATCCTAAAAATAAAATAATTTCTATAATTTTATAAGTGAATCAACTATATTTTTAACAAACAAATCAAATTAGATAAAAATTTATGAATAATTAAAATTAGAATTTAATTCAAATTAATTTCTTTAGATCATGAACATATTTTAATTAAGTTATTATATTTGTAAATTCACCTTAAAGCTAATTTCTAAATACAAAAGAATTTTATAAAAAGTTTTTAAATTAAATAATACTATTAAATATAAAAAGTATTTTAATTCATGGATGATGGATGACCTTCTGAAATATACTTAGCATTCAATTTAGGGGATATTCTCAAGTCTTGATATCAATGAATTAAAAGTTACAGCAAATTCATTGTAAGAATCAGGAAGAGTATTTTTAAATCCTTTTGCAAAGCATAAGAAATACAAATCAGCAGCTGTAAAATATCTAAGTAAGTACTCTTTTTTACCTAAAATTTTATGAATGTCTCTTATTTTAGGAAGGATTTACTCACTTAAGAATTTAGTTTATTCTTCTCCCTCCTTCTAGCTATAATTGTACATTCTCGTTCCAATATCAGAAAACATATTTTTAAGCTTATCAACAATGTATATATCGTTTCCCTAACCTAAAAGCTCAACTTTATTTAATCTTTAAATTAAATAGTCAAAAGTGGTTTCACTCTCAGTGATTATTACTTCCCCATCTAAGAGATAAGGTAAATTAGGAAAAGGTAATCCCAAAACATATTTGTCTCTACCAAATCATTCTACAGCAGGATAAGAGTATCTAAATTCTTCATATTTAACTCCCGATAGTTCAAGTAAGTATCTTGAAGGTTGAGCTTTGCCAAGTGTATTCCAACAGCCAAGGGTAATTTTTTCTGACATTTTTAAAAAGTTTTTATAATAGTCACTTAACATTCTTTTTTTTAGGGTTAAAAAAAGTAATCATACTTAATTTATTTTGTAATCTAAATTGTAAATATTTAATATAAGTGTATTGCATAATTTATTACTATTTCATTTGATTAATTTAAACCAAATATTTATTTATAGAATCCAGAAATTCAAAATATTTGAAAAAGAAAATTATAAATTTTATTAAGAAATTAATTTAAAAATGTTCGTTTTTTTTGTTACAATACTAAAAAAATTCATACAAATTTTAAATATAATTCAATTATTATCTACTTAAGAATAATCTATCAATATCACAAATAAAATAAAAGAAAAACAATTGAAATTGTTACATTTTTTTTCAATTTTTAGTTGTTAAAAAATACCTATTATTATTGATATTTTGAAATTTTTTTTTATTTAATTTAAAAAAAGAAAATTAGCTTATTCAATAAACAAATAATTTTAATCACAAATACATTAAAACCGAAAGATAAGATACAATTTTATTTTTTACATAAACAAGCAAAAAAAAAAATTTTAATTAAATAAAAATAAAGTAATTTAATCCTAATAAAAATAATTACCATAACAATTATTCTTTGAAAAATAAATATAAAAATGAGATTTTATGAAATAAAATGAAATTAATAATAACTTTTAATTATAATTAAATAAGATATATATTTTCTTAATTAAAATATTTTTGTATTAACACAATGAATTGATTAAATTATTTTTTAAATCAGCTTAATTATTAAGTTTTAAAAATAAATTAAGTTAAGTTTAATTTTTTTTATTTGAACAGATGTCTTTGATTAAGGTACCTTGAGAGATTAATAAAGGATTAATAAAAAAAAACTGCAAATGGCAATAATTCATTTAAAATATGTTTCATCCACATCCTCATTTACTTCTGATAATCATATTTCAATTTCATGAATAGCAATAGATAATTTTTAATATTAAATTATCATTAAGTTATTGATTAATATTTTTAAAGAAATTTTAATTTTTCAAAAAAGAAAATAATTTTGAAAATTTATCTGATTGCAAATTTTAATTTTTTGAAATTTTTCTTAATTATTCTTAAAAAAAGAAAATAAATATTGAATTTGATTAATAATTGAATTAAAATTTTTTTTGAAATTAAATTTAAGAAATTTCTATAAATTTCAAATTTTAGATTGAAACCCAAGCTGATATATCAATTTTAAATTTGAAATATTTCAAAAACTATTATAAATTATAAATATTCTATGCTTTTTAAATCAATTAAACTTTAATTCAAAAAAATTAATAATATTTTTCATAAAAAATAAAGCTTTGGTAAAAAAAAATAAAATTTTAAATTGTAAATTTAATTTTTAAGTAATGAAAGAAGTTTCAGTCGAATATTTTGATTAAATTCATAGTTTAAATAGGAATTAAATAAATGTGCTATATTGATTTTCTATAAACCAATTTTTAAAACAAATATCAGCTATTTTGTTAAAATTTTATTAAAAGTTGTTATTTTTAATCTAATAAATCCTTAGCTTAAAAATTTAACAATAAAAATTAATTTAATAAAATTATAAACAAGCATTTTAATTTAGCTATAAATCTATTTAATATAAGCAACCTTTATCCCTATTACTTTCTAACTTTAAATTCTAGATAATATCCTCACATTTATTTTATTTCACTTTGACACAGATTAAAAAAGAAATTTTTTAAAAATTTCTTTTTGCTAATTTAAAGATAGTGTTTATATTTATTGCAAATATTTTAAAATATAATATTTTTAGAAATTATCTTTAATTTAATTTATTAAATAAATTTCATTTGATAATAAAGTTAGAAAGTGGTAGGTAATTTAACATTTAAATAAACACTTTGAATAAATTATATTCATAAACAATAAATAGTAATTGAATCTATTAAAATGTAAAAATAAATATAACAAAGTAAATTACATTTATTTATAGGACAAATTTTATTAGAAATGTATCGTATTTGTATTATTAAATAAGCATTTTATGCATTCTCAAAATTTAATAATAAAGTTTTTAAAAAATAAAAATATTCTGATAAAATTCACAAAGCCTTTGAATGATAAATTCTACTACTTAATAAATTTAATAGAAGATCTAAGAAGGATTAAATCTTAGAGATTTACAAGGATGGAAAAAAGAAAGTAATGGAAAAGTTTTTTCTTTAGAGACCATCAAATACAAAGATTACTCTTTGAAACTTGTCAAAATTTAAGGAATAATAAATTAGAATGTTGAAAAGGTCAGAAAATACTACTAAGAAGATTTTGAATCTCAAAAAAAGGTAAGACCTTCAATTGACATCCTCTAGCTCGTTGAAACTATTGATAATGATAATTGCGTAGTTTATTACAAGAATAAATCAATGTTTTTAGTGAGTGCAAGAGATTTATTATATCAATAACATTAAGAATAGCTAAATTAAAATCTATCAGTCATAGTTTGTGTTGATATTGACAATCATCCTAAGGCTCAAACAGTTAAAGGATGTGTTAGAGCTAAAGCTGTAATCAATATTTAATTTTTTGAAAAAATATCAGATAACTAAACTAAAATGGAGACATACTTGCTTGTAGATCCTAAAGGTAGTATTCCTGATTCCTTTGTAAATAGCACAGTAAAAGAATAACTAGATGAATATGAAAGAGATATTCCAATAATCTCTTAATTGTGAGTTTACATAAATATAATCAGAGAATATTTTTATAGTTATTTTTATGTTTAAAATGTTGATTGATTCTAAAATAGGTTTTGCTAACTTAAAGCAAATAACATTCTTTGATTTATTCAAGATTTGTTAATATTTTTTTTTATTTGTGAAATAAAATTAATTCTTAAGATAGTTAAAACCATTATTTTCATTGATAAATCTATTTGTCTTGTCTATTTATTTATTTTTAAATGAATTTGAAATAGACGATAAAATATGATTTGATTTAATTTTATATCGAAGTAGGAATTCTATTATATAGCAAGAATTAAAAATTGATAATATATTGGGCAATTATCAGAAATTCTGATTTAGAAGTATTGCACAATATTGCAATTAAAAGATAGATAGATAGATAGATAGATAGATAGATAGATAGATAGATATATTTCTAAATTTAAAGCATTATGACTGAAAAACGTATTTTATTTAATTAATTAAGATCTTTTTTATAGAAATAAAATACTTTGGTAAATAAATATATTTTTGAATAATTCACTTTATTGTATTCATACTTTATTTTAATTGACATCGATTTATATTTCTTTTTTGGGCAAGCTTTATTTTAAATTTCTTTTACTTGTTTTATTATCTATTAAGTATATTTAAAAGGGGGGTAATCCTTTGATTTGAGGAGTGAATTAAAATGAATGCATGAAGGAAATAATTGTTTAAAAATCCTTTTAAAAAATTAGCAAATACAATTTTAAACATGAAAACTATGAAATACTTCACATTTATTCTATTATATAGATATATTATTAATCAAGGATGACGCTTTTCTGAAATATAAGCAGCAATTTAAGGAATGGCTTCAAGTCTAGTTACCAAAGGATCGAAGGTTGCAGCAAATTCTTTGTAAGCTTCAGGGAGATTAGCCTTAAAACCTCTAGCGAAACTTAAGAAGTAAAGGTCAGCAGCAGTGAAATATCCTAAAAGATATTCCTTATGTCCTAAGAATTTGTGGATATCTTTAATCTTAGGAAGAACTTATTCGTTTAAGAATTTAGTTTTGTCATCACCTTCCTTTTAAGTAAGCATGTACAATCTGGTGCCAATATCAGAAAAGAGGTTTCTGAGAGTATCTACAGTGTACTTATCATTATCCTTGCCTAAAAGTTCTGTTTTGTTGAGTCTGTGGATCAAGTAATCAAAGATAGTTTCACTTTCAGTGATTTTTACATCTCCATCTAAAAGGTAAGGTAAGTTAGGGAAAGATAATCCTAAGGCATACTTGTCTTTTCCAAACCAATCAGCAGGATTAGTGTATCTGACTTCTTCGTATTTAACTCCTGAGATTTCAAGTAAATATCTGGAAGGTTGAGCCTTACCAGGACCAGCCCAATAACCAAGAACAATTTTATCAGCCATTTTATTTTAAAGATTAGTGTGTTTTATTTGTTATTTAATTTATTTTGTTTTGTTTTATTTATTATTGACTAATCTAATATCTTTTTGGTGGAGTATTTATAATGATCAGTCATGATTTAGATAATTAAATCGTATTATTTTTATGTAAATTGTTATAATCTCAATTTTTCTAGAAGATCTTCTTTCTTGATTCATTTCAAATTAGATTCTCTGTTCATGGAATTTATTCGAATATGTTCTATACATTCTCTCTTTTTATTTATTTAACTATTCTATAAAAGTTCTTATTTTTAAATTTAATTGTTAACGTAGCAGATTAATCAGATTTCAAAAGAGTCAAATTTAATTTACTTCTCACAATATTCTGGACTAATTCTCTTTCAGCTAGATCTATAATACTTTTATTTAAGATTTTTAGGTTTTACCAGGTTTTATACTAATCACTTACTATAGAAAATAGAAAAAATAAGACATGCTATGAAATGAACCTTATTTATGATAAATTTTAAACAAAAGATTTAGATATTAAATCAAACCTAATTATTCTCTGCTATTTCTTTTTTTACAAAGATAGAAAAAATTAAAACCTATCTAAATACCTCATATCAATAGAAGATTTTAAAAATAAATAAAATAAAAAAATATCTAAAAGAAGGTTTTATTCAAGAACAAAATCTTTCAAAAAAAAACTACCATTCTATTGTGAATTTATTTTATATTGATCCTTGTTTTTAAAAATCATATAAAATGATTATTTATTGAAAATATATTTTTTGAATTCATTAACTTTTGTAAAAATTAATCAAACAAATGATCATATTAGTGAACTTATCTGATAAGAATAAAATAATAAAGTTAAAATTAATTAAAATATAAGTTTATCTATCGAAATAAATTGAAAAATATTTGTGGAACTTTAACAATATTATCATACAGATTTTTTAAAAATTGAAATGTGAACTTTAGTTTAAGCATAAATTTTTTATCTTATCATCTAAAATATGTTCTATATGAGAGGCTATATGCTACAGCTAGTTATAATATATATTAAATTAAAAACAACGTTATAGAGAGTTCAAGTTTTGATAATCTAATATTTTTAACATTTATGAAAAAAATTGAAATGAATGAATTTATTTATTGGATTAAATCTAAAAAAATATAAAAAACAATAAATAAAATGTGCACGTCACAATTTAATTTATTTAATATTTAGCTCATTTATGAATTCATTATAATATTTTTTGGATTCTTCTAAACTTAGCTTTTTAGTGTTTGATATATACTAACTAGCCTAAGTTAAAGTCTTCTTATTTCAACAGGATTCTTATTTTAAGCTTTTTGAAATCAATATAAATGATTTCTGAATTGATATTTGTGAATAACTATTAGCAATTCCTAACTTAATTAAATTGGGGATGTTTTTAGAAAGGTATTTTTAATTTATTTCCTCAATGGTGATCTTAATTAATCTTTCTTTTTGCTATTATTCTGCTCATAAGTTTAACAGTATCTCCTAAATCTCTTACTTGCAAACGATTTTTAAATATTAAAATTTATTTTCAGATTGAATTAGCATGGCTTTTATTTATTAATAAAAGGTACTTTTAAAAATTCTTTAAATCTTTGAATTTTAAAAAAGTTATAATCATTTTTTAAGAATTCTCTAATATTTGAGACTCTTATTAAGCAACTTGCCAGGTTAAAATTCAATAATGTTTTCTAAATTCATTTCTTCTTCTAAATAAATAAACTTGGTTATTCTTCTCTACTTTAATTAATAATTTTTTAAGAAATTTAAAATTCTCAAAAATTCAGAAATATTTGATGAATTCGTTTATTATTTATTTAATGATGGTTTAAAATGAAATAAAAATAAAGCAAATATAAAAAAATTTAAATATAACTTCTTGTATTTTTTAGAGTTATTATTGTGAATTAAAACCGAATTTACAATAAATTATTAATAAAAACCTAAAAATTAGTTTTTAAAAGTACCAAAAATAAATAACTGATATTTTCATTAAATTTATGCCTAAATATTTGATAATAAAAAATGAAGTTTAAAAAATAATAGTATAAAAAAAAACATTAAAATAAAAATATTGATTTGATTGGCTTATATATATAATAGAGTAAAATATCTTTAAAAAATATCTAGTTATAAATAAATTATCAAAGAAAATAAATATCTAAAAAATATTTTGTTATTTTTAAATTATAATTTTAACTAAAAATAATGAATAAAATAGAAACATTTTTGAAATTAGATAAAATAAATTTCTAAAGATTTTAAATAATTGAAAGATTTTGTAATATGCAAAATCAAAACTATTTACAAAATTAAATTCCTAAAAATAAAATAGGTTCTATTATTTTATAAATGAATCAACTATATTTTAAACAAATAAAATTAGATAAAAAATTATTAATTATTTCAAAAGAAAGTTTTTATTTTTGAATCAATATTAGAAAAATTAAAATTTAATTCAAAAAAATTTCTTTTGATCATGAAAATATTTTAATTAAGTTATTTCATTAGTAAATTCGCCTTAAAGTTAATTTCAAAATACAAAAGAATTTTATAAAAAGTCTTTACATTAAATAATACTAATAAATATTAAAAATGTTTTAAATCATGGATGACGACCTTCAGAAATATACTTGGCAATTTAGGGGATATTCTCAAGTCTTTATATCAATGGATTAAAAGTTGCAGCAAATTCATTGTAAGAATCAGGAAGAGTATTTTTAAAACCTTTTGCAAAGCATAAAAAATACAAATCAGCAGCTGTAAAATATCCTAGTAAGTACTCTTTTTATCCTAAAAATTTATGAATGTCTCTTATTTTAGGAAGGATTTACTCACTTAAGAATTTAGTTTATTCTTCTCCCTCCTTCTAGCTATAAATGTACATTCTTGTTCCAATATCAGAAAACAGGTTTTTAAGATTATCAACAATGTATTTATCGTTTCCCTAACCTAAAAGCTCAACTTTATTTAATCTTTAAATTAAATAGTCAAAAATGGTTTCACTCTCAGTGATTTTTACTTCCCCATCTAAGAGATAAGGCAAATTAGGAAAAGGTAATCCCAAAGCATATTTGTCTCTACCAAACCATTCTGCAGCAGGATAAGAGTATCTCACTTCTTCATATTTAACTCCCGATAGTTCAAGTAAGTATCTTGAAGGTTGAGCTTTGCCAGGTGTATTCCAATAACCAAGGATAATTTTATCTGACATTTTAAATTTTTATAATAGTCACTTAATTTTTTATTTGTTTATTTATTTAATATTATTTGATAGAATGATAATTTTTGGTTTTAAATAAAAAATTTTAAAATTAATATCAATATGAAACTGTAATTAATTATATACTATTATTCTAGAAATCTTCTAATTTATTTAAATTTGAATATCTTTTATTAAACAATTTTTATCAAAAATTTCGGAAAACATTCTTTTTTATAGGGTTACAAAAGCAATTATGATTGCTTAATTTATTCTGTAATCTAAATTGCAAATATTTAATATAATTTTAAAGCATCATATTATATTAATAATTCATTTGATTAATTTAAACCAAATATTTATTTACAGAATCCAGAAATTCAAAATATTTCAAAAAGAAAATTATAAAGTTTAATAAGAAATTAGTCCAAAAATGTTCGTTTTTCTTTTGTTACAATACTAAAAAAATTGATACAAATTTTAAGTATAATTCAATTACTATCTATTTATGAATAATCTATCAATATCACATATAAATTAAAAGAAGAATTATTGAAATTCTTACATTTTTTTCAATTTTAGTTGTTAAATACCAATTATTATATATAATTTGTTATCAATTATTATATTTAATTTTAAAAAAGAAAATTAGCTTATTCTTTGAACAATTATTTTTATCATAATCATATACCGTAGTTTCTTATATATTAAGGAAGCCATATATTAAGGACTTTTTTCAATAAACTATGAATTAAGGATTAAATTTGGTAAAAAGTTTTTATCTGAATATGTCCTTAATATATGAGAAACTACGGTATATTAAAACCTAAAATAAGATACAATTTTTTTTTACATTAGCAAATATAAAGAAAAAAATTTTTAATTGTAGAAATTCAAATAAAATTTTAAATAATAAAGAAATTTAAAACTAAAAATAATTTCCATGGCCATGGCAATTATTCTTTGAAAAGTAAAATTAAAATGAGATTTTATGAAATAAAAAGAAATTAATAATAACTTTTAATTATAATTAAATAAGATATATTTTTTCTTAATTAAATATATTTTTATATTAACAAAATTAATTATATTTTAAATCAGTTTAATTATTAAATTAAAAAAAAAAATTAAGTTAAGAAAGTTAAGTTAAGTTTAATTTTTTTTATTTGAACAGATGTCTTTGATTAAAACATCTTGAGATATTAATAAAGGATTAATAATAAATATATTAGTTGTTATTCGTTTAAATATTTAAAATATTTCAATCTGAATTAATATTTGAGTATCTATTAGTAGTAATTCCTAATTTAATTAAATTAGTACTATTTTTAGAAAGGATATCTAAATTTATTTTATAGTTTATGAGCTTAGTAAACTGTTTTTTCCTTTATTTTTAACTTAAATTTTATTTGAGTCTTTTAAATATTTTATTTTTAATCTTAAAATATCTTTTGAAATTACTTATAAATTGAATCAATTCAGCTTTATTAATTAATAAAAAATATTTTGTCATTTCTTAAAATCTCAATAACATATGCCTCTAAAGTCAATTAAAATATTTAGTTTATTAATATTTTACCTACCTATCAGTTATCTTTAGTAAAATAAATATTTTTAAGAACTTTATCTAATCAAATAAAATATTTGTTTGTTTTTAATTTAAAAAATATAATAATGAAAATTTTCAAATAAATTATTTGGATATACAAAATATCAAATTATTTGAAAGGAATAAAAAATTATTTAAAATAGTGTCATAAACTAAAATCTATTAAATTAGGTTCCCTTTTAAATTAAGCACTAGTTAAAGATGATTAAAAGCTTTATCCCAAACTTAATTTTTTCACTGTAAAATCAATCTTTAATCTGGATACATGTATATTTTGGTTAAAATTTTATCCCTGTAGTGCCCACTTTAGATAGGTTTCTTTTATAATTAATTTTTTTATTTAATTAAGTAATAGTTTATCACTCTATCTGTGGTGAGATAAAATTTTATTTATATTCTTATTTAAGCAAATTTATAAACTAAAAACTCATCTTTTTCCTCTTTGTTTAATAAATTATTATAAATTTATATTTTTTAAATTTAAAATTGATAACTGTTTTATTTTAACAATTAAAAAACTAAATTTTATATTAAAAGAAAAATATCTAGTAAGGATTATTTTGAAAATGAAATCTTCATATACTTTTTTTAGAATATCTTTAAATGGTATATTTAAAATTTGTAAAAGGGTTAAATTGTTTAGTATTATAAAATTAGAAGAAATCTATAATGAGCATTTTTGAAAAAAAAATCGAAGTATCTATTTAAACTTTTAGAAGTGTATTTTTAAATAGTATAATTAAATTTTCTTAACAAATGGATTGAAGAAAATTTATCAAAATGAGAGAATTTCAAGAAAATAGATATATTTGGAATATAATTTTTAAAAAAGAAAAAAAAATTAAAGGCTTAGTTTGAAGGAAAATAAAAATTTATTTTGTATTCAAAGACTTAAAAATATAATTATTATTCTTTTCTAAAAGTATGAACAATAAATATTTCTTTTATACAAGTAAAAGATCAATAATGCTTGTTAGTTTATTTAATTTTTTATTTATTTGCTCGATTTAAAGAGTTAATAAATAAAATTGTGCTGTTACCGTAAAAAATAGTGTGTGTTTATAGATACATATTGAAATTTCTGAAATAATTTTTCCTTAAAACCCAATTAAAAAGATAAATTTAATCTACTCTTGAGCGTTAAACCCATAATTAATTTTCTTTTTCTTAACGCAATAGATAAAAATACTTATTTTAAAAGTAAACAAGATCAGATTAATTTTTTTTCTTAAATTTGGTTACAATTTGGAAGATACGTCAAAGTATGAAAAAAATTGGCATAAAACAATTATTTTATTGTATTTTATATATTTACTTTGTGTTGATTACATCCCAAAAATAGATTTATCAGAAAATTAATAAATTACAGTAAGAAAAAAATTTTTTAAAGAATAAACAATTAAGTTACTACCTATCAATTAAAAGCAAATCAATAAAACTCAATTAAAGGTTGAAAAAAAGTATAGCTAGTACGATTAAAAATTCACCTGATAATTTAATAACAATTAAATGAGCTTTTTTTATAACAAAACTCTAGAAATAAATATTTTAAAGCTGAAAATATTTTTTCTTAAATTAAATTTAAGAATTAAAAAGCTAAATTTAATTTATTTTGGAGCGTTAAAGCCAACTTTTAATTTTATTTATTTATTCTTAACGCATTTAAGATCAAATTTTTTTCTTAACTCCAAAATAAAATATGAAATAAGTTTATTTCTAAAAATAAAATTCAAATAAAAATAATTTAATATGATAAAATATTCATTCTTTTAGCCTTTATAAAACCTTTAAATATTATTTATTATAAAACACTATTCATTGATTAATTTTTACTAAAAAATTTATTTAGCTCCATGGAATTTACAATTTTTTTGTGTAAAAAAAGAAAATAGAAATTAATATTTTTTTCAAAAATATTGCTGATAGAACTATACCTTAATAAAGTATATGATTTAGAAGTAACACTCGAATTATTAGCTAAAAAAATGATATTTTAATTAAAAATACGTGGTTTTTTAAATATAATAAAATTTTCTAAATCATTAGATTTATATTTACTAAAAAAGAGTACAAATTTTATAAAATCCTAACCACTAATTTTTAAAGACTTACTTACTAGCTTATTAAAACATAAAATATATTTATAGAAACTGATTAGGTAAATTACTCTGAATAGTAAAATTAGGCTGGTTTAATCATTTTTTATAATAAGAAATAACTAATGTAAATAAAAAAGAATAACAAGTATTTTGTAAAATAGAAGAGTAATATGTAAATTAAAAATTGATTTGATAAAATAAAAGCTTAACTCTTATTTCATTATTAGCTTTTATAGGACTTTAAACCATTTTAGTTTATATTATTTAATTCGTTCCAGAATAATAAAGGAAATTTTTTAGAATTTTAAGTGTGTAAATTACACAGTAGAAAAAAAATTTTTTTTATCAATTCATTCTTGACTATTACTATCATATTTTCTGATAAGTTTTGAAAAAATCTATCTAAGTAATTCACTATCAATTTAATTTACATATTAAAAATTCAAATATTTAAATTAATTTTATAACATTTTTGCTTTTTAAACAGAGCAACAATATTCTAAGTGAGGATATACATGGCTAAAATAATTTTTGCTTATTTTTAACCTTAGTATATTTAAAAAATGAAAGTTAAGTGAGAAAAAACTTTTTTTCTTAAAATTAGAATAAAATTAAACTAATAAAATGAAATAATTTTTATTCATTTTTTTATTTTTTTGTATTAAAAATCAGCAAAATAGATTATAAATTTATCTCACTATCAATTTCTTTTTACCATTTTACTCCTATTAAAAAATAAGCGTATTGTATAAATCGAGATAAATCCATAAATTTAACAATAGGTAACTAGTTATTAAAGAAATTTAATAACAAATTGAACAGTAATATTTATGGCTTTGCCAATCAATATATTTTTAATTTATTTAATTACAATAAAAAAATCCAATAAATTTAATTACAATAAACCAAATTCAACTTTTTTAATTTAATTTTTTGCTGCCAATCTGTAAGAAAATGAAAAACTCATTTTTATGTATAAACTAGTATATTCTACACTTTGATTTATATAAATATCTTATTAGTTTGATTCATATAATATTTTCTTTTCAATTTTTATTCAGGTTTTCTAACATTAAAAAAATATTATTGATACTATTTAATAAACAAATAATTAGTGAAAGCTGTTTATAAAAAGCAAATGGTTAATATTGGCTTATAAATTTGTCTTTTAACCGCTTTTGCAAGTTTACAATTTGTTGCTTGCTAACTTATAGATTGAAAGCAAAAATTTGTTTTTTTTATTTGATATGGGGTATGGAATCTGCACTAGTATTTATAAAAAACAAACAATATATTTTATTAGACTTTAGTAATCAAATTAGTGCTTATTTGTTATTAATAATCCTTTTTCTTTTTAAAGGTAAACAAATTTTTTATTAATTAAAAAATATTTAACTGTAACATAAATTTGCCTCTAATAGTTATTCGCATGCAATAGTTCTTTGAATTCATAGTAAGGTCTAATAGCTTGTTTAATAATTTTATACTTTCGATAATGCTGACGCATTTATGAGTTCAAATTTAATTGGGGCTTTGTTTTGAAATATTTGGATCCAATTTATTCAGAATCTTCCTATCTTATTTTCTTATTATTTCATTCAATTTCTAAATTCTTAAGGCCATTAAGAATAAACTAAATCAAATCGATTATAATAAAATTAACTACTAAGCTTTTGTGGTTTAAAATTATAGCATATATTCGTTCTATAATAGTCAAACAAGCTTTAAGCTAATGTTAAAAAAAATTCCAAACAAGGATATATATAATAAATTTTTAAATTGCTCTAAAAAATTAGGAAATTTTTCTTGTAGTTTCTGTGTTACTCCAAACTTCAATATTAAATTTTATAAATTATTGTTATTTAATTCAAGAAAAATGAAGTAAATAAAAAAGCATTTATTTAATGTTTAGATAAAATTATAAAAATTTAATTTCTTTATTAATTATTTATTTGAATAATTAATTAAATGTATTTCATAAAAGGATAGTTTTTATTTATTTATTTATAATATTTAGTCATTAATTTATTTTTTTGATTAGAATATAATAAGTTGAAAATTTGTATTTTGATTCTTTTTTCCACGTATTTATTACAGTTAGAAATCACTTTATCCTTTAAAATATAAATTTTTAAAAATAGAAGTTCTACTTCAAACATTAAAAAAAATATTTATATATGATGGATGATGTGTTGGTATATAGAGCATTGATTATGATGCTTTAATTAATAGAAAAAGTTGTAATTTTAAAATAAAATGCGTCAATTTGAGTGTATTAAAAGTAAAGTTTCTAATATAAAAGAATAATTAAATCACGTATCGTAATTTATTAAAGTTAAAAGATGTATTTTTATTTTTAAATTATTGTTGTTATCATGGTTAAATTCTTCTTTATAACTTTGGCTTTCATGAATTTTAAAATATTTCTTTATTTGTAAGAAGTGTAAGATTTAAGAAAGTATTAATCAAGAAACAATTTTTTATTTCAACTTACTGAGATATTATAAATTATGTAAAGTAATTATACTAAAAATTTACAGATTATTATCAAAAATCAATAAAAATTAAATCAAAGAGCGAAATTATTTGCGTTATGACTAATCGAAATGAAAAATGGGTGGATAGGATAAAAAAATAAATATATCCTTACTAACTACATTCCTAAATAAATTTTAAAAGATAAAAATATCCAAATTAATAATTAAAATCCTAAATTTTATTTTTACTATTATTAAGTAGTGAGTGGTTAATAAATTATATTTTCTAAAGCTGGCTTGTTTATGTTTGTTTTTATTAAAATAGATTGTGGCAAAGATTGTATTTCGAATATTAATTTAAATGCAAACTAGGTCAATTAAATTTAAATTATTGGTTGGAAATCTTTTTGAATTATTTGTTCAAGCGCTTTAAAAACACCGTTCACTTATGTCTTTCAGTGTAAGAAAAGGAATTTAACACCAATCTATACTGAAATGTCTATTTAAATAGAATTTATAGGGCTTTAGCTCAAATCTTAATTAAAAGGAGCATTTTAGAATCAAAATTAATTGAAGATTGAATTTTTCTCTTTTATGTGTTTCTTTGAAAACAAAAATCTTTCTTTAATTATAATCATAAGTTTTTGATTATGTTTGTATCTGTAAGCAAAGATAGTTAATATTCGACAAGTTTTACAAATATTTTATATTTGAGTCAGCGGGCTAGTAAATTTTCTGAGGAAATTTAATATTTTGATTGAACGAACAGTGAATTTTTCATTTTCTAATAGTTTAGAAAATTTCAAAAATCCACAAGTAATAACTTGAAACAAAAAACGATTCATGTTTTTAAATTTATTTTATTTTATATTTTTAAGATGTTCGTCGTCCATGGACGTTAATAATCGATTGGTGGGTGGAAAGGCTAAAATTAATTTGAAATGTATTATTTGTTAACATAGAAAAGGGAAATCCTTAAGAGGCAGCTAATATAAAATTTATTTAAATTTGTAAAGAAAATTGATTGAAAATTAATATTTCTTGATTTTCCCATCAGAAAATAAAAGTTGATTAATAAATTTCTTAGATTACAAATTAAAATGTTAAAATCCTTTCAATAACTCCTAATTGGCACTAAGACTTTTTTCAAAAGGTTCAATTTTGCCATTCATTATCAAAATTAATCTATAAATTGATTTAATCATAATCATACGCACATTTTAAGTAGCCTTTCATATCCAGTAGATATTTTATACAAATATCTGACCTTGCTTAGATAATTCTTTCTCCTCTTTTAGCTTCCCCCAAGTAAAGCAATTTACTTAATTTTCCCCTACATTTTTTCAAAAAAAGTAATCTTCATTCTATTTATCAATATAATCAAATAATAAATTGTGGGGTTTTTTGCTTTCTATTTTTACCAACAAACTGCTTTTAAATATAAGAAAGAATAAGTGAGAACTTCATTCAAATAACTGTGGTTATTAAGAAATACAATTAATTTTCTTTTCACTATTTAAGAAGGGGACTCTTACTATTCTTTCAATTTATTAGCATAAAATATTTTAGTTAAGATGGATGGCCATAATAATATTTGAACTTGCAAATTGGAAAACTAAAATAAAATATACCTTATTTTTATAGGAAGGTAAAATGTAAGAAATAAAGACCAACAATAAAATGAAATTGTTAAGAATATCCAAAGAATTAATTTTTTTATTTATGACAAATACCCTAACGCTAATTAGATAGATAGATAGATATTGGCATATCCAACAATACAATACAATAATTAATTTTACTCCCAAATCTATTTGGAAGGGGTCCGATGTAATCAAGTTAAGAGCTATTTTAAGGCTGAAAGAAAAACATTTATTTTTTTTTTATAATCTTTAAAATATGGTGATAAAATAGGTAGAATGGATTTGTTAGATGGTCTGCAAATCACATAATTTAATTCGCCTGAATTTAGTCAATTTTAAATTAATTGAACATAGTAGAGTTCACATCATTTTAAATAAGTTGGAAATGTAATTATAATCCTTATTAAATTTTTTTATTCACACCTAAAAAATAATTTGAGCAGAAATGATAAGAACAATAAAGCAGAATTTAATGTACTTTGGAAAAATTTTACTAGTGGTAATTAAATTTTGCGGAACTATAGAGTGGGAAGAAATTCATAAAATTAGCTTGCTCTATAGTTTAAATATTTTACAGATGCGTGAGCTAACAAATAAACAAACATAATAATAAAGAAGACACTAGATTATAAAAACTGCTTGGTCTCTCTGATGCTTAAATTACAGAAATTTCCCAGCAATTAAATTATAATAAATTAAAAAAAATAAATTAAATAAAAGCTTCATAAAAGGATTTTCAATTCTACAGCTACGCACATAAAACTCTCCATTGAACACCTCCATACATCTGTTGAGTCTAAACCTATTCATTACTCTTACCTATATTGCTTATCTTTAAAAAAAACCCGCCTCATTGTGCTAATCTTAAGAAAATAAAATGACTGACAATAAATATTCCAGAAGAGAACTCTACACCATGATCAAGGATAGAATAATGAACTAAAAGGAATTTAATGCAACTATGATGAGTAGTTCTCTCCTTAGTGACTCAGACAGTCTAAGCAGTTTTTCTCCTCTCAAGTCAATGATTTCTGAAGAAGATATGGTTGAAATAAACTATATGGATGAACTTTTTTCATTCTTTGAAAAAGACTGGGATAACTACACAGAGGAGCAAGACAACCAATTTTAAGCACAATACAAATTCACTTTGGAAAGGCTAAATGTTTTCAAAAACATTCTTCGTGCTTTCAAGAACTATATGAAGACTAAGGGAGACTCAGTCGTCATCGAGTGCATGGATTCTCTACAAAAACCCATTAATATCATCAAGAAGCAATTTAATTTCTTCTCAAAGCGCCATGCTCCCAACAGCCGTTTACTATCATTGCTCTTTTGCTACGATAGATACGGAAGACAATTTGAATACTTCCTTAATCACTACTCTCTCGAGTGGCTTGCTAGCAGCAAAGTTAAGGACCTGACTTAACACATCTACACTATTCTTTATCTCTGTCGCTGTTTCAAAAATGAGAGTATGCAATAAAATATCAAAGTTAACAAGAAATGAATGAAGTCTTGTTTAAAAATTTTTTAATAACAACAATAACCAATTTGATAATTCCACTCTAATATTCGGAATATCATAAATACTCTATATTCATTTAGTAAAACAAATGAATAATATTTCAATTTCATATATATATTTATTAATTTTTCTGATTTAAGGGGTAGGAATAAATTCGATAACAACAAAATAAAAATTAAATAATAATAAAAACAATAAATTTGTAGTAAGCTTGCTTTGTCAGGCATATCCTGTGAATACCCTTACGCAATCAATCAATCAAACAATCAATCAATAAACCCTACCTAAATCTAAGAATCAAAAATGTTTCTAAATTATGAATGAATACTCTTTACTCCACCAACTACTCTACTTTAATCTTACTTTACTATATTTATCAATCATATAACGAATAATAAAATCATATTTTTTCTGAAAACTTTTCAGAAAATATGTAAATAATCTCGTTTGTTTGATATTTAAATGAAATAATTTCTGTAAATGTTTATATATACATACATATAATTTATTTAAGTGTTTTATATTCTTATAATTTTATAACTTAACAATTACTTCTTCATTATATTTTCTATTCAAAAATAAAGCACCAATAAATTTCTAAGATAAGTTTTTATTTACAAAAATAAACCAATGAATTTACTTAACTTACATTCATTCATTCATTAAAAAGTCCAATTGCTCAACTAAATATTCAAGAAGAGTAAATTATTCTACAAAAAGAGAAATTCATTATTTTACTTGATAATTTATGCATTAAAGAAAAATAATTTTTATTTTTTATAGGAGGCAGAATGAATACTAAAGCTTACTCTGATTTACCTTGGTCAAAATATTTAATTTATACAAAATAGCTGTTAAAATACATTAAACTTTTTTGAATAGAATTTTCAGAGTAACGTTATTTTAATATAAATAAATCTTTATTTCTTTGAGAAGCTAAAACTAAATTAATGATTAATATTAATATTTATAATTATATCTGTTAAACTTACATTTTTATGTAAATTATAAACCACATTCATTTATCATTTTTCTATTAGGAAATTTACAGGAAAACCAAACCAAATCAAATCAACTCAACTCAACTCAACTCAATTAATTGAGGAATTTAATAAAATTAATTTTAAAAAAATAAATGAAATATCTCATTAAAAAATTTTTGATAGTTTCTAATAAAATAAAATAATAATAACTCTTTTACAATAAAATTTATGATTCTAAAAACTTTATTTTTAGCTTTTAAATCCAAAAAAAAAAAATAAATTAAATTAAATCCAAAAAACCAAGCATATAAATTCCAAAAAAATAAAATAAATTAAATCCAAAAAACCAAACAAATAAAATCCAAAAAAATAAAATAAATAAAAAAAAACAAAAAAATAAAATCCAAAAACTAAACTTATAGCACTTCTGCAGGTTTTTTCTTTTTTTTACCAAAAAAAAGCAAGATTTGCGTTAGCAAAACTTGTTTGCTTTAAATATAAAATAGAATATAAATTAAAATTCTTGAAGTTTACACTATAAATTTTAAGAGCAGTTAAGCTACTACTGATATATACCAAAATTTGTTTTTTATCAAACCTATTATTTTCCTATTTAAATTCAATAAAATTAATTTGAGGAGATATTTAAAAATAACTATTTAAACAAAAAATCTTATCCACATTTTTATTAATAAATAATGTAATTTACAATTAAGAAATGGTTATTGAAATTAAGAGCAATTTAATTTTTGTAACAACCCCTTTATTAATTAATAAGTATTACAAGATAGAAAAAAATATCAATGTATTTAGTTAGAAGATATTTACTCAAAGTTAAGTTAAAAAGTTAAGAAATTAAGCATTTAAGCCAACCTTTGATTTCTTTAGTCTATCTTCAATTGTATTATTAAATGGGAAATTTTAGTTTAAATCCTAAATTATCTCATCAAACATATTTGCTCCAAAAAGTTTCAAACAAATTATTAGTGATTATCAAAATAATGTGCTTTTAATTAGTTTACACTTTGACGCATCAAAGAAAAAAAATAATTAATAATTTGTTTATTGCATCAATTTCGTAAAAGATCCCTCTACAATAATTCTAATTTGTAAATAAAAATCAAAGTATTTGATTAAATGTAATATATAAAGTGAATAAATAGATTTTTAAGCACTGATTTTTTATAAATAATATAGAATATTTATTATGAAATCCTAATTTATTTATTTTGTTTGTTTATTAATTCATTTGGGCAATCAAAAGTCCTTAGAAAAAAATTAAAGTGTCTGAATTATATTTTAAAGTTACAAAACTGATTTAAATTTCAAAACATGCTCCATCGAACTATATATAAAATACGCTCACTATTATTAGTTCTTGCAAGTTGAAAAAAACTTTAATAAATAAAAAATTAAATGAATATATTATAATGAACAAAGTTAGCAATTACCTATAATCAATATTATAATATCAATAAATTTGTTACGCTATCGTTAAGAGATATTGAAAGCATTTTAAAAAAGACTTTTTAAATAAGAACTAATTTTCTTATATATTCGAATAAGACTTACTAATCAAAAGAAGCAATTATAATTAATTTACATTAAAATTTGATGTTGCTTATTTTTGAAATCCAATTTAAATTATTGGATAGAATAAATTTCTTGACTATCAACTTTTACCCAGAAATAATACAAAGTAAATGAATGAACACATAAATCAATGATCATAAATTACTTTATATTTTTAAAATGAATATCCAATCAATAATAAATGTAAAATTACAAGGTTTTTTGTGAGGTAGATTATTATGGAAATTTATTTTAGTTTTACAATAGAAATTAAATAATATTTCTTACGTGATTAGTTTTTTGATCGAAGGATATAAAATTTAGTTTACACTAATTAAATTAAACATTTTTTTTTTACTTCTGAAGAATTGTTCAATAAAAATAAAAGTAGAAATAAAATAAATTATTTAAATTTTATAATACAAGTTTGTTAATAAATCGTCTATGTAAATAAAATTTAACAATCTTATTATTTATTTTAATGTACTCCCTAACCTTAATTTACAATTATCTGAAAGGAAAGTTAAGTAAGCAAGAAAAAAAGTATTTAATAAAAAAAAGATGAATAAATGAAATTTAATATTCAAAATATACTTCTGATTGAAATAGTAAACTGAATAAATTCTTTTATATTCAACTTTGCTTACAGAAATTAAAACGATCATTTAAAAATTATGTAAATCTTATGCTAATTTTAGAAAGCCAAGCTGTTGTGTTATTTAGATTTTTTAAAAATATCAAAAATAATTTATATGAGAATGAATAGCTTTGTATTAATGAATGTTTTTATTGAAACATAAACATAATTTACATTTAAGAATGAATAATTATGCAAGAAACATATAAAAAGATTGAATAAAAATTTGAATTATAAGTGAATCTTTTTTCTCATTATTAATTCACTAATATAGGTCGTTTTACTAATTTTCTTAGTCTCTATTTTCTTAATCGAAAGTAGAATATTGAAGACTATTCTTTTTTATACGAGTGAAAGGATTAATTGGACAAAACCAGAATATTTTATTTTCACCCAAGATTTCACTTATGTTTGAGACTGTGCCCTTGTCAAAAGGATTCTAATAATTAATTTAAATGTTTTTGATTATTAATCTGAAAAATAGAAAAATTATAAGTTAAATTTAAGATGTAAACCAAATGACATCAGCTTTTTCATTTAGGTTAGTCAATATTAGAAATTTTGGATATTGGGAATTTATTAAATTTCTGAAACAAATTATCCGAAAATAAAAAAAATTGTGTAATTAAATTCGAAGCTAAAATTAATTTTCAATCATGATTATAAACTTTGCCTTTTCTTCAAAAAATGATTAGTTGAAAGAATGATCTTTCTTGTTACATTAATAAAAATTATAAATAAATAAATTATTTAATATTACTCTTTCATTTATTTCTTCGATGTGATATTCAACTGTTGTTTAATTTTTAAGCATTCTTATCACCTAAAAAATGAAAAGAAACCCAATGCACATAACTAAGCCAAAAGTCATAACTTAATTGACTGTTATGCAAAGTCTGTTAGCCTTATTTAGTGAATGCTTGATAGCTCCATCGTTAAAAATGTAATCAGCTGTGATATTAACACAACAAGTGCCTACACTCAAAGTTGCATGCAATAAAAACAAGATAAAATATTTGTGATTTTATATTCCAACACAATTAGCTACCCAGGGGCAATGATGATCCATCCTCTATACACATCTTTAATTTAAATATAGGGTTAAAATGATTAATATTCAATTCTGACACTTAATTTAATTAAAAGGAAAATTTACACTTTTTACAAAAATTAACTTAGCAAATAAATTAATTGTATTTATTAGTATGAGATTAAAGGAAAAGGATGATAATCCTAAATCCACACCAATAAATCCATCCTTTTTGAATTTAAGGTGTGGTAAAAAACCATATAATAAACTAACTAGCTAATTAATAAATAAATCTATTTTTATACCTATTACATTCCTTACAGTGATGTGTTCTGGGTGGTTTAATTCTGTCGCATTTTACACAATAGCTAACTTGTTAAATACTTCTAATGATATCACTATTAATAATAATAGTTTTTAATACTTTTAATTAATTCTTATTAAAACCAAAAGTAGTGGGAAATAATTGTTTTTTGTAATATTCTTCAAATTATTAAAATAGCAAAATTGGTTAACTGCTTATTTTCAATAAATAAATATTCAATCAATTACATGTTTATATTTTAATTCAAAAAGATATAATTTATTTTTTCTTAATTTATTATTTGTTTTCAAAGAATATGCTTAAATTTCATAATAATTGCAATCAGCAACAAATTTCTTTACAAATTTAAAATAAATGAGAATCTGAACTCAATTAATTTAGTTGAAATGAATTTTGCAAATAAAATAAAATAATATATTCGTTGAATGAATGATTGATTGAGAGAAAAGATACTAATGAGTTATATTTTAAATTCTAATTTAAGAATTAAAAATTTTATTTATCAGCCTAGATAAAATAATTTCATATCTTTTATTTAAAAACGATGAAAAAATTTTGGTTTATTTTTAATAATAACTTTTGTTTTAAATTAAAAAAAATAATTTCTTAATTTTTAATATTTTTTAACAAATTTTGAAAGTAGTGTTTTAAGATTTATTTTAATTATTTTGGAAATTAATTGATTTGATTATTAAAAAGCATTTTTTTGAATTTGTATTATTCTTACTCATTTTTAATAAATATATTTCTACTGATTGATTACTCAGTAAAAAATAAACAATTGCTTTGCAATTAAAATATTTGTTAAATTTATTTTAAATAAGCATAATTGTTTTATTAGAATTTGCTATTAATCGAATTAAATAAATCTTAATAAATTACAAATTCATCATTTCATTTTTAAGTTATTCCTTTTGGTTACTTAGCTCTATATCAATTGTATTTTCGTGATTCTACAAATTGTTATTTCCAGTCTTCTTTTTCTATTTTTTTTCCTTTCTCAAAAGTATTTTTATTTTCTACTCTTTTGCACTACGCTCTTTTATTTGTTCTAAGTTAGGATATAATTCATTCTATTGATTTTTATTTTAATAATAGGTTAGTTAGCATTTTCATTGATTTTCTATTTATTTAATTCTTAATTACAATATCTGGTGAAACACTTCCAGGAGGAGTACAAATGCATTAATAATAATTTGCTAGCATAAAGAAAACATTCACATTTAAAAATATTGTAACAAATAACCCTGCTGCTGTATATTCCTATTAATTTTTTTAAATATTGAAACTCTAATTTAAATGATTTCATAATAATTTAAAAGTTTGTTTGCACAATTGATAAATAATAATTATAAATGCTATTTACTTATTCAAACATCTACTAAATAAAAATGAATTGCTAAAAATAATAGTTAGTTCCTATTATTATCAAGACTAATATGACAGGTATCCAGTTAGGACTGCTGCTTTTTTGCATTTCTAATGTTCTATACTTTTACTTTTGTAGTTTCTAACTCACTTTTTAAATGCTTACTTAACTATTCAATTGATAATTTACGTTGATATTATTTAACAAAAAGACAATATTTTTTTTATTGTTCAATTGACTAACATTCAATCTTTTGAATATCTCTATTAATGTTTTTATCAGGCAATTTAAATTTCTATTACAGTTTTTGTGATATTATTTTGATGACTTTGAATTTTACAATTAGCGAAAGAATTTTATTCTTTATATAACTCTAGTTTATGTTTTAAAATAAATTTTAACATTTAAATTTAAAATATTTTCATCTTTTCAAAGCATTCATAAATTAATAATTCAGAATAAAACTTAAATATATTAATTAAAATTGTATTTTTTGATTTATTTAAAGAAATAATTATATCAAAATAGATATTATTTGATAAATTAAATGATTTTATTTCATCAAACATTAAAAACAAGCTTAATTCTTTTTATTTATCAAGATAATTTTCAAAAAATACCAAAAAATTTAAAATGAATTAAAATAAATTTATTTGAAAGATATTAACAAAAAAAAATTAATTTTTAAAAAATATTAAATAAGAAAGAAATTTCCACAAAATATTTATTAATTAATGGTTAAATGAGCTAAATTTTTCAATTAATTAAAAAATAATAAAATTAGTTAGTACCTTCAATATTGTATAAAAAATTTATTTACATAAAATTAAATTAAGGAGACATTTATTTTTTAAAGTATTTAAAATTTTTAGAAGTATGAATATTATTTATTATAAAGTGATTTTTTTAGATTACAATTACAAACTTTTATTCTAAATATTGATTGGCTAATTATTGAGTTTCTTTAGATCTAAATCAAAAATACTAGTTTGTCAAGATTTTATTAATAACAAACTCCTAAACTTGCTTTTAATTAAAGTAAATTTTGATTTGCTTAAAACTTTTTAATAACCAAAATAGATAAATGGAAGATAAATATAAAAGAGAGAGGAAAAGTTATAGTTTAGATGCCTAAGAAATAGCTAATAATGTACGGAAATTATCCTTAGCTGAAAACAGAAATCTTAAAAGTGATTAAAAGTGTAATAACTCCTTTAAAAATGCTGGAGATAATTAGTTTGATGAAAATCGTAATCTTAAATTGATGCTTAAAAGAGGAGTTGAGGAAAATATGCTTTCTACTATTTTGCATAGTTTGAAAAATAATAATTTAGAGCAGTCTAATATAAACTAAGACATGTTGAAAAAGGCAAAAGAATTTTATAAAAAGCTAAATGTCTTTGACTTTAAAGATGAAGACTTTTATTTTTTATTTACAGAAGAATTGTATAAGGAAAAGAAAGATAGATTCCATTCAGGTTAAGAGCCTGTAGAATACTTTAAAACTGTTCTCAATGAAGACTACTAACCCTTTGCAAGATGCACATTAAATTTAAAAGCCAATAACAATAAAAAAAAGTATGATTTTAAGTATATCAGGGGAGGAGATAAGTAAGCTTTAATTAACAACTCTCATGATGATAAAATGTTTAGCGATTTACTTGAGCAAGATGCTCTCACTCAGCTTAACCACATATCTTAGCATCACAGAAGGCCATCATATTAGCTTCAGAAGTAATTTATTCTTGTAAATAAAACAATTTTTATTTCATAAATTGAATAATGTAATATATATACCTTCTCATTCTAAAATTCAAAGATTTTTAATCTTATATTGTTAGTTTTCAAACAATTTAAGACGGTGCTCATTTCAATAAAGAATAAATAAAATTTTTATAGCCACTTAACAAATAAAATCATCTAACATCAATCAATAAGGGCGAATATATTTACAAAATAATTTTGTTTAAGGATGAAAAATTAATATTTGTTTTATTGATTATTGAGATTAACATATTTAGGAGTTTATAATTAATAATAATATTTTTAAAATGAAGAGAAGAAATAGGAAGAATCAAGACGTGATAAATTTCTCTACTTAGGTATATACATTATAGGTTGATATATGTTCTTTTACTTAAATTTCTATTGAAAAAATAATAAGGAAAAAGAGGAATTAGAAACTCAAGAAGAAAGATGGAATAGGATAAAATAAAAAATAAAGGAAAATAAGATTGTTGACATCATTCGTAACGCAAAGGAAATGGCAAATTAGAGTAGTGTTTATTTAACATACACTGAAGCAGCAGAATTAGATAAATAAGAGGAGGCTGTCTACCAATATTTGAAAAGAAGGGGTAGGATATTAGATAAACGAGTTTTAGATAACACTAAAATAAAAATACTCAATGACGATAGTTAAGCTTCTTTGATTAACCCTTAATCTCCTGATAAAAGCTATAAGCCTAACAATTAGCAAAGAAATTCTTTATCAAGTATCAGAAAGAATGAAAATAATGGTTCTATTTTACTTTAAAAGAGCTTAAAATCCCAAGGAAGCTCCCCTAAAGTAGAAGAGAGAAAAAGTGTTTCCTTATCTGTTTACAACAATTCACCAAATAACTAATACAACATACCAAAAAAAAATTCAGTTTTTAAAGAAGAATCTTTCGATCTAAAAAGCAAGCTATCTTAGAGCATAGATAACTCACCTTTAGCCAAAAGATTATCACAAGGAAGTGTGATTAGTGTTGCTTCATCCTCCAAAAACTCTTCAAACAAATATTCTAAGCAGAATAATAGAGATTCTTCTTTTGAAAAACAAAAATCTATCTTTAAAATATCTCAAAGCAAGCAAATTAAATTAGATAAAAATAATCTTTAACTAATTTAGCATTTCAAAGATATTTCGAATAAATGCAATGAGTAGTACTTTTTTCTAGTTGTCTTGAACAGGAAATAATTAGAAGAGTATTTGAATTTGAGATACCCAGAATAATTAACGCAGAGAATCCTAAATTTCATGGAGTGTCCTCAAGAAATGAATTTTAGACAGTTTAGAAAGTGGATTGAGAGATTTAATTCATGGACAATAAATGACATATTATTTTTCTGCTTTTATATTTTTGACTTTAATTAAGATGGACTTATTTGCTAGACAGATGTGTTTGACATATTAAGAAACAAGCAAACATAAATGTTAGAACAAGATTTCAAACAAATTTCAAGATTTGTAGGTAAAAACTTTTTAAATACTTAGAATTTAATAGTAAAACAAATATTTGAAATGAGTTAAAATAAAATAAATCTTATCCCCTAAGTGTAGAAAATTTATTCTCCTTCTATTTCAAATTTAATATTTCAATTACACATCAATGTAATCAGGCTTTTTTCAAATAAAAAAAATTTGAGATCATATGCTAAAGCATTTTTATTAAATTCTTTAAATGATCTTTTGTCAAATGTAATTCATCTTTTAATTTATTTTTTTATAATGTAATTAAGCTATTAAGATCAAATACACAAAAAATTTGGAAAATCTGATAGAAGAACCTCTTTTTCCTGAGTTATACTAATAAAAAAATCTGACTTATATGACGTATAGAAAAATAGCTGAAAATGAGGATTTTGGAGAGAAAGAAAAATTTTTGAAAAAAATAAAAGAGCACAAAGAAAAGGGGGTAAATTTGACTCTATTCAGCATTTGGGATTAATACAAAGATAGGTTCTTAGATTAGAAAGAAATAGAAGAAGAAATTCAAATGTAAGAAAGTCTCGAGTAAAATGAAAAAAAGAAGTTGAAGGGAATTATGTCTATAGGAAAGGGAGAATACACTAAATACTTTAAGAGTGACAAGAAGTTTAAACTTAACTTTAATCAATTTAAAAGTATTTTTATCAGAGAAAAACCATTCTTTTTTTATGACTTACTTGCCTGTATCTCATTATATAGATAAGAAGATATTGAATATCCTTATGATATTTATGCAGAATTTACAAGTTAAGTCTGCAAATTAATTTAAATTAGAAACACTAAAGAGCAGCAAGAAAAATAGCAAGCTATAGATAATTAAATGACTGCAGAAAAAATAAATAAAATATAAGTCTAAAAAATTTTAAATTTTTACAAGAATTGTGGTGGGGCAAAAGGTGCTAAAAATGCCCTCTAAAAATTAGAAATTGTGCCAAATATCTAATTTTGATAAAAGATATCTAAATTATAACTATAATTATAAAATTTCAAATCATTTTAAAATATTAATTTTAATTTATCTCATTTTATAAATAAATTATTCTTTGTTAAGCTTTTCTCATTATATTTGTTTTTCTACTAATTTATATGAAAATTAATTTAAAAATATTATTTTTTTATTTGGATTTTGTTTTGTTTTTTTAAATCCATATCAATTGATAACTGTATTTGTTTGTAATATTCAAAGAATATTGCTTTTGTTTCATTAAACGATATATTACTACTTTTTTAATTAAAAAGTTGCAAAGAATTATTTTAATTGCTTAAAACATCTTCTTTTTTTTTAAATTTAATTAAAATAATTAAATTTTTTGGTAATATTTTCTCATTTTTGTAACAAATTCAACAAAATAAATTATTGGAGCTCTATTTTTTATTTGATTTATTCTTTTCTTTTTTCAAACTAATTTTGATTAGATAACCATTTTATTTATTTACACAAAAAATACAACTTTAATTTGATTAAATTAGATAAAATACATTTTAGCTTGTAAAAAAAATTATTGTAACAAGTAAAGGAGGTATATATAAATTCCTGAAAATATTATTTTCAAAAATATTTTTTTACTTTTTTTATATTGATTTTTCTATTGTTTTTCTATTGTTTTTTCATCTTTTTATAAAGTAATAAATCTGTTTTTTTTTTTGAAATAATTTGAGTGAATTTAAGTTTAAATTTTTTATAAATGAGAAATAGAAGCTAGATAGACAAAATAATTATATTAGATAAGAAATAAATTATGGAATTTGTATTTCATTGTGGACATATGCTAAAATTGTTATAAATTAGTTGAGTATTTTTATAATTTTGTAAAACTAGAAGGAATTGTTAATTAAATACAGAAATATAGAGGGAGCATCATAACATGAACTTTAATTTCGCTTGTGCATATAGTATAATATATAGTGTCGTGAATTTATAACACAGTAGGGAGATATGATTCAATTAATAGTGTCTTTTTTAGAAGTAATATTGGGAGCTTAAAAATAAAAAGAAATAGATCCGAATTTAATAATTTGTAATTATCTAAAAAGAATTTTAATAGAAATAATTAATTAATTAATAAATAAATAATAAGAACGATACAAATAACATTCAATTAAATTAAGAAAGATAAAGCAGTACATCAAAAAAGTAAAATGTGGGGAAATAGCTACAATAATAATAGTTCTAGTAATGGATACTCAAATAACAAAAGCAACGGATATTCAAGCAGCAATAATAATGGAAACTCCTATGGAACCGGTGGCAAGTAATATTTCTATTTCACTTTTCTTAAATTTTCTTATCTCTCTTAGCTCCTTTTAGGCTAAGAGCTTAGCAAGATATTTAAATCAAAGTCTGGGACAATGATTTGAAACATTTCTATTTAAAAATTAGGTGGAATGATAACGGAGTTGGTTAAAATTTGGCTGCAATCGATTGGACAAAAGAAAATCTTACTACATTTTAGAAAGTTTTTTATAAGGAAAGTTAGAAAATAAGAACTGAAGAAGAAATCGAAGAATTTTACCGCCAGAACCACATCTCAGCCAAATCACCTCATGGAAAAGTACCTGACCCTTTTTTAAGCTGGACAGATACTCACTTCCCTTAATATATTATGAATGAAGTTACTCACGCTAAATTTGAAAAACCCTCTCCTATTTAGTCTTTAGGTATTGTTTGATTGAATTTAAACCAACAAACCAACCTACGATGGAACATTTTGAAACATAAATAAATAAATAAAAACCTACACACATAGTTTGTTTAAAATATATTTGCAAAAAATAAACATTTAAACAAGCCAATTTCTACACTTAGCATACAAAATTCAAATCACAAACGAGTGTGTGTAATTTAATTAACAATATATATCAATGCGGGAATCAATCAATCAATGTTAAGAAGAAGCCAAAGGTTATTCCTTAAGAATAAGCATCGCTCAATGTTTCCAAAGAGACCAATGTATTTATTCAATATGAATCTACTTGAATAAAGGTGAATTTATTCTTTCTGAGGGAATTATTGATCGAAGTGCTTATCATCCTCATTCTTAATATTGTTTGTACAGCAGATTATTATCAGGAGGAGAACGAAATGGATCCAAAAAAGATAATCAGAGCTGAATGTAACTGTACTGTCATTTATCTTTTTGATTCATTTCAATTCTCTTGAAAAACTGCATTTTCCCTTCAGAATTTTGATTTTCAAATCAATCATCCATTCTATTTCACATTTCCATCTTAAAAAAGAAACAATCATCCCCGTCATTTATTTATTCCTTACAGCCAACAAATTTCATTTATAAACTTATATTTATTTTAATAATCCTTCAGTATAACCATATAATTTGGCTTTTTTGCTAAATTTTAAACACAAATCAATCAATCAATCAAAAATAAATTTAAATAGGATAGACAGATGTATCAATTTGCATATATTTAAAATAAATAGCCTTTGCAAATTTTCAAATTTGCTTTATTATATAATTAATTTGTCTAATAACTTTAATCTAATTTTTTTTTTTTTCATTATTGATTGATAGAGGATTGACAAACAAAATTATCTTTTTTTTAAACAAATAATGAAATTTACAAGAGTTTGAAAAATCAAATTCTAAAGGGAAAATTATTTTTATCGCTCAATATTGTTTCTTTTCATTATAGATTATTTTATCAAAAGCTCTATTTATTGGAAAAATTTACTTACCAATTTATAGCTGATTAATAATTACTACTCACAAATGATTAAATATTTATAAGTTTGATTTTCCCTAAAATTAACTAGCATTCCCTGTAGTCCTTAGTGGTCACGATTTGATTGGTATTGCAGAAACAGGTAGTGGAAAAACTCTTTCCTTCCTTTTACCCTCAATAGTTCATATTAATGCTCAACCAACTGTCAAAAAGGGAGATGGTCCTATCGTCCTCGTTCTTGCTCCTACTAGAGAACTTGCTATGCAAATCGAAAGAGAGTCCGAAAGATTTGGTAAATCCTCTAAGCTTAAATGTGCTTGTATCTATGGTGGTGCTGACAAATACTCCTAAAGAGCACTTCTCCAATAAGGTGTAGATGTAGTTATTGCTACTCCTGGTAAATATATATCAACATTTGAACACTTTTAACCAACTTTCAAATAAATTTCTTAAATTAAACTTTTTTTTAATTTAAATTACAGGTAGACTTATTGACTTTTTAGAAAGTGAAACTACTACTTTACGTAGAGTTACTTATCTCGTATTAGATGAAGCAGATAGAATGTTAGATATGGGTTTTGAAATTTAAATTAGAAAAATCTTGGGTTAAATTAGACCTGATCGTTAAACATTGATGTTTTCTGCTACCTGGCCTAAGAATGTTTAGAATCTTGCTTAAGATTATTGCAAGAATACTCCCGTTTATGTTCAAATCGGAAAACATGAATTAGCTATTAACGAAAGAATTAAATAAATTGTTTATGTTACAGATCAATCAAAGAAAATCAATCAGTATTTAAATATTTTAACAATTATTTTTTCAATTATCTAAATATTCTTTTTTAATTAATAGACTTATCAAGCAATTAGATTGTTTGACTTAGAAAGATAAAGTATTGATTTTCGCTTAAACAAAGAAGGGATGTGAAAGCATGAGTCGTATTTTGAATAAAGAAGGATTTAAGTGTCTTGCTATCCATGGTGACAAAGCCTAAAAAGACAGAGACTATGTTATGAACAAGTTCAAAAGCGGAGAATGCAGAATCCTTATTGCTACAGACGTAGCCAGTAGAGGTTTGGATGTTAAGGATGTCTCCCACGTATTTAATTACGATTTCCCAAAGGTTATGGAAGACTATGTCCATAGAATCGGTAGAACAGGTAGAGCTGGAGCATATGGTTGTGCAGTATCTTTCCTTACTTTTGAAGATGATAAAAAGATATCAAGGGAATATGTCCAAATGCTTCATGACGCTAAGTAAGAAATTCCCATTGATCTTCTTGATCTTGCTAGTATTAGTAATTATTTATTAATATGAATTCAATTCTAAATTTTTTACTTAAATAAAATAGATCCCAGATACAGAACTTAATATAAAACTGTTTCCTCTTCATACTATGATATTAAGAAATTTAACAGTGCTGATACTTCAAAGCCTTCAGAAAATCAGAATGTTTCAAATACTGCAAATAGCAGCGACAAGTACACCAGCAGTAGCAGCTACAATTAATATAAAAGCAAAAAAGATGAAGATGACAAGAGAAGTAGAAGTAGAAGTCCATATAAATCTGAAAATAACAACAGATGGGATAAATATAATCGCACAAAAAGCCCAGAATACCGCAGTTCTAATGGATCTTCTCATTATAACAACGTTAACAAGTATTCTTCAAATTCTAATAATAATTCAAGTTCATATTCAAAGAATTAATCCTCCACATCATCATCTTCTTCCTATGGATAGAATAATTAATCATCCAATTTAATGAGTAAACCATCTAGTAAATTCTCTGCTCCTACAAATGGTAGTTACACAAATGGATTTTCTTCAGTCTAATAAAATTCTCAAGTTTAAAATCCATTTATGCCAATCAATCCTTTACCTCAACCTTTTATGTACTAAATTCCTGGATTTAATGGTTTCCCTAATCAAGGTTTCAATAACTTTTACACTGGTATGGTTCCTCCTCCTCCACTCCCTACTGGTGCTCCCTCATAATAATAAAATGGATTTGCTTAAAATACAACAACATCTTCTTGAAAACAAAAAATATAATTTTTTATGATTATTAAAACTAATTTATATATCAGCAATTATTTGAAATAAATAAATAAATAATTTTTATAAATTAAACAAATATTAACTGGATTTTAACATAAATTTCAATTACCTTTTATAAAAATATTCACTTTGTATTTCTTCTTTAAATGGTTAACCACTAAATTTTTAAAATCAATGCCTAGAAAAGAAATAAAAAATTATATTCCAAACAAATTTTATTTGAAATACAGTTTTTATATTTTATTTTATATAGTAATAAAAAATTTATAAATGATATATAAAAAGCAAATAAATTTAAAAAGTAATTAGAGTTTAAAAATAAGAATCTAAAAATCAATTTTTTTTATTTTTTATAAAAAATAATAATTTTTCAAATACTTAAAATTAAATTCATATTAAATTAAAAAAAAATTGACTTCTCTCAAGCTTCAAATAAATGACCATATTTCTTAACTTTTTATTTCATATTGAATATAAAAAAATTATAAAAATAAATAAATAAATACTGAATTAATTAAATAATAATTTAGAATTTATTTTAATAAATAAAACAAAATTGTTTGTTTTTTAGTTTTATAATAGAAAATTATCAACTTTCTATTATTTAAAATTAAATAACTTCATATTAAATTTTAAAAAAAGTTGGTTTTCCTTAAATTTTCCTTTAATCGTTTGATGATTTTTTATTTCATAAAAAAATTGGATCAATTAAACAATAATTTAGAATTTAATAAAAATTAAATTGTTTTTTAGTTATATCTTACAAGTTTATAAACTATTAATTATATAAAATTAAATTCAGCCAATTATAATATATATAAACAATTATAACTTTCTTTTCAAAATATAATTAACTTAAATAATTTAAAAATTTTGATTATCACTAAGTTAGTCATATTATTTTATTTTTAATAGATTAAACAGTTTATTTTTAATTATTCAAATATCACATAATCATTTTTTTCCTAATTGATTATTATGGTGACTTAAAATCCTCTTTTAATGTTGTACTTTTTTAGTATTTAGAAGTTTATGAGACTAAGTTTGCCGAAGGGGAGACTGCTCTTGCTTAAGTGTTTATTTAAAGACCCTTTTCATTTGTCTTAGTATTGAGATAAGTATTCTTTTTTAAGTAGTCTACTTTTGAAGAAGTATTTTAATTAATTTCGTTATTCTTGTTACTGTTTTATTCTATTTTATTATTTGTATATGTTTTATTCTACTGTTTGTCATTTATACCATTGTTATTATTTTAGTTTTAAATTCCTTTACTTTAACTGGCAAGATTGTTTATGGTTTATCCGCCTGTCTTCGTGATATCATATGAATTTTTCCTTTTAGAGCTTTATATAATGTAATTCATCATCCATAGATCATGGGACTTTCTTGATTGTAGGATTTCTAGATTATTAGAATTGTTAGAATTTACTACTGTTTGTTTTAAACCTTAATTTTAAGCGTTCTAAGAGTTGGAATTATTTGATGTTGAAACAGAATTTGTTTGTTGATTAGTTAATTAATTAGTTTTTGAATCATTCTAAATTTAATTTTCTTTTACTGATTAAGATGATATATGTCTTGGACTTATGACTAAATTTAACTTTGGTGAAGCACTTGTAATACTTTATGTAATTTTTTTTAGAGAAAAATGATCTTAGCTAGTAGTGAGTCCATTATTTAAGACCTTTTTTTTATCTTAAGTATTAATATTTGAAGAAGTACTTTTGCAGTTGCTATAAAGATTCCCTTTTTGATTCAGATTTTATTACTCCTTTTAATCATTATTTACATTTTAATTTAATATCAAATTTTTGAATTGAGAAAGCTAATTCTTGCTACTAAAATCTGTATTGTTTGTGGCTGTGCCTCTATGGAGATTTAATTAGAAGCTAGAAGAAGGATTAGTAGTTTCTCTTGTTGATTGGGACATTTATAGATTATTTTTAATCTAAGAAGATGAAATATCATTTGATGATAAAATTTCATTTTTTTATTGCAAGACTCTATTGTCTTGTAGTTTGCTAGTCTTTTTTATATGATTTGAATCTAAATCTGTTAGCTCTAGTTAAATTGAAGTTTGCCCATTTGAAGTTCTTCTTGGTTTAGTTTAAATAGGAGATTTTTGTAATGATAGCCTATATTTTATAAAATATTAATTTAGGATTTAATTTAGTTGTTATCAAGAAAATTAATTACCTTATTTCATTGTTACTTGAGTTAGAAATGATAGAAGAATAGATATTTATTTAGGAGTCTAGAGATGTTCTAAATTGGCTTAAATTTGGAATTAATTATTGAGTTTCTTTTTCTTGAAATTAATATTCATTTTTATCTACATTATTTGTTTCTGTTTTTTGGTAAGCTTCATTCATATTGTATAAATCTTTTACAAAACTTCCTTAGATGGAATTATTATAACCTGTTACACTCTTGAGATAAGTACTATCATTGTTGCTAGCATTATTACTTAATTATTTATAAGAAACAAGACTAGCTTACTTAGAAGTTTAAAGCCTATTTTGTTACTCGTTTATCTTGGACTTTGTATAAGTATGCTGTGATTGACTATTTGTAAAAATATTTAAACCTTGTTCGTTTTAGTTAGGACTATTAATGCTTCCATTCTTAGAAGAAACTAGAAAATTGGAAGGATCATCATTCTATTTCTATGCACCATTCTTCGTTTATTATAACCCTTGAGTAGTTGTTTACTGTTTTGAATAATTTGTTTAATTATTAATATTTCCACTTCCATAGTTATTGCTTGCTTTTCCGGCAACTGATTTACTGGTGTATTAATGGGTGCTTAAATGATTATGGTGATGTTGTTATTGTGAATTAATAGAGTAGAAATTCTAAGTGTAAAGGGAATTTGGTTGATTATGACTGATAATATTTTACTAATTTGTAGAATTTGAAACGCTATTGTTATGGGCTTTTTATTCATAATTATGATCTTTGCTTATGCTAGAATTTGTTTTTTTAGGTTGATTACTTCTTTAATCTGGAGAAATGAAGTATTTATTAACCTTATTTGATGAATTTTTGAATTAAGGGCTGTATCCTCTGTAAGCATTTTCATTCTATTCTTTACTTTGATTTTATTATTAATTATATTTTAAGTTTAGTTATGAATTACTTGTAAATTCATTTCCTTTTTAGATACTATTTACACTAGTTTGATGAGAAATACTTTCCTTCTAAGTAAGTATACTTTGGAACAAGCTTTCAGGCTATTGAAATTATGACTCGCTGTTTATCTACGAATTTCTGTAGTTTGTTGATTGCTAAAATTGATTTGATTCTAAAAGAGATTAAAATTGCAAGTCTCTTTAACTACCTAGCATTTCCTAGCCATTTTACTATTAATATTCATTCTAAATACTAAAGTGCTTAGTTTATTTTGACTATGAAATCAGCTATTTGCTGTTTGAAACAGAGGCTGATAGTTCTTATTGTTATTATTTATTTCTGTGAGAATTGAGATTATCTATTCCTTCAAGGAGGTTAATTTACTAATGAGGAATGAAATTATAATCATAGAAGGCTGCTTATTTGTCACCATTTTAAGATACAAATTTTGTCTGTTGCTTATTAGCCAGTAAACTTTGATTATTTAATTAGCTAAGTTGAGAATTATTTACACTTAAATTATTATTTTTTGGTGAAAGACTAGAGCGAAATTTGTTAAATGAATGGAAATTGCAGTCTAATTTAAAATTCAAACTCTAAGAAACCAATGACTACTCGCTTTGCAACCCAAATTAATCCATAGAGCATCTCTTTTAATCATAGATAGCTAACCCTTATAAATTTTACACCTGAAGTGAATTTCTGACTTAATTCATGAAATTACCATCAGAGTATTTCTTAAAGTTATGAGGCGAAGCATCTTTTCATAAAATAAAAATATGTTTATGGCAAATAATATTTGAAAATAATTAATTTATATCTTTCTTTTTTTATTAAAATAAATTTGTAATAACTTCACCTTTAAACATTTTTATTGCAAAGAAAAAATTCAGATAAAGGTCATTAAGGAAAAATAAAACTGTTTTTTAATCATTTTATAAATTGAAACAATTATTGAAATAAAATAGTTGATTTTTTCTTATTTTTAATTTAAAATAGCAGGTTGATATATTTAATGAATAAATTTTGTTAATTACATTTAATAGGGCTTTTTTCATGAGTTTCAGTTCTTTTGAATGTATTTACTTCAATAGATTTGTTAAGGTTAGACATATTTTTAGTTGAGTTAGAATGAGGGAGAGGAGTTATTTAGTTAACTGAATTATCTTCGAGCAAGTTATTTGCACAAAAGCTATTTCTCGAACTATTTTTAAAATATCTAAATTAATTATTGTTAGTTAAATTGCATTTTTTATAAAATAAAATCAAACAATTTTAATTTATTCAATTTTAAAAATATTTTCTATAAACCTGCTTGATGGTGGTGGGCATTAGTTATTAAAAATTGAAATTCCAAAAATAGTTGTTTCAGGATCTAAAAAGTCGTTAATTATATCATCTATCTACTAGTTATTCTTTTTGTAGAAAAATTAAGGTTCAACATCTTGTGTATATAGTTGCTGAAGAGTTATATACCAGCAAAGAGGACGCTCGCTGTTTGGCTACTCTTTCATATTTTCTTGAATAAAATTTTATTTGCTCTAAACTATGTCAAACAAAGTTGGATTTTATCTCAGTATATCAACAAAACTAGAAGGAATCTAATTAATGCAAATCTATTTAATTTATAATTTCCATTCATTTCTATAAATCGTTTCTGAAAAAACTTACTCCTCCACTTATTGTGGTTATATCAAGTAAATTACAAAAGCGGTGCTAATTTTCTACACTATTGTGTAGCAACTCACACAAGAATCTAGCTGATACTTTCCTTAACTCTATTGTTTTTATTATTATTTATTTAACTTATTATAATTTGTACCCAGAATAAATTTATAAATGATTTTGCAAAATGAATGATTGATTGAATTACTTATATTTGAATCTTCCATATTTTAAAGCAGTTTTTGGAGGTCATCTTCAAGGAAGCTATAAAATATTTCTTCTTAATGCTCTTTGTTTTTATAAATATGCCTTTATTTTTAAATAAGTTTTTATTAATATAATCTCGATGAAAAGTAAGTATCAAAAAAAACCAATTTATTAAGCATTTTTATTGCTACTTAAAATCTGTGTATTTAAAAAATGATCTAAAAATCAAAAGTCTACTCTAATAATTTAGCCATGGAATGAATCAGCATTTATTTATCATCATTTAACTATTAAGGATTCTAATTTTCTTGGAGCATTTGATGAATATTTTCTAAAATGGTTATTCGATTTTAAAGATAAACCTTATCCCTGTTGTATATATTATATTATACTGTTTGTATATTTGCTTTTTGCTTTGAATTTGATTGTTACTTCAATGCACCGTTTAACTATATTATTGATAATTTTTAAAAGTAAAATTTTGATTATTATTTAACCAAAAGCTAACACTCAAAATCATATTCTGCAAACTCTAATAAAATAAGTGTACAAATTATCAAACAAAGTTAATATCCAATTCAAAAATTAAAAGATTAACTTAGACCTAAAATTCAAAATTCTTCTACACCAACCTATTTTCAAATTAATATTTAAAAAGCTAATAATTTTAAACAACTAATAAATAATTATTTATATATGTATCTCGTATATAGGCCCTGCCTCAACAATTATGTTATTATTTTCTTCTTTTTATTTTTAAAGCATTAAAAAATATTTTACAAGCAATTTTATTTTAAATAATTATTTATTTTTTTAGATTTATTCCAATATTTTTAAATTTAATATTTTTTAAATCAGTCATACATTAAATATGTTGGCTGGCAAATAATCATATCATTAAATCGATTTTTTTAAATTCCTAAAGAAAAATAAGATGAAACTACAAGCGCTAAATCTTTAAATATTAACATAAAATAATGAAATAAAACTTTTCTATCAAAACAAATTAATTTTTTCTCAATTAAAATTAATTTACTTTAATATTTGATTTTTAAAATTTAGATTAATTAATTAATAAAAATATTTAATATCCTTTGACATTTCAATTTAAATAAATAATGGTTTTTTAGCTAAGAAAAACATTTTTATATTTTAAAAAATCAATTTATATTTATTAGTTCTAATCTGAATTAAAAAGCAATTAATTAAAACTAATCAGTTTGATCAGTTTGATATTATGGTTAATAATGACAAATGATATTATATACTATCTATTTTTTTAATTTTTATTCTCTTGATTTTTCGAATAGTCTTCATATCATGTTTTTGTACATGAAAAAGATTTAGATCATTTCTTTTAAATCTATAGAAGATATGTTGTTGAAGATAACGCTTTATTTTAATTTTTTAAAAAACTTTTTATATAATATTAAAGAAAAACAATAAAAATGTTGATGAAATTAAAAGTGGAATTACTACTTATAAATTTTAGATTTTTGAAATTAATTTTGCTGATTTTATATATTTATTTATAAACATATAATTGATGAATAATTAATTAGTGTTTGATATATATTATCATATATTTGGATTAAAAGGAATCAACTTTAATGAGAAAAATAAAAAACACATAACAAATATTTTTTTAGAACAGATAATTTTTTTATTTTATAATATCTGATTGTAATTCATTTATTTTCTAATAAAAAGATATTTATCAGATTTTAAGATTATATTTTTTGCAAACAGTTGCAACCAAAAAATCTTCATAGTTGAATTAATCAGGAATAGTGATTTCATTTTCTTTCAAGTAGAAATTTGTTCCTTCTTCGGGAAGGTGAGCAGGCTTGTAAGTGACTCTTTAGAATTCTTCAAGTTTAGAGGTGAAGTTAATGTAGGTGAGGAATTTTTTTAAAGCAGCATCCTCTTCAGCAATAGTAGAGCTAAAGACGTCTTTTTTCAAAATGAGCTTGCTGAGTAAGTAAACTTAGTAAATGTTAGAGAAGAAACCAACATCAAATAAGGAAGGATGTTCTTTGCTTCCAAAGAAGAATGAGTTTTCGAATTTGTATTCCTTAGCCAAAGAAACTAAAACATCATGTAAGTTTTTGTATAATTCATCAAGACTAGGATCATTCTTGTTTTCAGCTTTTCCCCAAGCGTTAAGATATGTCCAGAAGGCCTTTCCTAACTAAGTTGAGACAATTTTTAAAGCTGTTTCATAATTTTCTCCGTTTTGTTTAGAGAAAACATTGACATTTTCACTGTCTAACTTCTTAATGAATGGGAATGATTCAAAAGCTGGTGTGTTATCAGTGAGGATCAAGGCAGGAACAGTTTATTCAGGGTTGATTTGCTTAAACCATTCTTATTCATGTTCGAAGTTGGCGATATCAATTTCATACTAGAAGTAAGGAACACTTAATAATTCCATAGCTAACTTAACCTTTTAGCAGAAAGGGCAAGAGAGAGATTAATAGATTTTAATTTTCTTTTGAACCAAATCCATTTTTACAAAGTTTTTTTGCTATTTTTCTGATTTAAGATATATTTTAATTTTTGATAGATATTTTGATTTTATTAAATGTTCTTAGTTAGCAGTGGAAATTAATAAATATAAAGCAGCAGACTTTCTAAATTTCTTCTTTTCGAAAATAATTAATAAAATCGACATACTTATATCTTTCTAGATTCTTTCTATTAAGCAATGTATGAAATTTCGGTAGGCCAATCTACTTAATTTTCTAATAGAAATCAAATTATGACAAATAAAATAATTTATAAAACAGCTGATTAAATATAACTGAAATAACTTTCATTTTGCTTTCTTTGTTCTAATTTTCAATTTGTTTAAATTCATTTAATCTTTTCTATTTTGATTTATCTCTAAATATTTTTAAATTGATTTTAATTATTTATTTAATTGGAATAAAATGACAAGATTAATCTTCAAATATTTCATCCAACAAAAAGGTAGATAGACTAAAATCTTTTAAATTTTATTATATTTACATATTTCTGGGGGGCATTTATTTATAAATAATCAACATATTTTGTTTACAACTCTATGAACTATATGGAACTTATTAAAATCTATTAAATTTTTTGTTTTAGAACCTTTGCAGTAATTAAATAAAAGGGGAATTAATTTGCAATTAAAATTCAATAATATAAACAATATTTAATTAGCTTGTTTTGAAAATAAATATTTAAGTATATTTAGGATTTTAATAAAAATCTTACAACATTCAGTAAAAAATCTAAATTTAAGTTTACTTATTAAAAAATAATAAATGATGCTTACTTAAAATGGTATAAATAACTTAATAGGTTTCAAGTTGATTACATTAATTAAACAGTAAATTATCAGATAACTAATTTTTTTTTCGTTTAAAGTAAAACAAGTACTAGTTTTTTTAATATATAAGTCGACTGACAAATGTAGTTCATGTAAAAGTAGTTTGTGGTTGAATTATATTTGGATTTAATGCATTATGACTTCTTAATTCATTCATAAATTGTATGAAAAATTAATAACCATTGTCTAAATTATATTAATTCAATGAAAAAGTTGAAATTGATGAAAAAATACAATTCCTAAATATTAACAACTACTTTTAATCCAATAAACTCAATATATAAGAAATATAAAATATAAAGCAAAATAATATCAAATACTAGAGGTTTATTTATATTATTTTTTATAAGGTTTAGATGAATCTTAGGTCGTGCTTGTACTTTGCTTTTAAAATTAAAGATGGATTATTCATAGGCGATATAAACTCTCCAAATGTAAAAATAGAATTAGACTTTCATTTTGCTTTTTGTTGTTTTTTGAATATATTTTGCTAAATAAAATTACTTTAATAATAATATTTTAGGAAAGGGATTTCTTAGTATCAAATAAGATTACTTGTATAGTGAATTGTGCAGCATCGCAAATAAAACCTATAAATCTAAACCTTGGGATCAAATTTATAAGTTTTGATTGGTTAGATAATGATGATTAAGTATTTTATTGTTTTAAATGAATTATTTTATGATAGAATCTGTAATTTATAAAAGCTTACTTACTTAATAATGAAATAAACGAATATTATTTTATTTCAACAAATTAAAGTTTGCATAAATGAATAATATCACTTAAAAATTAGATTATAATAGATGATAACAATGAAAATATGTCTTTAATTTATGAGTTCATGAGCAGAGCATACGAAAATTGTGAAAGCGTTTTGGTTTGCAGTGTCAGAGGATAATCAAGAGCTTTAACAGTCATAACAGCATTCTTGATGAAAAGGTAATTTTATTTTATAGAAATAACAATCTTCTCAATATTTTTGTATAAAATAATAATAAAATTTAAAGATATTAATGGAGTCTTTACAAAACTTTGGAATATATGAACTCTAAAAGAGCTGACTTTGAAATAAGGGCAACTTTTTTGAAGTAGCTTCTTACATATGAACAAAAATTATTTGGATAGAAAGGATGCTCTAGAAATTGGAAAGGTAAATAAATGAATATGAAGAATTATTATTGAAATTAAATAATATCTAAAAATAAAATAAGATGATCATTAGCACCCAGATCAAGAAGCATCCCTTGTTAGGAACACATATGTTAATTCTTAGATGATTTCTTTAGAAAGTAGGGATTTTTTTATGAGAAGTTTAGCATCAAGAGGTAACTAACGATTATTTAATATAGAAATCAATTTAGTTTATTAATTCTCAAAAATGAATAGAATATAATTCAGGACCAAGGACAACCAAGCTAAAATGGTCAATTTAACTAAAAATGGAAATACCTCATCATGAAGATATTTAAAGTCTGAATAGAAAATAAAATATTAATTAGTAAAATCAAAGCAATAGCAATAATTAAAGTATTAACAGTAGTTAAAATAATTCTGGAAGCAATTAAAGCATGAAAAATAACAGCAATTGCACAGCAAGCAACTCAAGTAACTAAATGGATTCAGTTGAAATTCTTCCTATAAATTAAAATGCATTTTAAGTACCTAAAAAGTCTATTCTAAAGGCTGTTTCTTCATACGATAAAAAAAATATTAACAACAATAGTACAAGCAGTTAAGGATAAAATAGTATATCTAGTCTTTCTGAAGATAGCTTATAAAATAATTAATCAAATTAGTCTTAAAAAAAGAAAGAAGTTAAAAAAATATCATTGTAAAAAAATTATGATTTGATTGAAGAGTAAAATGAAGAATATGAATAATCATCTAGTGAGGTTTTTTTAACAAAGTAGAATCAAAAAAATAGTTAGATATAATAATCTTCTCTTCCTTAAAAGCCATTAAATGAGTTAGAGAAGGAGCTTCTTGTAGAATAACAATAAAGTTCACGCTCATACGAAACTAATTCCTCTGGAGAAAGAGTAGAATAAGGAATTAATATAATGCTTGAAAGTGATGCAGTCAAAAATTCAAATGATTTCGAGACAAATAGGTTGAATTCAAACTAGGATGAAGAAGTTCCTCCCTTAAAATAGCCAATTAAATAAAAAGATAGAAATGAAATTAAAATATTTGAATAAAACAGTGATCGTTTTCCTAAAGCTCAAATTAATCCTCCTGCAGCTCCAACCTATGCTTAAAATTAAAAACCTGATTTTTAGATATAAAAAGAGAAAATGAAAAACAACTATTTTAGAGAGGAAAATACATTATAAGATTAAAATAAAAGCACTCCACCTTAACAACCTGAAAATTCCTCTATCAAAATATCATCATAAAAAAATAACTAAAGAGAGGAAGTAAGGTAATAAGACGATTTTAAATATTTTAATTTTATTTAGTTTTTTACATTTTTTAGTTTAAAATTAAAAAATTAATTATAAAATTTAAATGTCATTAAACATGTTTTTATTAATATTTTAGAGTAATTGCTGTAGAAGAAAGTGACAACAACTAAGATGGAGTTTTAACAGAATAATATAAACTTAATTATTAAATTAATGAAAGTAATTTAGATAAAAAAAATAACAATTTGAATAGCATAGTCAATAAAAATGGTAGTGGAGGCTACTAAATTCTCAACGATCAATAAATTAAAAATAGTATAAATCTGTCTCAGTATTAAATTAATAGCAGACAAACTTAGAGCTTAGTAAGTTAGCCTGGGTCAAATAGCAGTAGTAGATAAACAACACCTTCAAGAAAATATAGGAAAAGTCCTTTCCCAATGGCAATGCCACAAAGGAAAATAATTTAATCCTAAACAGCGCCACAGTCAAGGGATAATTCAAGGAAAAATTCAGTTGCTCAAATTGATCAAGGTTTATAAATACAACAACAATAAGGAAATGAAAAAAAGTAAAATGGTGTAAAATAAATAGTTAGTAAAAGCCCTGACTCTTCTTAAGTCTAAGTTAATATTAATCTAAACATAAATTCTGTAAATATCTTAAATCAAACTACTAATCCTATCTACTAAAGATAAAAAAGTCCTGCCGATTCTGAAACTCAGAACAATTGTATTCTTTAACCTAATTTTGGAAAAATTTCTAGAAAATCCTCTCGCCCTCCTTCTGAGACTAAAAAAAGACCTGTTACTGAAAAAGTTTATACAGAGGGAAACTAGATAAAAGATTTAGAATTAATGAAACCTTAAAGCACAAAATTAACTCGCCGTCTATAAACATATACTAATGGTGATCCTTTGAATTTTTTACCAAATATAACTTTTATGAGACAAAGAACTCCTTTGAAAAATAACATCAATTTGCCTAACACATAAAACTTGGTTCCTAAGCCCCATAAAAACTTAGAACTTTCTTTTTAAGATATCACTACTACTCCTAATAATTAAGCTTATTTACAATCATTTACCAGCAATAACCCTAACAGTCAATAACTTTACACAAATTACCTTAATGATGTCGATATTTCATCATAATAAAACACCGTAAAAAGTAATACTAGCAAATTAAAAGGATTTAAAAGAGATAACACTCCAGTTACTAGAGTTAAGATTCCAGTAGCAAGTCCATACAATAATGAAATACGTTCTAGTTCTAAGTAATAAACATTTTTACAAAAGTTTTGTTTCTTATATTTTATAATTTTGAAAATAAATTAGCTTTGATTAAAGAAGAGTTTCAACAGAAATTGGGCAAACAAGAGGTAGCTCAGAAATTAGAAGCAAAAGAAGTGTTAGCAGAGGGAAGGAGAAAGATTTAAATAATACATTTTCTTACTTAAATACACCAATAAATAACAGTGGTACCAATACACCTATCAGCACTGGTATAAATCCTTAATTAATGGCAAAATATATAAAAAACGGCATAAAACCATCATATAACAAGTTACTCTATTGAGAAACTAACTAAAGATTTGAGAAATTAATTTAATTAAAAAAAATAAAGTTTGAAGCTTATTGAGTAAACAAACAAACAAGAAAATACTTTTTTTCACTTAAAAATTTGTAAATATATTTTTCTTTAATTACTTAAATAGCAAAAAAGATATTTAACAATTGGTTCAATATAATTAAGTAGTAAAAAATCAATAAATTATTTAAATTCTAATTAATTATATGAAATAAATATTAATTTATTTATAAGTAATTTCAAATAAAATAAATAACTTTATTATAAATAAGTTAATTATTCAATAAATATCTTTATTAATATATAATATATATGTTTTAGTTCAATCTCACATCAACAAATTTATATTAAAAAATATATAAATGCATAAAATATAAAAAAATTATTTTAACAAATTTCAATTTTTATTTTAAATTTTCTTAAATATTTTTATCCATTATTTTATGATAAAATTAAATAAATAATTTTTAATAATTCATTTATTTAAAAATAATTTCTTAATTTCTTATGATTAAATCATCACTTTTAATAAATAAATAAATCAGTTAATAAATAAAATAATAATTTTTTTATTATTTTTTATTTTAAATGATATTGCTCATTTTTAATTATTCCTAATTAATACATTTTTTTTAGTGTATTCTTTATCCATTTACTTACGATATCTTTTTTTTATCAGTACTTATTTTTAAATTTAAGATTTTTTTTTTTTCAAATATTGTAAGCTTAAAAAATTTTGATTAATTTCTGTAAATAATTTCTACAAAAAACTAAAAAAAGCGCAATTACATCAACAAAATAAATAGTTAGATGAGCAGAATATCTAAAGAAAGTATAATATTTTTAATTTAAGATAATAGTAAGCTTGAGAAAATAATATTTTTTTCATTCTATTACCATATAGTTGAAGATGAAGAGTCAATAGTTATTGGAGAAGAGGAATCAATGAGACTTTCATATTTGAGTAATTTAGAGTAGGAGTTTTATAATAAACCTTATAAGGTAAGTTGATTTAGGGATGAAAAAATAATATCATAAATAATAATAGGAATACAGCATTTAGCTTAAGAGAGGTACAATAGTTCACAAGCGTATTAAATACACAAATGTTCATAAGAGAGTATTACTATTAAAAGCCATCACAGATTAGCCAAATCTCATATAATTTAAAAGTTAAAATAATTCAGGCATGATTATAGAATTAAACTGTAACAAATTTAAACTAGCTTGACAATTTAAAATGAATTTTTGTAAAAAAAAATAGAAAGCGACTATTTAAGATTAAAGTTTACTCCACCAAATAATCCTTGTATAATTATTGCTAGAATAGCATTATTAGATCATTTAGATACAAACTAAGTTGCAAATAGTTAAGAAGATAAAAGTCAATATGCAATAAATAATTTAAAATAAAAAATGTTAGAAGGATTAGAGTTTAGAGTTGAAATCATATGATAAACATTTATTTTTTTATTAGCTTGATTTATAAATAGCCTTAATTTTATCTTTGTATAAATTTAGAGTCATTTTTATGTTATGAGTGAAATTCTTTATTAAGATTTTGAAACAGGGCAATAATAAATAATTAATTATTTATTAAGCAAGTTCTAAAATTGTGTGATAAAAAAAATATTATTTATTTTATTATAATTTGAATATCATTCTAATTAAAATTATATTTATTTATTTAATTAATTATTTTAAATAGTTTTGAAACATTTTTGTAAATTAAATTTAATTAATATATAACAAAGATTTATTTTTGTTTTGTATTTTTAATTTCACATATAATTATTTATCTTAATTTGTTGTAATTTATAAAAAATTATTTCAATTATGTTTAGCTAAAGATGCTCTATTTTTAAAGCATAGGTGAGCTTTTTATTAGCGTTAAATATCATCTAGTTACTCTTCAATTAAAACTTTAAAGTAAGAGTGGTCTTCATCTAAATTTGATAATAGTTGCTCAAGATTTTATATTAACCTCTAAAAATCTTCAGTCACAGGTAACAAATATGAGAAAAATTCAGAAGCAAACTCTTGAGATTTGGTGTCTATTATAGTTTTTATAACACCAAAAAATTTATCAAAATAGGGCATAAGATCTGTCCTATTAAATGTGCTGTTAAAACCGCTCCAAGAGTATGTCAAATTCTTAACAGAAAGTTTATTTGAGCTTGAAATATAAAACTTCCATAGTGTTTCTCTTTCATCAGGGCTTAAATCAAGTGCTTTGCCTTTTAAAATTTTAAATTAATTTTTTTTTTAAATTAACAAAATTTGAAAGGGAATTAAATTTTTTGTAAATTAAATGATGAAAGTTTAAAATCCATAAAATTTAATTTAATTGCCAAAATGTTGACAAGCTAATAAAAATGATTTTTAAATTATCATTCTTTTATTCTTAATTCTCATATAATAACATAGTTAAGTTTATTTTTATTTTTAAAGAATCTTTGTAATCAAATTCTCAATAAGCTTCGAAATCTTTTTTTATAACTTAACATATAACTTTTGCTTAAAATTAAGTTATTAATTCAATATAATATTATCTATTTGACATTTTTTTTGCGAAAATTTTTATAATAAATAAATTTTAAATTTGACTTGTTTTCCATTTATTTTGTTTCTAAAAAATAATAAATTACATAAATGTTAGTTGTATTATGAGGTGTCTGATGGATCTCTTTCTTTTTGTTTTTAGAAAAGAGCATTCTTTTCTTCACGAGTGTATTTTTTGCATTTATGAGCTAGAGCTACTATTCTCCAAGATAAAGCTAAACCTATTTCTATGTGCTTTAAATCTTAGTCTTCTTTTTTAAGCCAATTAACTAGTTTTATTATGTGTACTTCAGATCTTGCAAAGCTATCTAAACTATCTCTTACACATATTATCCTATTTTTATTATCTTTAGGTATGCTAAGGAGATACATTAGTAAAAAGTTAAAAATTCTCTCTCCAAGTGCTAGTTTATACTTTTCTGGAGTGTATTATGAATAGAGTTGAGTAATATTTTCTACTTAATTGGTTATTATATCTTCTGATTACTCATTTGGAATGTTTTCAATAAAAATTTCCACAAATTCTTCTGAGGAGATTTTACCATCTCTAACTAAGTCATAAAAAACTCCCCAAATTAGAGTTCTTGTTAAGATATCGTTTATCTTACACACATTCTTCTTAAAGAAATTAAAAGAAACGTCATCAAAGTTAATCTTGATATATCCTTGGTCTGCATAATTAAGTAACACTGCTTTGTACTCAGTTTTACTTGCATCATATGTCAAAATAGTTTCTTAGTAATCATTTATAAGTATTGGATAGGTGGTGATGTTTGCATTTTAGTCAAAAAAAGCTACCTAAATCTTATGCCTTCTCAAGGTTTAATGCTAAGTTAATGTTGATTTTTATATTATCTTAAGCTTAGCATGATCACTTCTGTCTTATGGGTTGAAAATAGGTTAACACTCATTTAATCCAGCAGTTTAAATCCACTATCTTTGCCATTCATTAATTGTAAAACCAAGATGCAATTTTTTAAATTCTTATTCTAAATGAATGATTAAATCATTTAAAACAGCATTTTTGAAAGCAAACTTCTTGAAATAGGTTTTGAGTCCATCAAAGAAAGGTTTTTCACCCATCAGGCACATTAACTAACGTAACACTGCACTTCCTTTAGAATAAGATATTCCATCAAATATTGATAGAGCTATTTCTGTATTCTCAACATCACCAGCTATAGGATGGGTAGTTGTCTTTTAGTCGGCTTAATAACTTCCAAAAGATGATTAATATATTTAATATGATTTATATTTTGATTTACCCCCACTAAATAGAGTCGTTGAATAATACCCAAATGTTACAAAGAGGTTTATGGTTAACATTCATCTTAGAAATTATGTAATGAGAAATAAATTCTGCAAATGACTCATTTAGCCATAAATCATTCCACCATTTCATAGTAACGAGGTCCCCAAACCACATATGAGAAATTTCATGAGTAATTGTTATTAGGAAGTATGTATACTACTTTGAAGTCTGTTCTTCTCTAAATAAATACTCATCATCATAGGTAATCAATCCAATATTTTCTTTTTAAGTATATTTTAAATGAATGTAAAAAATTAGCTTAAAAGAATATTTCGCTTGATAAAAAAGTATATGAATAAACAACTAATTATTTACCCATTCCACCAGAATTATACTCAGGACAAAAGATAGAATCTAACTTGCTATATGGGAAAGGATAGTCAAACAGTTGCTCATAAAGTTTAATAGCTTCTATATTTGCTGCAAATATCCAATCAGTTAATTTTTCTGCATGTGTAAGTAGGGATTTTCTACAATAAATGCTCATGGGTATATTCTTTTATTATATAAATTATAAATGTAAATGCTTTGTTATTTTTTAATTATTATCAACAAAAACTAAAATAATTTCATGAATCTTGTAATGAATAAAAAAATCATAGTAGGTAGAATTAAAATTGAATACGTTGTAAGGATTTTTGCATTTTATCTCCTAATACGATCCTGCCGCAAAACAAAACAAATAGCTTGGACAAAGCTAAGTTTTCTTAAAAATACCAAAATGATAATCATTTTAGTCAGGAATGTTTCCTAAAATCTCACAAGATAACTAAGCATCTGGATTATATGTTTTGTACTCTGCTTTAGTGTAAGAGCTATCTTTTACTTTAAGTTCATTTGAGACGATCATCCAATCTTTAGGAGCTATTATTGTGACTGATAAGTTTGCTTTCAAGTCAGGTTAATCGAAACAAGGGAATATTCTATTACAGTAGAATGGTTCATTATCAGAATAGATATACTAAAGCTAATCAGTATCGATAAAACTATGCAAGCCATAGCCATCGTTTGAATACTTATTTGAAAAAACAATAATAATTCTATTTCTACCATTATTGCAATACTAAAGTGGTATAGTCAAAAAAAGTCCATTCCATATTTGATTTAAGTAAGTTTTCTCAGACTAAGGAATCAATTAACTATTGACTATTATTTTATCAATGTTTTGCCCTGAATAATCTATAAAGATATCTCCTTGCACATGAGAAACATTAAACTCGATTTCAACAATTCCTTAATAGCTATCGCCTTTGTTTAATCTTAGTTATAAATTGTAGTTAATGGATTCCTAAACAATTTATTAACTTCTTTTCTCAGCCTATTTTTATGTCAAAAAGGTTGGCTTTGATATCTCATATTCCTTTAACTGTTCTTATTCATGTATAAACTCTTCACTTTCTAACATGGCTTTTATTACTATTTTTCTATACTATATTTTAATTCTTTGTAAGATAATTTTTATTTTTTTTACGTTTTTGTTTATTAAACTTTTTATTATATCTAATCTGAATAATCTGATCAAATTTATTCAATTTTATAAAAAATAGGATTAAAAAATCCTATTATTTTAATAAAATAAGTTGGAAATTAAGTCACATGAGATTTACTGAATCTTGATTTTTTTTGTAATGAAATATAAATAAACTTCATCTCTCTTCCTAAATATTAAAAAAATAACACTTACCTTCATTTATTATATATTAAAAACCAAAAGATATTTAATTTTTATATGTATAATATTTGATTTCTTTAATATTTATTATGAAATAATTATAAATTTCTTTAACTTTTATATGAATAATAATTTCTTTAATATATATGCTAATAATTATAAATTTCTTTAATTTTTATATGTATAATAATAAATTTCTTTACTATAATTGCTTCCCCAGCTATTGTCTTTCTTTCTATCAAATTTTTTTCTTTTCAAAATATGAAACAAGAAATAATTTATTGAAAATTTGAAATGTAAAATTCTTCATATTTTTTTTTATAAATTGTTTATTCATTAAAATGTTAATAGAAATTAGGATAAATGAATAATGAATGAATGGTATTATTTTTGGCGGTACAATTTTGAAAATGGTAGAATTTTGAAATTAAAGCTCGAAAATATTACTTGAAATCAGTATATTATAATAAATCAGACTGTGTAATAATTAATTAAATTCAAAATCTATGTTAATCATATAAAAATTTATACAAAAAAATATATTCAAATAAATATATGTGAAAAAATATAAACAATATTTAGAATATTGTTAATTGACCCTCCCTCTCTTATTTATTGATTGTTTTTAATACTATTTTCAGCTTTTAAATAATTATTCTTTAATGAATGATAACGGGAAAGTCATTAGTAGAGTTTATAAAGTAGATTATGCATAGACAAGCTATTAGGAGTGTCCTATTTGCAAAAAAGCAATATAAAAATCTGATTTTAATATTATAAACGAAGAGATAGTTTAATATCCTGTTAGTGCTGTAACACTGAAAAAGTATTTCCATTTTTAGTGTTATAGCTTTAACTAGTTTATGACTTGCGATAATAAAAGTCAATAAATTGAATTAGCTGAGGGTTATTAAAAGCTTTAGTAATAAGACTAGGAGCGCTTTTACTCTTTGATTAGCAGTTATAAATCTAAATTAAATAGTAATGTAGTACAAAAAGTTTTTAAAAATGTATCTCATGAAAGCGCATAAAATTAAAAAACTTTGAATTAATTCAAAACAGTTAAAAATGGATAATAAGGATTGATATTTAGGGATTTAAAAGGAGACAGCAAATAAGCTCAATTAAATTCTAATCTTAAAACTCAATCAAATCTTTAGAGTTTTACAAATCAAAAATAAGAAAAACTATACTCAAGCTCTAATTGCAATAAAAATTTTATTCACATCTCTAGTGTACCTGAGAATCCTATGAAATAGTAGATTTTAGCTTTTAAGCCAACCAAGATAGATAATTAAAATAAGCAAAAAGCACCTACCCCTGACAAAGGCAAAATAAATATAAAAAAAGAAACGAAAGCTCTTTAATAAAAAATGGAATATTTTAAGTTTGATAAAAACTCAATAAAAACAAATAATTAAAAAAATAAAATAGTCTAAGATCAAAAATAATAAGCAGAATAATATTCATCATCATCATCATCAGAAGAAGAAGAAGAATATTTTGTTCCTTAAAGTTTAAATATTAAGAGGACTTACAAAACACTTATTAATGAAGACGAAGATGATGATTCTGAAACAAATAATTCAAATAGCGAAACAAAAATAGACTCTACTTCTTAAAAATTAGCATAATACGTTTACTAAAAAGATGCAAAAAAAGATAATATTAACAAAATTACAGCTAAAAGTAATACAATTATCAAAGATCCTAAAACAAAAAAAATTAAAATAACATTTCATTGAAAACAAAATAAACTTAGAATTAAAAAAAAAATATTTTTTCTTATTTAAAACATCTTAAAATATATTTTAATTAGTGTATATATCGATTTGTAATACTAGATTCATTTTAAATTAACCTTATCTTAAACTATTTCAACCTTATTTATCTTGCTTGATACTTTTTAGTATTTATTCCTTAATTCATAAATTCCTTTTTCTACTTAATGAATCATTCATTCATTTATTATTTTAAGATTTATATTTTTCAAAAATTTGTACAAAATAATAAAATCTATTTTTAAAAAGGTTATCGACACTGGGACTTCCCAAGCGGTCCCCCACCTTAGTACTAACCCAGCCTTAAGGCGCTTAACTTCGGAGTTCGAATGGGATCCGGTGTTTTCACCTTAGTATGGCCGATAACAAAATTTAATAATATGATATTGCTTAAAAATATAATTTGATTTTAATAAAATATCTAATAAAAGATAATTTATTAAAAAAAATAATTGATAAAAATTATTTTCAAAAAGGTTATCGACACTGGGACTTCCCAAGCGGTCCCCCACCTTAGTACTAACCCAGCCTTAAGGCGCTTAACTTCGGAGTTCGAATGGGATCCGGTGTTTTCACCTTAGTATGGCCGATAACAAAATTTATTATTTCTTTATCCATTATAATTATAAGCATAATTATTTATTTAAAAGAATATATATATTAAATCTACATACTTATTTATTTATTAGGTTCAATAAAAATATGTTTTTAAAAAAAGGTTATCGACACTGGGACTTCCCAAGCGGTCCCCCACCTTAGTACTAACCCAGCCTTAAGGCGCTTAACTTCGGAGTTCGAATGGGATCCGGTGTTTTCACCTTAGTATGGCCGATAACAAAATTGATTGTTACATTTTCTATTAAATAAACATATTAATTAGATCAATTTAATTTACCAAAATTTTCATATTTGATTTATATATAAGTTCCATAAAGTTATTTTTTTTAAAAAAAGGTTATCGACACTGGGACTTCCCAAGCGGTCCCCCACCTTAGTACTAACCCAGCCTTAAGGCGCTTAACTTCGGAGTTCGAATGGGATCCGGTGTTTTCACCTTAGTATGGCCGATAACAAAATAGTTAAAATATTAAAGTTACTAAAATAAATATAATATTAAAAAATTACATATTTAATAAAAAAAAATGATAATTTAATTATTTATTCTTTATGAAAATTATAGCAGTAATTAATTTGCCAAAAAAGGGACCTGCCGGGATTGAACCGGCGACCTAAGGATTTGCAGTCCTCCGCTCTGCCACTGAGCTAAAGCCCCGTTTCTGATAGATATGAAATATTTTGGAAAAAGAAAATAGTTAAATTCATAAAATAATTAATTTAAAATTAGAGTAAACTTAAAGTTATATTAATTTTTTTAATTGTTAAAAATAATTTATTTAAATTAAATTTTAAATATATATTTAGAAAAAACAAAATATAAAATTATTAAAAAAATAAGGGACCTGCCGGGATTGAACCGGCGACCTAAGGATTTGCAGTCCTCCGCTCTGCCACTGAGCTAAAGCCCCGTTTCTGATAAACCTAAAATATCCATAAACTTAGTTAACGTAAAAGAAATAATGAGAAAATATTTTCTAAAAAAATAAATAAATATTTGAAAGAACATTATTGAGTAGAAGATAATAGAGATTAAAAAACTAGGCAATAAATAATATAAAAATAAATAAATTGATTAATATAAATTTAAATTTTGTAGTATTATATATAATATTGATTAAATCAGTAAATAAATTTATAGTGTTAGTCATAGCTCATGCTAAAAAGGTATTGAATAATATTTTTGAATTAATTTTTTGTAAATTATTATAATCAGGAAGGCAGCTTATTTCTAATATAATAATTAATGAAACTATTTATTAAATTTTAGATCTGTTTCAAGAAAAATTATATCTGTTTTTAGAGCTAATTCTTTTTATATTTATGAAGGTATCAGACATGAATTTCTTAAGTTTTAAGAGAAAAATTTAATTCTTAAAAATGTTAATTATTCACATTAAGTTAAGTTCTCAACGAATTTAGTGATTTCATGATCTGAAAATTTTTCTCCATGACAAATATCTTGTTCCAAACTAATTAAATTTTACAAATATCTTATTCCTCCCCAATTTTTATAACTTTAAACTATTTAAGGGCTGTCATTTGCGCATATATGTAACTAACTAATTTTTAGCAAAATATTTGTATTTTATCCTAGTGGTAATAATTCACTATAATAGAGTGTTTTAATTTCAACTAAACATCCTTTTGGAAAAAAAGGTATGAGATTTAACCATTTTACATCAATTTAGCTTAGCTATGGTAAAATAATTAACTTTTTGAGATTTTGTAAATATTTAAAATCATCAAAATATGTAAAACCAGTAAATTTTTCTGTTATAGTGAGTTTTTGTAAGTTTATTAAATTATTTAGTCTGACAAAATTTATGGATTAAATGGTGAGTTCTTACAGGTTTTCTAATTGATTTACTAAATTATTACTGAATTTGAACTAAATTTTATCAGGTTTTAATTAAATAGTTTCTAATTTGGGAAATAAAGTTAGATAATAATCATAAATTTTTCTTCCTCCTTTAAGTTTAAAGTTCTTTACGCTATTTATCAGTTTAAGTGGTTTCAACTATGGTACTTATTCATTTTCGTTGAAGGATAGCATTAAATATTCAAGTTATTCCATATTTTGTAAAGCTCTTAAAATTTTTATATGATAAGCAGGTTAGTCTGTATATATAGATTCTATATTAAAAGCTAATTCCCTTATATTTCTGTGCGATATTGCCTCCAATATAAGAAAAGCTAAATCAAGTGAATTTTCATCTATACATATTATATCAACCTATTCTATGCACCTAAGCTAGCTCATGAGCTTAAATAATCTTAGCTCATAAGCAACTTTATTGAGTATGAGCTATAATCTGATAAGGTAAAAGCTTTAATATGAAATTTCTTAGAACATTCTGTTTATAATTTCTACATTTTGTTAATGATGCGATGATAAGTCTATGTAAAGAGCATTTTACTACAAAAAATCTGCCTACTTCTTTACGTTTTTTAATACACTGTTGTTCTGGTCTGAATTTATTTTTCTAAAGCCGTAATTAGAATCATAAATCTAAAACATTTTTGTTTAAGTTAATGAATACCTGATGCTTATTCAACAATTTGATTTATTCTTCCTTATAATTTTTCAAATTCATAAAAATTTGATAAAATAAATTATAAATTTCAAAAATTTAATGGAATTGCGCTTATATTTTCATTGAATTATATTTTATCAGGAATTAAAAAACAAAGCAAATGGGATTAATTAAATCTGATTAAATAATTCATTTTAGATTTCAAAATTTAATAATTTATTTTATTATTTTTTTAGAATTTTTGAAAAAAAAGAAAATAAATAAATATTATTTAAAATGTAATAAATAATTTTATTAATTGGAGAGATAATAAATAAATTAAGTTTTTATTAATTTTCAAACAATATTTATAAAAATATCATTTAATATATATAAATTCTAAAATACTTTTTAGAGTTTGTTTTGAAAGGTTTTATAAAATTTTGCTGTTTAGTTAAATCTATCTTTTAATATACAAATTTTGTAATAGAATTAACATATAAAAATTTATTGAATAAAATATTAATTTTAATTGCATTTTATTGAAAGTCAATTAAAATAAAAATTAAAATTTTTTGATTTTTACAAATTTTATTTTTTAAATTAAATAATAAAGAAAAAATTATTGTAAATATAAAAAATAAATAAAGATAAAATAGGTATGCAAGATTATTATGTAAAATTTTTAATTTCTTATTTTATAATGATTTTCAAAATAATTTTTTTCTATTTACTTAAAAGTTTCTTTCTTCAAACCTTTTAAGTGAAAATTGCATTTTTTTAGATGCTAGGTAACTTTATTTTGAAAAAATATCACATTTAAATTAGAATTTAAATCTTTAAGCAATTTTTAGGATAAAATTTAACATCTGCCTATCTTAGGGAAGGAATTAGCATAATGTCAAAATTTAACTGGCTTAAAAATAGCATTCGAGTAAATATTTTATAATTAAATTACTAAATAGCTTATTTATTCTTTATGTGTTATAAAATATACATATGTGTTATGGATTTTTATTGAATTGTTTAAAAATAAAAAATAAATTAAAAAAGAGGTCTTTAAATTGGAGATGATGGGTTGAAAAATCTAGGATTAAGCTTAGAATACTTAAATATAAGCATTTTAGACTTATCTTTAAGGTAATATAACAAAAAATTAGCAATTATTTATTATTTTCATGGTAATCCAAATTTATAGAGGAAATAATATTCAAAAATAAGGATTAAATAATTTACTATAAGGTTTAGTAAAATGTTCAAACCTCACTAATTTAAAAATCAATCTTAGGTAATCTAAATTTTTTATCAGCTTAACATATTTTGCTTAATAATTAATATTGTTAAAATTGGTATAGCGGGAATTAAATAGAAAGTGAAGGGATATAAAACATGAATAATTAACTATCTCAACTTAAGAGTCTAACAAATTTAACTTTGTACCTAACGTAATACTTAAAAAATTTTGACTAATATTTATTTTTATACAAAAATAATATATATTTTAATTAAAGTAATACTAAAATCGGGAATGAGGGATTAAGTGTATTAGGATAATAGCTAGCTTTATGTGAAAAAATTGAATATTTAGCTCTTTTTCTGAGGTATATACTATATTTTTATGCAGGATAAATATTAAAAATAATTATTTTTTTAGTTTTAATTAAATAAATTAATAAGGAGCGTAAGATCTATGTTAAGGGCTTGCTCAGTGCAAATAACTAAAGATTATTTATATTTATCTGAGGTATATTTTTACTTTTAAAATCAGAAAATTTTATTTTTATTTTAGTTAAATCTTTGATATTTACTTTTAGTTTTAAAAAAACTGTATGATATTTATTAAAAATTTTATCATTTATTTTTAATAGTTTTATAAAATATTTATTTATTTGAAATTAGATAAAATGAGGTTGAGTCAAAAGGTTTATAATCTATGCTTAAGTAACTTTCATAAAACAAAGAACTCAACTAATTAACATTAGATTTAAGGTTTTTTTTAATTAAATTTTTGTTTTTTTATACAATTTATTTTTTATAGTGCTTGCAACATTTAAGATAACTACCCTATTGACATAGATTGTTTCTAATAAATGACTAATCTTCAGTTTTTGAGTCTTTAATTACAGTATATAACATTAGCTTTATTTTAAGATAAAAACAAAAATTTATTTAAAGAGCTAATAAAATAGGACAACAGTGGATATCTTAATTAGCTTAACAAATACATAAATGCCCTCGTCTTTAGCATCTAGAGCTTTATTTAGGGTTAAATTTTTTAATTTATTTCAAATTTATTAAATTCATCTTAAAATAAAAGCGATAATTTTATAAACGCTGAAGGATTTGCAGCTCTAGGAAAAGGATTAAAAAAAATTTAAAATCTAAACTAATTAGAAATAAATTTAAGGTAGAAAAATACATCTGTTTTTTATTTTTTAAAAAAATATTTATAGTTTTAAATATATTTAACATATTATTTATTTAAAAGGGGCAACTCAACAGAATTTAAAGATCTATCTAGCTTTATTTATGAATTGTCATAATGTGGAAAGCTTGTTATGTTAGATATAAATCATCAGTAAAATATATTTTATTTTATAAAAATTAATCTTTTTATTTTTTGCTTTCATAAAAAGGCTTGCTACATAATGCCTTAAAAAAATTAATTCTTTGATTTAAATTGTGGAATTGTGACATAAAATAAAGAAATAATTTGATAAATGACAATTATTCTTTAACTTAATATATTTTTATATTATTTAATCAAATAGTTTATTTAATAATTCATATAAATGTATCTCTAAAATACAAAAATGTTATTTTTGTTATTTTAAATTAAATATTTTAATAATTTAAACTTAAATATTAATTTGCTCATTTAATTTATTTTATCAAAATATTTTTTTTAAAGCTAAATAAGCATGCTTTAAATCAATTAAATTTTAATTTAAAACAAAAAATTAAAAATTCAGTGTAAAAACATATTTAATAATTTAATTTAATTCAATCAAATCATTTATTCATATAAATCGTAGAAGCAGGCGGACGGATTTATATTTAATTATTGCTTTATGAATTTATCAAAAATAAAAAGTTGGTAAAAGATAAATTGTTTTTTATCCAAATAAGCATTAAAAAACTAGCTTGTAATCAGATCAGTTTCAAAAAAGAGTAAATCAGTATTTAAACCTAGCTATAATTCTTATTCCTGAGTTAGTTTACATGGTTGTCTATTTCTTTTAGTAAAAAAAGTATAATTTAGTGCTAGCAATCTTGGGCACTTTGCCAGTTGAGTTATCATGTCTAAAATCTAGACGTCTGTGAATTATTCTCCATGGCACATAAAGAGACTAAAGGTGATTAAATTATTAAGTGCAGAAACGCCTTACCAATATGGATAGCTGTTTAAGATCCAATCGCTTTTAGTAGGACATAGATGGCTATTTTATATGTTTAGAGTAATATTTTCTTGATAACCTAATTATTAAATGGCTGTCAAGTAAAGTGTTTAGATGTATAATTAGCATTTGTTTGGTATCAACTTTAGAAAGTTAAGACTTTAAGTTTAAGAAAGATTAAGCTAACAATTAATTTTTAAAATCTAAAGTCTATTTAAAAATTAAAAATCTTAAAAAACTATCTTATTGCTAAAGGAACTAGTGACTTAAAGTTTTTGAAGATCAATTAAGTCCCTTAATCTTAAACCATCTATTGACTAGATAGACAAATCTGTTAATTTAGTCAAATGAATAAGAGTTTTAGGAGCAAAATCTAAATTCCTATAGCTTGGCTCAAAAGATAGCTTTTTCAAGTTAGAAAATAGTGGAAGATAGAGTTAATATAATTGTTAACTTCCTTCAATTTGAAGCTTAGTAACACTAGAAAGTTTAGTATTTTTAAATTATTAATTTATCATAATATCATGATATTAAAATTCCAGATTAAGACTATTTAGTTTTTTCATATCACATAATATTTTTATAAGCTCCTCATGGAAATTAGAATTTCTTTAAGCAGATTATCTCAAAGTTAATACATTTATCTAATCTAAGCAAAAACACTTTAATAATATTAGTGAAAAATCTTCTTATTATTTATCATAGCTAATAATATCTAGTAATTAAATATCTTTTAATTAAGAGCAGAATTCAGCTAATTTGTACGCTGTTAGAATATTTTTTAAGATCAAACCTATTCTTTAAATGTTTTTAATAATAGGAAGTAGCTCTTAAAGGAATATGCTAACTTTATCTTATTAGTCGGTTGCAACTGTAGAAAAGTCTATGTAAATTTGCGCTAATTATTACTACTAAATTTTATTTTTTACATCATTTAAAATTAATTCTTTTTTCTAAGGTTCTACAACAACCTTATAGATTTAGTTTCCTAAAAATTTGATAAACATTTATTTTTTATTTGTGTTTAGATTAATTAATTAGAATTTTTCTTATTAATTTTTTTTATCAATTCAGAAAACTTTTTTTTTAAATAGGTATTTAATTATAAACAAAATAAATCAGAAATTGGTATTATAATTCTTATCTAATCAATATCTTAAATTATGATCAGAGAGCGATTAAATAATCTATTATTAATTAAATAAAAGTAAATATTTATATAAAAATTTTGTAGAAATATTCTAGAATTATTTTACAAATAATATTTGAATTTTTATACTCATTACTTAAAAAATGTACAAAACTATAATTGGTGCCTTTAAAATTTTATTTTATTTGTTTATTTCTCAAATTTATATTTAATTATATTTTTTTTACATTATTTTTTGTAATCAAATTATAAAAAATAAAAAGCATTAACTTTACTTCATGGTTTTTATTATAAATGTATTTTAAATAATTTAGATATATTTTAACTTTGATGAGATAAATTATAGACTGATCTATTTTATTTCAAATAGAAATTTATTAAATAATATGAAATAGTTTTATATTAAATTAAATATTTTTTTGAACAAAATTAATAATAAATATTGAGTAAAAATAATTCATTATTAATTAAAAATTATAATAAAAAATAAAAAGTAAATTATTCTATCTAAAAAATTTGAAGAAAATAACAAAAGTATTGCAAAAATTAACTATAAATAATATTAAATTGAATGTAAGAATAACTTCGCACTTATTTTTGTTAATTCTTTATTAATAAATTTATTTTTGATTTAAAAATGTTTATTTATTTATTCTAATTTGAACTTAAAAGCTTAACAATAAATTAAAAAATAATAATATGTATGTTATTACAATTAACTAAATCATAATTTAATTCCTTTAAGATTTCTTTCTAAAATAAAGTTCTTAATGTTTTCTTCAACTTGAGCTGTATCAATTTTAATACGAGCAGCTCCGGTTTTAATTGCTGCCTCAGCAACAGCTTTAGCAACTGCAACTGGCACTTTAGTGTCTAATGAACTAGGAATGATGTAATCAGGGGTTAATTCAAAGTCAGGAATCAAATAAGCGATAGCATTTGCAGCAGCCATTTTCATTTCCAAATTAATATCTTTAGCTCTTACATCAAGGGCACCTCTGAAAATACCAGGGAAGGCTAGAGAATTGTTTACTTGATTTTTAAAGTCAGATCTACCAGTACCGACGATATAAGCACCAGCTTTTTTGGCTTCATCAGGCATAATTTCTGGGATAGGATTAGCCATAGCAAGGATAAGAGGCTTTTCATTCATAGTCTTAACCCACTCAGCTTTAAGAGCTCCTCCAGCAGAGACACCAATAAATATATCAGCTCCCTTAACACACTCTTCGAGAGAACCTTTAATATCGTTAGGATTAGTCAATTCAGCAAGTTCATCCTTTTATTTGTTCATATTAACTGGTCTGTTTTTGTAAATAGCACCCTTTGTATCGCAGATAATAATATTTTTAATACCAATTTTGAGTAAAAGTGTTGCTATTAATAATAAATATAAAATAATTTATTAATATTAAAGAGATAATCTTTTTGAATTTTTACTTATAGAAAGACCAGCAGCACCACCACCATTAACTACAAGCTTAACATTTTCAGCCTTCTTACCTGTCAATCTGAAAGTATTTAAGATAGCTGCGACTGTAACAATAGCTGTACCATGTTGATCATCGTGGAAGACAGGAATGTCTAATCTTTTATTTAACTCATTTTCAACTTCAAAGCATTCAGGAGCTTTAATATCTTCTAAGTTAATTGCACTGAAAACAGGAGATAATCTTTCAATTACGTCAATTAATTTCTATTATTATTAATTAAAAAATATATTAAATAAATCCTAATCTTTTTCTTTAGTCGATTTACAAACAAATCGAAAATATATCCACAATAGATTTTTTATATTAATAAATTTTTTTTCATCTATTTTTAGAATAATTTATTTATTTTTTAATTATCTGTTCTGATTTTTATTGTAAGTTTTTGCACTTAATTTAAAATACAAAAAAGATAGAAAGATAGATATTTCAATCTGAATTAATTTTTTATTTTATCTGACTGAATTTTAATTATTTATTTTATTTACCTTTGGGTCCTTTTCTTGAATGCAAATAGGAACAACATCAATACCACCAAGTTGCTTAAAGATACAGCTTTTTCCTTCCATGACAGGTAAACCAGCACCAGCTCCAATGTCACCAAAACCCAAGACTGCAGTACCATTAGTAATGATTGCTGACCAGTTGCTCTTGAAAGTTAGCTCTCTAACAAGAGAAGGATTTTCAAGTATTTCATCTTCGATTGCTTCGTATGAGGCACTGTCGATAATTTCATAGACATCATTTAAATTTTTCATTTTAATCTTGGAAGTAGTCTTAATCATTCCTTAGAATCTAGCATGAAGAGCAAGAGAGTTCTAGCCCAAAGTTTAGCCAACTAAACTGTGGTCATTTGGCCATCTTTGCAACCAAGCTCTATTTCCTTCAAACCTTATTTAAAAAATAATTGAATTCATTTCAAATTCATTATTTTACCATTTATTAGGTAGGATTTAAGATGTTATTTTTATATTTTTAGAAAAAAAATATTTACATGTAATTTTTGAATCTTGCTTCTACTTATTCTTTTGTGAATGAAGTGTTTGCTAATTGCTTAGCGAAGAAATATTCTACAATAACTCTTTAGAGACTAATGGAAGATTGAGATTTGTTAGAAAGTAGTTCAGGATTTAAATCTATATTCTTGAAGATTAAATCAATCAATTCATCAGGGATTAAACCTCTGTATAAGCAATCTAAACTTGCTCTCAAGATTATAGAAGTTATGTAACCATCTGGGAATTACTAGTCTAACTTTCTATCTTCTAAGAGTTTTTAAATTCTTAATCTTTAGTGTGAACCTAAAATAGCTTAACGTAACTTTTACTATTTAATAAAACAAAAAAATTGAGATGCTAAATTGTTTTGTTTAAAACATTTTTAAATCAGTAGTAAGTAACTAAGATAATTCTTAAATATTCTTACGTCTTTGAGAATGCTGAAAACTTGCTTGCTTCTTTCTTCAGAAACATTGAAGAGTTCAACAGCTGCGTAGGCATCATTAAGGTAGAGGAAGGCTTCAATGAATTCATTGAGAGTAGGACACTTATTGATGTTGATAACAAAAGGATATGAATCTATGTTGGTGTGAATCTTGTAGAACAAAGAGTTGGCTTCTAATTATGGGATAGCAGCATCTAAGTTCCATCCAGGAGTGTTGAATCCATGATAATCAGAGCAGTCAGTAACTATTGCCAAGGAATTACCTATATTAAAAACAAGGACATATGTTTTAAAATTCTTTTGTATATTTATTTGATTTAATATCTTACCTATATTAGTGTATTTGTAGATTTCATCATAATTCTTATTAATCTCTAAACAGCTTTCACCAACACCAGGAGAGTAGATTAATGATAGAGAGAATGAATCATAAATGGGTACCTTAAGCTTAATGGAGAGTAAACCATGATACTTCTTCAAGGCTTATCTCAAACGGATGTTGCACTAAGGTGCTTTTTATTCTGATTGTCTTTTAATTGAGTGTTTAGCTCCCATTATTAATATCTATTTGTAGGATAAATTATTTACGTTTTCCTTAATATTATAAATTTATTTAATTATTTTAATATCAATTTTTTCAATATTGATTGTTAAGCCTTTATAGTATCTAAATAAAATAGCTAATTTATTAGAATAGATCATAGATTTCAAGAAATATTATCTATAAATCATTGGTTCAATTCGATTACATATTATAACATTAAGTGCCAAAATATAGAAAATTTCTAGAAAACATTATTTATCATAAATTGTGTAATTTGATATATAAATTAGATTATAGAGTTAAGTAATCCAGTAAAAATTGTAAATTTTCTTTTAACCATATAAAAAATCCTCAATATTCTTTGCTGCTATTTCTATTTATATCATATAGTTGAAAGTATTGATTTGAATATATATCGCTTATGCATTTTTAAAAGATTTTACAGATTGTTTTTCATTTACTTTTTTTTAAGAAAAGATATTAACTTTACCTTTGCTATGCAAATTAATCAAACTTTTTTTAATTCACTATGTTTATCTTTAGGAATAAATAATACGTCAACTCTACTTTTTTTATTAAAATTTTAATCGTTAGCAACTATATATATCATCAGCAATTAATTAACCAAAGAGAAAATTGCTCATAAATCTTCTGTAATGATGAATATTCTATCTCAAACAATAAAGATTTTTAAAAAAAAGATTTTATCTTTAAAGATTTAATTTAAAATAGTTATATTTATCAAGTTCTACTTTCATTGTAAAAATTTAATGTTCTAGTTTGCGAAATATGCTTCAGTAAATAAATGTTCTTTTCTTCTATTAATTTAAATTGAAGAATAAACTAAATGTGTAAAAAGAAGATTTTACAGAATAATTAGATGGATATCTTCTATCATAAATAGCTATTAAAAATTCCAAAAAATAAATTTTATAATTTGACAAGATATTATTTATTTATCTTAAAAAGCTTATTTAAAGTCATTCAATTTAATTAATTCACACTTCAAAGATAATTAAAAAATTTTCTTCATATTAATATTTATTTCTTACACTTAATAAAAAATATATTTCATAGAATTGTCAGTATTAAAAAAAGTGCAGGTTTATTTTAATGGTTTTTCTACTCTAATTTTTATTTATTTTATTGAATAATTATTATTTACTAATTTTATACAGCATTTAAACAAAAATAAACTGATTGATATTAGATTAAAAAATTTAAAAAAAATAATTAATCACTTAAAATATTTATAAAATACATATTTTTTAAAATAAATAAATCATTTACATTTATTTTATTAAAATATGATTGAAAGCAATAAATAATAAAGAATAAAATTTTTCATATGAAATTGCATATACTACTTAAGCAACAAATCAGCCTTTCTACCTAAAATTTATTTTAGTAATATCGTTAAATATAGTTCAAATAAATATTCTAGCTAAAAGGAACATTTTAAAAAATAAATTCAAGAAATATTTAAATTAATACAATTTTTAAAGCTTAAAATAAAACCCAAGATAAATAAATCATCATATAAATTAAATCTATTATTTTAATTATTTGAAAGATGAAAAATAATAATTTCTAAGAAATTAATTAAAATATAGTAAACTATCCTTTATTATTAACTCACGTATTAACACTCATTTTTTGAAAATTTTTACTTTAATCATGTATATTTTAAATTTGAATTAAGGAGGAGGGTTTTGTTAATAATATATAAGAACCTATAGTATGAAATAAATGAAGGAAATGATATTTTATCTTAATACTTAAAGCTATCTAAAGTTTGTAATCTTCAAAAATTTCAAGACATATAAAGCTTATCCATATAAATAACTATAAAACTTCAACTCAATATTTTTGAAAGCAAAATTATATTTACGATACTTAGTATTAATATAAAAACTCTAATTTTAGCTTGTTTAAAGATTATAATTTATAATAAAAGTATTACAATAAATAAAATTTTATTTCAAAAAAGCTATTGATTGATCGGTTGATTGAATTTGAGTGAAGAATGTTTAAAATTAATTTGTAATATATTTTTTTTTAAAGTATGCTTTGACAAAAAGAAAGAAGTAAATTCTTTATAGAAATCTTCTCATAAAAAAATTAAGAATATGATTAAATAATGTAAAAAACTAGATTTATTAAATTTGAAATAATATAAACTTTTAAATACTTTTATGTAAAAAATAACAACATTGTGAACTTTATAAATTTTTGTCTTAAGGTTACATTTTTATGTTATCGAAATTTTAGTTTATCAATATTTAAAAGATTTTTCAAATAATTGATTCATTATTGCTTAACTTTTAATTAGAATTTTATATTGTTGGAAGTATAATTATAAAAGTTTACTTCCTTCTTTTGAAATATGTAATAAATACATTTTCCATTTTTTTTAATTTTAAAAATAATACATATTTTTTTAACCCACTACTTAACATACCCATTAAAAGGTATATATCACTATTTTTTTAAATGCACTTGCTTATACAAAAAATATAGTAGAATTTTTAATATTTAAAAAATAACTAAAAATATCATCATTTTTAATAAAATTTATCATTGATAAGATTACGTGCAAAATAAAAATATAATGTAAGAGTTTTAGATTGCATGGAATTACCATAATCCATTACAATTACTTGAACATAAATTAAAAATTTGATAAATTCTAAACAGAATTACTTTATTAATTGTTTAAAAATACCTATTTTTAATTTCTATTTTCGAGCTCATTATGTAAACAGATATTTTTATGATGGTAATCATTCAAGAAAAATACTAGAAAAAAATCAGAATCTGAGAGATTATTTTTTGATTCAGCTAATTTTTTAAGATAAAATGGGTTTCACTCCACCTTTAAATATTTTATTATAAATTTTATAATTAAATATTATCATATAATAAATAATAACTCCAAAAAAATAAAACATGAAAGCTACCCAATTCACACTCTAAATAATATTGTTGCTGAGCTTGTGCTTTGCTGAAAGTAATAACTTCAAAGGTTAAGGATAGACTAACAAAAGACCTTTCTAGACTTCATCAGGCAGTCGTAATTTTACCTCTTGGTTGAATGGAGTAAATATAGCTAAATCTTTAGAGCATATTGCTTATGTTTCTCAGTAGAGTATCAACTAATGGTTAGTAGATATCACGAGTGCAAGCTAAAAATATCCAACTTTTTGCAACACTGGTAACGATTTAGCTGATAAGCAAGAGTTTGCTGCGTTTTTAACTATTATTGGATCAGAAACAGAATTTTCTTATGGTTTCCCTTGTAGTCGTGAATCAGGATGTCCTGATTGCGTGCATTGCTCTTACAATAGTAGAGGATTATAGTGCATATAGAATTAAAATCTCTAGTATTATGGAAGAGGACCAATCTAACTTTCTTGGGATTACAATTACAAAGCCTTTAGTTAAAGCTACTTTGGTGATGATAGACTATTAAATAATCCTACTCTCATGGAAAATAACCCTGAAATTTGTTGGGGATCAGCTATCTGGTTTTGGATGAACTAACAAGGGTATGGAGGATGGTGTATGCCATAAGCAGCATGGAGTGAGCATGATAACTGTAGTGCAAAATGTCCAAACGGTCCCGAAGGCTGTACCTTAACTTAGTGCACAAATAATCACTGGCTACCTTAAAAGGTTGCAAGCTGTCATGATGCTATGCATTCTTCAGGATCTATTGGACAAGTAATAAACATAGTTAATGGTGGTTACGATTGTTGCCCTACTACAACTTACTTCACCAATTTTGGACACACTCTTAAGAGAGTAGAATGGTGGGGAACTATTCTTTAAAATTGGGGTTTAGGGTTACCATGGAATAATTTGAAACCAGTACCTGTAAACGAATGCCCAAGAGCCGTAAATCACATTGACTGTACTTAACTATTAACAAACTAATGGTGTTGGGGTTGTTGTAGTGAAATATGAAAACATTAAAAAAACTTTAATTTCGATAAAAATAAAAAATTAATTAATTTTTTTAGAATTTGTTTGATTTTTTTATACTACATTAGTAAGATATAATATTTTATCCTTTTTTTTATCTTTACTTATTCATTACTCTTAATAATTATATTTAAATATAAATAAACTTTACTTATTATTAACTATTTTAAAATATACATTATGAAAATGAATCTCTTAGAAATAAGATTTAGGCTAGATATATACTAACTTGAAATAGCTTATTCTATATGAATTACCAAAAGTAGTAAATTATATTTATTCTTTTTAAATATTAATTAACTAACTAATTGTAAGTATTTTGTGAAATATGAACAAATTTCAAATAAACTTTGTTATTCATAAAAATTATATTTATGATTTTGTATAATTATATTATTTAATAGTATGATAAGTTGATATAATATTTTATTTTTTTTTAATACCTTTAATGCTCTTATTTAAATAAATAAATAAATAATACTTTTTTAATTATTTTGTAATACTAATTTTATAAACCTTAAGTGATAAAATTTTTATTTTTATCAATCACAAAAATAAAATTTAAAATTAAAACATTTTGGTTTAAGAAAAAAATGTTTAATTTTATGTAAAATGCTTTATAATAAAAGGAAAATAAAATAACAAATTTGTTAGATTTTATTTAAAGTGTTTTCATTCAAACGTTTTTATTTAAGCATATTTTTTTGAGCAATTTCAAAAAATAAAAAGCATTCTCAAGTAAAATTCTGAAAAATATATTAAAGTAAAATAAAATGAATTCATAAATTAAACTTTTTTAAAGTAAAAAGAAGAGTAAAAAAAGCTATTATATTGATTTAAAATTTTTAAAAACATTTACTGAATATATTAGATATAAAATTGAATAAAATCTAATCAATTATCCCTTTTTTAAGGCGCTCTTTTTAAAAACTTGAATTTAATATATTTTTATATATTTAATTAATTAACAAATTTTTATAAATTTGAGAAGAATTTCTTATAAGTAAATATTTCCCACTTAAATTAGTTTGAAAGATTTGTTATAAATTCAATTTTAGGTATCATTAATTTTGCTTTAAATTATCAAAAAATATATTTGTTTGATTTAATAGAATTAAGGCAACTAAAAATGTCAGATAAAATGGATAAAATTTTGAAAGACTTAGATCTCACAAGTGGTAAAATAATTTATAGATTAATATTATTTTAGCTGATATGATAAATATAATTATTAAGGGTCTTAAAAGAGAAAAATGAAAGATAGAGATTTAGAATAAGAATAAGGCGATTTAAGTAAAGAAATAATGTAAAGCGCAGATAATTCATTCAAGATTGAGGATTAAACTTAAAAAAAAATAAAGATATCAGATGATATTTAGGGAGATTATAATAATAATTAAGATGTAAATTAACAAGATGGTGTTTTAGCAGAGAAAATAGGCGAATAGATAGTTTTTATAAACCTTGAAGAAAATAAATAGCAATACTAAAATAAACCTGTAGAAATAGATGACTTTTTATAGTTTGAGGAAAAATTAGATAAAAAGGAAGCCGAAGAAGGTGATTTAAATATAGAACCAATTATTGGAAAGCAAGCAGATGAATAAAAGGTAGCACCCTGGGCTTCTCTTAGAACTCTGCGTATTAAAAATCCTCTTTTGAGATTACATAATGAAATTATTGAGCTTACTGATTATTTATCACCTACCAAACAAGAGCATGAAATAAGATTAAAGTCAATGGAAAGGTAAAAAGTGACTGTATATTTGTATTATTTTGTTAGTTGGAAAATAAATCCTTTTTTTAGCCTACTATCAATTCTTATTACTTAATAGTATAAAATCTTAAAATTTTAAACTGTGTATGATATTAATTAAAAATAATTTGCTTAAAGTAGAAGAAAGTAAATAAATAAACAAAAAAACAAAAATCATATGTGCTTATTAAATAATCAATCTAATCCAATTTAATTAAAAAATTTTATCCTATTTTAAATATAGGCTCAAAAAAATTTTGTTAGATGCAGTTCCTGGATGTGAAGTTAAAACCTTTGGTTCTTTCAGCACTGAATTATATCTACCTAACTCAGATATAGATATGGTAAATTTTAAAATATATTTTAAGTTTAAAATAATTCACCTCCAATTAATTATATTGAATTAATTTGTCGTCTAGAAAATATTTAGTGATTACAAATAATATGAACATTAATTAAAATTTAAAAATAATTTGAATGTGATTGTAATTGATTTATAACTAATGAAATTATTTTTTATAATAATATGAAAGGTTATTGTGAAAGATGATATACAGAACAAATCTCTGTATAAAAAAGTAGCTGATAAAATAATGAATTGTGATGATATTTATGAAAATATAAATTTAGTTACTAATGCTAAGGTGCCTATTATCAAATTTGTTGAGAAGGAAACTTAAATCAATTTTGATATTTCTTTTAACAAAGAAGATGGTGTTAAATAATTATCAGAAGTTAAAAAAGGCTTAGAACTCTATCCTGAAATGAAATACCTGATTATGGTAATGAAATGCATTCTCAGATAAAGAGACTTGCATGAAACATATTCAGGTGGTATTGGAAGTTTTCTGCTTTTCTGTATGATTCTTGCATTTTTAAGGGATCTTCGCAGACAATATGAAAAGGAAAATAGAGTTTAAGAAATACAAAATATTACCTTAGGAGAATATTTATTAAAAATGTTTAAATTTTATGGATTTTTTGATGTTGACAATAAAAGAATTATCATGCATGAAGGAGGTGAAGCACAATTCAAAATTTACATGATTGTTAATTAATTTTTACTTAAAATATATATTTAGGTGCAATTGTCGAAAAGGATATTAAAGATAAAAGATTTAGCTTACTTAGCCCCTAGGATCCTACTCACGATATTGGAAATTCATCTTTCAAAATCAAAGAATAAGTTTTCCCACTATTCAAAAATAGATTCTAATTCTTTACTAATTATAACTTCAAATAAGGCGAAAGCACTCTTAAATATTTAGTCAATCCATCTAACTCAACATTTACTTTCTAAAAGGAAGAAAAGTGAAAATAAAAAATTTATCTATCCTCTAAACAATAAAGCCTTTTGATTTTGCTTTATTTGTTAAATAAATTTATGTTACATAGCTAATTTATTCGTGTTTATTAAGGTAATTTAATTTTATTAAATATTTTCTAGTTTTTAATCAAAATCAATAATAAATTAAATTACATTACATTATTGTTATCTTACAAAATTTAATCTACCCTAATGTTAAAAAATAAAATTCAAATCATTCTTAAAAATAATAAATAAGCAAAATGTAATTTTAAATGTGTGTTTATTCAAATATTTAATGAAATAAAATGTTTAAAAGTCTTTCAAATATGTAAAAAAAAATAATTTAAGAAAAAATTAACAACAAAAAATTAAAATATTTTGAAGAGTTTATTTGTATTTTTTTGTTTTAAAACTCTAGATAAAGCCAAACTCTTAAAGTGGAAATCAATGGTTTTATTATTTTTTTTTTCATTTAAATATAGAATTACTCATTTAAACTTACTTTTTATTAAAAGTAGAATTTAAAATATTGTATTATAATAATCGATTCTAAAAGAAACATGAAGAGCTAAATGAAAAATTAAATTTCTATCTATTTTTTAAATCATTATATATTTAAATTTTATTTATTTATTTGCTGAATAATTTATGTTATGTAGCTAATTTATTACACTTGTTTGCTGAGGTATTTTATTTAATTAACTATTGAAATCAAGATAAATTACATTATTATTATCTTACACAATTTGTTTAATAAACTTGCATTAGTATTTATTAAAAAGAAAGATATATATAGAATATTAAATACTAATAAGATCTTATTGATTTTAGAAATAATTATAATTATTACTATAAAAAAGCTTATATTTTAATTTACAATTATAAAGTGTAATATGCTTGATTATTATATTTTTTTAGTAGAATAAACTATAACTAAAGAAAGAGTAATATATCTTGAAGCTTTTATTTTTATTTGTTGATTTTGTAATATGTAGAGAAACTAAAATTCATTTTTTAATATATGATGTAATTTAGTTTTATAAGAACTAATTAATTATATAAATGATAAGAATTATTTTGACTAATAAGTTTATATTTAATTTACAGATATAAATCAAATATGCCTACATTATTTAGTAGAAAAAACTATAACCAAAGCAAAACTAAAAATATCTAGATTTGGCATTACAAACATTTAAATAATAAAATCCAATTATTAAAATAAACTGGTTTTATATCTTTATTTAATTCAAATGACATTTAATTCATTTAAATTCTTATTGCAATTAATAGGAGCTAAATAAAATTTATTAAAAAATTAAGTTTTATTAAAAAAATGTGTAATAGATTTTATAAAAAGTTGTATTTATTTTGACCAAAACGTTTAAGTTTTAATTTGCAGATATAAATTCAATTATACTTACATTTATTAGTAGATTTTAATTGTAAATTAATTCAATTAAGCGAGTCTGTCAATTGTTATTATTTTATATCTAATTTCCTTAATTTTGTTGATTAAAAATTTCCAAGTTATATGTGATTTATGTTAACTTACATGTGAAATAATTTTATTTACACTCTTTTATTTTTTGTTTGTTTGTCTTTTAATTCTTTATAAATCTTTTTCTTCATATTTTTATTTATATTCAATTACAAAAAGAAATGGTTCACTTAAAATTGTGTAAATTATTGTGAGTAAGATTTATTTGGTGGAAAATTTGTAATAATTTAAAATTAATAATAGGCAGAAAGGTTTATAACCAACAACTTTAATTTATTACAAAGGAGATGTATTGATTATTATTGGTCCTATTTCAATATGCAAATTTCTCATTACTTCTATATCCGAATTTGTGTAATTTAAAAAATTTAATTCAAACATAAGACTCTAATAAATTTTAGTTTGTGCTTTGTGAATATAAATTCCTAAGCCTGCCTAGTTGAATTGATTATAAAATAATTAAAAAAAAAAATTGAAGATTAAAGTAAATAATGAGAAAAATTGCAATCCTTTTAATTGCTTGCGCAGTCATTTGTACTGCAAGCTCTTTAACCGAATTCACCAACAACCTTTTATCATTAAAAGGTACTGGTAACACTTAAACCGTCCTAGCTTCCTGCTTTACAGACCAAACTGGCATGAGAGATAATAATCTCTATGCTGGTAATAACTATGCTGAACTCTCTGTGAACCCCAAGAATAAGGACTTCAAGGCTCTCGGAGGACTTCCTTTTGGCTACAAGCTTAAAATAACTTACAAAGGTAGATCTGTTGTTGCTACTAAGGGAGATGTTGGCGCTGGTGGCCCTAGCCATCCTAAGATTGATATTCACAAAAAAGCTGCTCAAGCTTTAGGTATCAATAACTGCGATAGTTTCCTAGAGAATGTGCAAATAGAATTTCTTGGCTGAAAAAAATAATTAAATATTTCTTAATCACTACTTAGTATAATATGTGTGATTCATTGCATGTCAAGTGTTTTAGTATTATATAATAAAATTGAACAATCTTTAAGTAAAAACTTCTTATTTATTATGAAGTGAATATTTTATTTTTAATTTATTTGAATTATAATTGAAATGATTTAAAAAGTGTAAAACTGACTATAATTTTCTAGAGTTTTTAAAAATCTCAATTTTCAAACTTTGAGAAGTAATTTATTGGTGAGGCAAATTTTTTAGCTTTATTTATTTTATAATTTATTAAAAACAAAATTATTATTTTACTATTTATAAAAGTGATCTCACTGAAAATATTAAAAAATATTCTAATAAAAAAATGAAGGTAATTTGAATACTAAACAAGAAAAAAAGTAATTTACAATTATCTTTTAGTCCTACTTCTACAATATCAATAGGCAGCTTAAGAAAATTTAGATGTATAGGACACAAGATATGTGAAATACTAATCTGAACTGTTTTATATTATAAAATCAAAAGCTTTGAAATTAAACAGATTATCTACTTCTATTTTTTGAGATTACTTTTATTTATAATTTTAAAAAATGATCAAAAACTATGTTAAAATCAAGAAAAATATTATTTTTCAATTAATTTAACTTTTCTGCAAAATTTTTATTTTTGAGAGAATTTACTTTTACTTATTACTTTGTAAAGTTGAGCAAAAATTGTATGCTTGAGTCAGCAATTTTATATTTTTTTAAAAATATTTTATTTAAGTAATTTTGATATATTTTTTATTCTTAGCTGTTTTAAAGAGTCTTCCATGCCTTTTAATCTCTGAGAAATGATAAATTTTGTAAACTCTTAAAATTCTATTATTAAAAAAAATGAATAATATTAATAAAAAATTGAATTCATGTTAAATTTATAAATTTAGCACCTAATAAAGTACAATTTTTTTTGGAAAAGATAAATAAATAAATCGAAAGATACGAATGATAAGATAATTTTATGTTCAGCTAGCTTGTAAAATAACTACCTACCAGAAATAATTTAATTAAAAGGACAAATTTAGTTTTTTTAACTCAGATATACATATTAATTTGGAGTAATTTTAAGAGATTAAATAACCATCAAAATTAGTGTTTACAGTTCATATATAGCTGATTATAGAAAATTAAATTTTATAAAAAAAGTTGACTAAGTAAAGCTTCCTCAACACTTATGAAAGAAAATTAATTAAATGATAAGATAATTTTATTTTCAGTTTGTAAAATAACTATCTATCTACCACAAAAAATTTAATTAAAAGGGTAAAATTAGTTTTTTAACTCAGATACGTAGATTATAATATATTATCACTCATTATAATTTGTATAAAAGTTATTTATTTTTGTTTTACTATCAAAATATAAATGAAAAATGAAAAATTAATTAATTATTCTTTCTTTTCTATAATTTAATTAATTTTTTAAATTAATAAATCTTAAAATCTCTCCAGAAAAATCTTTATCTTATTTAAGATTAAAAAATATTGATACCTTTTATTTTATAAGCAAATCATCCTTAATTAATAGTCAGTACCTTTCATTTCGTCTTTTAAGTCAGCACAAATTCTATTGGGCTGATATCTGCCCTTTAAAGTGGCCATTAAATTCCAGTGATTTCATTATCATCAAGTACTTTGTTTGCTTAAATGAAAATTATTATTTATCTTTTGTTTAGATTTAAGGTAAATTTTTTAATTTTAATTTCAATTAACCTCTGAATTTCACTATGTGGAAGTATTAAATTGATATCATAAATTTGCATCTGTTTTTGTCATTATAATTAATAAAAAAAAAGCTAATAAAGATAAAATGTAATTTTTAATTTAAAAAAATAATTAAATAAAATGCTTTGTTTATGATATTGTAGAAAAACAAAAAAAAATTCTAAAATTTAAATGAGCTAAAATTATATTTTATATATTTATAAAATATTTAATAAAATAAATATATCTTCAAAAACATTAAAATTAAAGTTTTTTAATTTTAATATTCAAATATTGTTTAATAATTATTTATACTTTTATTAATTTATTTTCTAATACAACATTAAAAAACCTTAGACTACTTAACCAAAAATTTTCAATTTAATTATAATACCACATTAAATAAAATATATAGTGTGTTTAATGCTTAAAAAGATAGATATACATTCTCACTAAATAAAAATATAACAAAAATATTAACAATTATTATATTTAATTAAATATAATTTGGGAGAAGTAAATATAATTTTCATAACATTATTGAATTTTCTATTATTCGTTACATATTTTTGAAATAATAGAAGTTCCGAATGTCTTTATAATAAACTCTTAATCCAGTAGTTCTAATTGACTTTATTTTTTATAAAGTTGAAAATTAAAATATTCTATTCTATTTAAATAAATAAATTTTATGATGAAGATTTTGGAATTTTGACTTTTAAATTTGTAAGTAAATTGTAAAGCTACCTTTAAAAATTATTGATTTAATTTACTCTTAATTTAATGACAATATTTATAAAAATATTTATTTTTTTATTTACAATAAACTTGATTAAATACATTTTTAATTTGACAAAATAAATTAATTAATAAATGTAAATATATTTCAATAAAAAAAATTAAATTACCAATGAATTTTTAGTAATAAAGATTAATCAAAATAAAGATTAAAGATGAATAAATAATAAAATATAAAATTTAATGAAAATTAATTATAAAGATAGAAAACAATTAAATAAAATTAAACTAATGTAATTACTTAGAATTAAAATTTATTTTTTATCATTTATTTAGAAAAAATTTAATTTAATCACATAATTTCTTTATTTGAAATTTAAATAAATATTTTTAATTTAAATTTGCTTTAATGTAAAAATACTTTAAAGATTTAATATAAGAATTGTCTCATTTAGGAAATAAATTATCTAAAATACTCAAATAAACAAATAAATAAATAATTTTTTACAAACTCAAATATAAAAGAAATAAAATCGTAGAATAAATATAAAAAATTGAATATTATAAAATTAATTTATAATTTAATAAGAAAAATAGTATCAATTTAGTTAGAGGTTTTAAATAAATTTTAATAGAAAGAAGGTCTGTTTGTTTCTCTATTTTTAGTTAATTATTTTTATTTTTAAACATTTTAATTTAGAGATTTTATAAAAAGGTAGTGAAGTAGTTAGTATTTATTTTGTTTTCTATTTTGTTAGTTAATAGTCATTTTATATAATTTTAAATTTATGTTTGCATGGATATCAATTTTCACCTGTTATAGATGCTACATCAATATATCTTGCAAAGAGTTATTCTATAATAGCTGTGCTTATTGGTTTTCCTGCATAATCGATCATATTACACTAGTTCATTTCTTCTTAGACTTCACTTCTATCAAATGCCGTATGGGCTATAATTGGACAAAAGATGTCATTCTTTTTAAAAAGCTCATTTATTTTATAAGTTGCTTCATAACCATTCATTTTTGGCATATCTATATCCATAAATATCATTTTATATGTTAGGCAATGATTTTATGTATTAATTAACTATTCTACTTTATCAACAGCTTCCTATCCATTTGTTGCTTCATCAATAATAAAGGGGAGCTTACTTTAGATCATTAGTCTAAGTGTATGTCTATTCATTTAAGTGTCATCTACAATTAGTATATCAGGACAGTTGCAAAGCTTATTTTTAAGAGCCACTTTTATTTCTTAGATATTATTTTAAACAGCAAACTCACTTTTTGTTCTTTTTCTTGCTACTTTTCTCTTAATTTGCTGATGGATTTAGCCTTGAATTTCATCTTACTACGAATTCTAATACGGGTTAGAAAATTATTCCTAAAGAGTGTAACACTTCATTCTTAAAGGAGTACTCAGCTCTAAACTTTCTTAATTCACTTAATTGCTTTAAACACTTAAAATGTTTTATTTCGATTTCATAAATTTATTCTATAGCTAATACTAAAAATCGTTAATCGGGATGAGTCTTTCAGAATAATGTTTTTTTACAGGCTGGCCATTATTAATTGGTTTTTAAATGTAGCTTGGCTTTTTGAACTTAGCAAAGTGAGTTGGAATAATCTTTTAGCTGGAAAGCAGCTCCGATCCTCTGTGGTAAGAGTGAGAGTAAGGCTAGTTTTATTATATTAATTTATTTTAAAAGGGTTAAATGCACAATTCTGAGGTAGCTCTAAATGAATGAGGGTTATCAAAGCATGCTTGGAGTTCTTAATTTTTATGAATTTCATGATCTTAAGAAGATATTTCAGAGTTTTAAATCATATTTTAATTCTTTAGCTTTTCTCTTAAGAAGAATGAACTGTTGTTTAAATCTTAATTATTTAGCTATAAAAAATCGTATTCTTGTGTATTAGGAGATACGCTTGGAGCGAGCTAGGGAGTAATATACTTTTAATCACTATCACCAATAAAAATGGATCCGTCTAATTCTTAAATTTATTAGGATTGATTTGTCAATTAATGGCTTCTATTTTAATTATCCTCACCAGAGCCAGTAATAAATCTTTAATGAGGATTCATTAAAGCTTCACTGCTTTTAGAATCTTCAATAAAAATAGGTTTCTATTATTAAATTAGGTAGTTATTTTGATGGTTTTACAAGCAACTTGCATCATACTGGTTAATTAATTTAATACTGTTGAGGTCATTTGTAGATATTTTTTAATTAATGATCTTTATTGGAGAGATAATTTACTTTTAGCTGTGCTGGATGTACTTCAAACTGTTAATTTTGTTGTAGTTGCCTTAATTATTTATTTCAAAATTTTAAATTTTCTCTTTTGAGGTGCCAGCATTACTGTTTTCCAAAGCTAAATCATAAAGATTTCCATAATTATTTATTTAATTTTTAGCACTGAATGTCAATTATTTCTTTTTTTAAACTGGAGACGATACCTTTTTGTTGTACTACAATATACCTCCACAAATTTTTTAATCATTAATGACAATAATTTAATCCATTTAGCCTTCAGAGAATTTGTCTCCTTCTTTAGAATCTTTTGATTGCTAATTACTTACTACCTAAGTTATAATACTATCCTACGTTAGGTATTAGTCATCATTTGTCTATGTGTTGAAATTACTTTAATTTTTAGGACTTCCTTGCTTATCTTTTTAGGTCAGCTCATAATGTATTATTTCAAGAGTATCTGAATTTGGTTCTTAAGTTTCAATAATTTGCTTTGATAAGGTATTTGTGCCTTATTTATTACAGTTAATTGATGTGTTAGAAGCTAATTATATGTTCGAATATTAAGAATTCAAATGATGCAGTGAATGAAAATTTTTTTCAAAAGAGTGTTTTTTACTTGTAACACGAACTTCTTAGTTATCATACTTATCATAAATTTTTTTCATTTCATCGCATAAATCAATACTCATCTTCCGATTACAATCATATTTTAAGCCTTTGTCGATGTTTTAAATAAATTTAGCACTAAAATAGAAATTTTTAGGGTTTTGTTTTGATTAAAGCAAATCATCAACTACGCTTGCATTATTAAAACCCTCAAAACTTTTTTTATTTTAGCTTTCATTTTAATTTATTTTTTCTTCATCTTTAAATAATACAATTCCATCATCCTCTGAGTCTTCCTATTATTAGGCTTTCTTATTTGGACTAAGATTAAATGAGGGAGGAAGGACTATCTATTTTTGATCTTTTACAAACTCATTTATATTTAACCCTTCATCAGAAATTTCAGAAGATGAGAAATCAATTTTCTAGCTAATTGGAGATCTTTACTAAATTTCATATTAGTTATTTTAAATCATTGAAAAATTTTTGCTTAGCTACTCTTGGCTTTTATTTAATTCAACAATTTTATCGACAATCTCTAAACTTTTGTTCAATTTATTGCTAGAATTGCTTATAATTATCTTAGGAGGAGGAGTCATAAGACTTTGCTAGTTAAACAGCTAGATATTTTGAATTTGCGTATTAGAAGCATGATTTAATTAATATGGAAATATTGACTGAGTAAAATCTGAAATAGAGTTTTATTCGCTGTTAGATTAATTCTTTTAAGTAGTGTATCTTCTGTTCAGATCTTATTTTTTATTTTTTTCACTTTAGCAATTTATATTTATATTGAACGAAAACAAGCTTCCTTCACCTACCTTTGATTGCAAATTTAATCCTTAGCCTTAATAAGACAACCTCTATGCCAAAGCATTTGATATGATTAAACCTAAACCACTTGTTTCTTACTTCTTGTTTTTTATTGTCTTTCTCTCAAATAAATTATCTTATTATTCAACTTGAATACCAATTCCAGAATCTTGAACAGAAATTTCTATTTCATCTTCACTTATACAAGTAGCCTTAATCTTAATGAATCCTTTTTAAGTGAATTTTAATGCATTAGTTAAGAGATTAAAAATAACTTGCATTATCCTCGAAGGATCACTCATAATATACTCTGGTACCTGAGAATCTTCTAAGAATATCAATTAAATTCTTTCTTTTCCCTGTTTTTATGACTCCATCAAAGGCTAGAAGTATTCAACTACTTTTTTCAGTAGATGTCTTTAAATATTATAAAAAAAATATACTCAATTAATTTAGTATAATTTAAAATGTTTAATGAAATATATATGAAAATTGAATTATAAATTCAACCTTAAATCAGTTTTTCTTATATCCAACTTAAAGCAGTTAAATTAAATTTTGGCATAGTCTATGAAATCGCTGCAGGAAAATTTCAGTATTCTAATAGAAGAAAGAGCAGGCAGTATATAATTAGAATTTAATTCTTTTTCAACTTTGAGAGAACACATTTTTAGCATATTAATAGCGCAGTTTAGAGGAGTTCCAAATTCGTGAGAAATAGATTTGAGGACCTTAGTTTAAAAACTTTCTAACTCTTTAAGAAGCTCTTATTCTATAACTAATTTGTCTTCGAAATCTAAGCATTTAAAAAAAAAAATTAATTAATTAATTGGTAGATAATTTTAAGCTGAATAAAATTTAATAAATAAAAAAAAATTATAAATATATTTACCATCAAATATTAAATAAAAGGATTGATCGCTTTGTTTAATTAATTTTACAGATGTAAAATCTCCAAAAGACTCACTTAATTTGAGTGAATAAGACATATTGTACTGAAGAATAGGAACATTCATAACTTCATCCAGAGTAAGTATATTTAAATTTTGAATATCTTAATCAATTAAATTATTTAGTTAACCTGCCAAGCTATTTGAATTGTAATTATTTTGATTGAAATTTAGATTGTAGGAATTAGTGGTGTTGATGTCTTTCTTTTCATTTCTATAATAATTCATAAATTAACTATCTCTTCTTATTTGAGTCAATACATTATCAGTGAGTACTCGCTTTCTATTTACTTCCTACCTTATGGACATTCTTTTTGCATTAATTTAATTCAAATTAAATTGATTTGGTTTAGCATTCACTTGCATACTATTGTATTTAGTTTAAAATCTATCAAGCTTACTAAAATCACTGCTCTCTTTATTAAAAAACTCTCTGTTATTGGATTTATTATTCTAGAATATTTATTATGTTTGTTAGCTTGACTACGGTGTAAAATCTGGCGCTTGTATTTGTGCTTTGTATTAATTTTCTTGTGTGGGATTTTTATTAAGAGTCACCTTTTATTCTAGAAGATTGAAATTGCTACTGTCAAACTCATTAAAATTAGGATTGTTACTATTATTTGTTTAAGATATTTGTTTGCCAATAATTTATATTGGATATGATGTTTGAAGTAATCCATCTTCAGTTCTTTCAATAATTGCTTAATCATTTTAGCTAGTATTTAGCTGCTTAGTCTTTTATGAACTGTTAAAATCGCTCTGTCTTACATTTATTTTTTATAACTAAATAATATTTTGAGTCAGATCTCTTTCAAGTGGATGGGAGTACCTATTATTCTGCATTGGAGACGCCTCAAAGTTAGAGAAATTAAAAGAGCAAACATCGCTACTCGGAAATTACTTATCATTATTTTGTATGAAGTTTTATTTCATTAAATGGATTTAATACTAATTGTCTTACTAAAAGGATTATTGTTGTTATTATTATTGTTGTTGTTGTTACAGATGAAGATTGTTGTCATCTTAAAATCCTGATATTTTAACAATATTTTCTTAATTGCTTGAAGTTTATGCATTTTGAGTTAAATTTCCTTAATTATTGATATGGAACATATTACTTTAATTTGCAGACAACTTAACTTAAGTATATTTTCCACTTTTTTTGCTCACATCAGAAATTCTTTTTGTGTTTACATCTTCTAGCTGTGAATATTAAGTTAAATGAAAGGCATTTATGTTATTTTAAATATTATTTTGATTCACAGAGGCATTGTCATCATCATATTAGTTATTAGTGATATGGATTTATTATTCTAACTAAGAAGCTTAGCTTTAATTTTATTTATTATTTGTGATTAATTAATTGTTCTGAAGTAAATTATTGTTTAAATTAAATTACAAAAAGGGAAACAAATTATTTTTTTTCTAAAATGTATTAGTTGATAATGCTTTGTGTTAAGATATATATTCATTTAACTTCTCATTATTGTTCCTTGAATTTATTTTTTGATTGATTTTAGTCTGTGATTGCTGCAACGGATTGTTTTAATTAGTGTTTGCTGTTTCTGTTTAGGAAATTATATTTGCTATTTATATCCGTAAATCATTCAGTATCTTGTAAAGAGATTCTTTATCAATAATGTTAGTCCTATTAAGCATTTGATAATTGCAAATACTCACTTTCTTACTTTTTTTATCTATTTTGCAAAATCCTTGAGGGAATTAGTTCAAAATAAATTTGAGGCTATCATTTTCTTCAAGCATATAGACGATCTCTTATTCAATTTAAGAAATATTCTCAATAAAAACCTTATAAGGTCTTCCACATTTAGTACAGGAAATGCCCTTTTTAATTTTTAGGATTTATTGAATTAGTAAATTGCTTGATATTTCATGTTAACCTTTATGATGGTTTTCATGATACAGAGCTTTATTTTCATCCATTTAGCTTTTTACCTTTTTACAGGTGCACAAACTATGACTTTATTTACATTTTTAGTATAAAATGATTAAAGATAGAAGCAAAAATATAGTACATATTAAGTCTGAAACAGTGTGATTATTTATAATTAGTTTGATTATTAAGAATATAAAAATTAATAGCTAAAATAATTTTTAAAAGAATTCAGATTCTTCCTAGCAATTTTAATACACTAAAACGCATACTAAAACTTCCAAATTAGCAATTTAATGGTTTTAGTAGAGGTATCCTTTAACCGCTGCTAAAGTAACAAAAAAAAATAAAAACAATAATTGAGTGATTATTGGATTACTATAAATAAAAGGCGGTTCACTATCTATGTCCTCAGCATTATATTTTAGCAAATGCTGAATTAAAACCACTAGGAAAACCATTAAAACATTAAATAAAGTAAATAACAAATAAATATTGCTGCTACTTTGATCTGACTATTTTTAAAGATTATCCAGGTAGAAGCAAGAGATAAAAATCGCTATTTAGCATATTAAAAATAAACCATAGCATATTATGATTGATCTTATTCGTGCTTGCTTATTTGCAATCTACACCCATGATTTAGAAGTTTAATTCTCATTTAAGCTAAAAGACTTTAGCTTATCTTATAATAAAGTGTTTTTGTTTGCATTTTAGGCATAATAGAATGCTTAAGGAGAAGATGAAGACGATGTTTGGCCACTTAAAGAGTTCTTAAAGCAAACAGAAAATATTTTCTTTAATTTTGAAAGAGCTTCAGAACATAATGAAGGTTTTTATTAATCTTCTCGAAGCATTTAAAGAAAGTATTTTTTTAACTAAACTAGAATTATTTTTGTTTTGCTCGTCACCTATTCCTTCTTATTCTAAATTTAGTTAGTTCTTCTTTTCTTGATTACTTATTAAGAGTAAAAAAAGTTAAAAAATCTAAAGTTTTTTTTAATTTATGATTGAAAATCGCTTTTGCATGGAGCTAATCAAATTTAATAGTCTTTCTTAAAGTAATATCTTCATTAATTATTGAGTTAAATTCTATTTACATTCTTCTTCTCCTTTTATGTTAGCATTAAAATTAATATAAGAGTCCTCCTGACTAAGTTCTTTCAGTAATTAATTTTCATTCTTCATTTATACAGTAATTTTTTAATTATTAACAAACAATCAAACAAAAAGAAAAAAGCAATTAACTAACTAACTACTAATTAATTAATTATCTCTAGTTTATTTTTATTCACAAATTAAATTAATAGTAGTTACCTCAAAACTCATCTCTTTAAACTAAATTTTATTTTTTAAAACTCCAAAAGAGTAAGTGACTATTATTTAGCATTTAAATAAATTAACTTTAACTTAGTTAAATAAATATAAATTATTTTAATTCCAAAGTATCTAGTTAAATTTTTATTTATTTATTTATGATTTTAAATTAAAATGAATAGGTTTTATTTCATATCATTTCTTACTTGTTAGAAAGTTAATATTTGTAAAAACCAATTCTATCAATCTACCTAGTCATTATTTATACAAATTACTTTACATATTTATTTAAATTACATACATACCAATATCATAAAAAAACTTTTGAGTCTATGATAAAACTTGAAAAACTAAAAAATATTTTCTTTGAAACAAATATTTTAATATTTTTGAACCATATTTTTATTTAAAAACATATTTATAAAACTGATAATAATCAAGAACTAAGTTAGTTTGTTAATAAATAAATAAACAAATATTAAAAAGTAATACTTACAAATTAGAGGTCTTCTCTATTTAAACAATTTTTAATTAATTTAAGCAAATTTTGAAATGAAAAAAAAAAGCATTTACAATAGTAATATTTGTTTATTTATTAAGTATGGTTTTGTTTTTTTTTTTCAACTTTTATAATATTGAATTATATAATCTAATATAAATTTGCAGATTATTGATAAAAATATATAACTGCAGCAAGAGTCATAGATTGAATCTTTTTTAATTCATTTTTCTGGCATATTTCTACTAAACAATTTACTAAAATTACTGTTTTATAAATAAGAATTTAACAATTCATATTGAAAACTTCTTAAAGTTCTCATAAGAAATTCCATTTTTGTCACCATTACTCATTCTTTCATAAATTTCTTAAATATCTTTTTCATTTATATTTTCGTCTTTATAATTCTACATCAAGACTCTAAACTCTAAATATTTATAAAAACAAATGATTTTTTCTGCTATGCTAGTATATAAAAAAGATAAATTGTTGAAAAAGTATAACCTTCCTTATTAAGATAATTTTTATCTTGTTTTGAGTGTCTTCTAAATATTTTTTATAAGAATCTATCATTAGTTTCTTCATTCATATATTTCTCAATTGAATCCTTTTTAATTGAAGTAAAGAATACAAATTTAAAATATACTTTGTTTTTAAATTACCATAGCAGAGCAGAATTATTACTCTGTGATTTCTTCCTTATTATTGACTGTATGAGATTTAAATGCTTTTTCTATCAAGTCTTTAAATGCTTTTTTTGCTTCTCCGGTAACATCATTTGGATAGAAAAGATTGCTAACCATTTCTGAAATCAAACTAATTTTAATGCCTATCGAATCTGATTGTCTGAATTCAAACGCCAGTATTCTGAATATCTAATTAATTGATTTAAAAATTCCCTATTTACATTTTCATCCACTAAAATTTATAAAAGCTTACTTCTTTATTTGACATTTTTTTATATTGCTTTTCACCTTTTTTGTTGTCCTTTAGCAAAATATATTTTACATAAATACCAACTCAAAAAAGAAACAAAAGTAAGTGATAATTATACCATTTGTGTCTTTAAACTACTCTGCTATAATATAAATATTCAATTATTTCCTAAAATGTAGCTAGGTTTTGATAGCTTTTAATGTTAATCTTATTTATCTGATTCTGCCTAAATTAATCGAAATGAATAATTTTCAAATTATTATATACTTTTTTGATAGTGTAGCTAGATATTATAAAATAATAATAAATAATATTTTGTTTCAAAACAAATGCTTCTTTCTCTAAAATGCAAATCAAATTAAACATGTTATTTATTTTAAATATTTAAAATAATTTAATCCTTTTTTTATTTTTAAAAAATCTTATTTGCTAATTCTAGCTAAAAATTTTTAAGAAAGCGCATCAATAAAGCTAGCTAATCAAAATTAATTAAATAGAATTTGCAATTTAAATATTTCTCACCTTAAGATATTTTTTATAATTATTTTGAAAAATTCTAAAATCACTAAAAAAAATTTATAAATTAAATCAATTTATTTATTGTTGACTGACTATCTTGAATGTCTCTCAAAAAGATTTTACTTCTGGTTTTTTTAAGCTAGGGGTATGGAATAAAATAGCTATTGTTTTTTGAGTAAATTTTCAGTTTTCCTATTAGTTAAGAAGAAACAATCCATAATGGGATATATAAGCCTTAAATGTAAACTCGTAGATTTCTTGAGAGCTAAAAAAAAGTATTTTCATAAGTTTAAGAGCGAATATTAATTTATTTAATTTTTTAAAAAGCACTTTAGATTTTATAATTATACTGGTAATCGCTTTTTACAATCTAACTCCAGTAACTTCAATTATAGCGGTCTAGATCCTGTTACAGGTTACAAAATAAACTGTATAAACGGCTCTTACAATACAACTACTTAAAGATGTTTATGCAACAGTGGATATAAAAGTAGTGGATAGGTAATTTTTTATAAACAAGCATTTAATAATATATTATTATAATTATTTATTTAGATAAACAACGGTATTCTTTAGATGTGTGACCAATAAATGACTAGCTCTGACACTCCTGTTGACTATTCAAATTAAACCTAAGTCTAATAGCTTACATAATAGTTTATTAACTCCAATACATCAACATTTCTTGGTTTACCTTTAGTAAAACTTTATTATAATTTTATATTGAAAAATAAATTTATTTATAAATAAATAAATATTTTAAAGTTTTCATGGATCCTCATAGGAGTTTTCCTATTTATTACTATCTTTATAATAGCTGTATGTGTTATAAGAAAAAGGAGATAAAAGCAAAAAGAAAAGCAACATAAAAAGGATAGCCACAATTCTTGTCATAGTCATAGACACCATAAAAGCTTAAAAAAATATCATAGCCATCACAGAAGAAGCCATTCTAATTGAATTATAAAAAAATATAATCATAAAATCTATTTTTTTATTTTCATTCATATACTGTACATAATCTTGATTTTTTGCTAAAATATACTAAATAAAAAAATTTCGATAATAGTTTAACTAAATTATTTAAACATATAAAAAAAAATGAAAATTTTAGTTGAGTTAATAAAAATTACGGAAAATATTTTATAAATAATTTTTTGATTTTGTATAAAAATTCTTGAATACTTTTGACAATTTATTTTATGCATAATAATATGTAAATTTTATTACAAAAATCTGTAATTTTATTTGATTAAAATATATCAATTGAGAGGAGCACCCATTTGAGTGACAATAGATTTTGCTGTATGTCTTTTATCAGGTGAAGCATTTGTAGCATTAATAAATTCAATATTATTCTTCAAACTATTAACTGAGTTTTAGCATGCAAGATACTCTTATTAAGCAATTTAGTTTTATATATCAATTTCTCTATCTAATTATTGCTTAGTTGGTGAGCGCTATACTATCTTACAAGCACTTGGTGATTTGTTAGGAGTTAAGAACTTGATATGTGCGTTAGAATCTTACTTAATTTAAACAGAGCGATCAGGAGTTTGATAGTAACCCAATCCACCTGCTCCACTGAAGGATGGTACACTCAAATTTGTGCTATTAACTAGTCCGCTTTAGCTTTGAGAAAGATAATTTACATACTATGAAGGCTATTAGTGTAATGACTATTATTACTTATTAGGATTGAAAGAAGTATTTAAATTACTATCATAAGGGACATATTAGCTACTTACTAAAGTACTGTTTCCAAACTTTTAAGGCTCAACAATTTACTGTTTAATAAAATTTATTGATTTATTTTTATGATATTTATATTAAATTAATAGTAGAAAAACTAAATTTTAATGAATGAATGAATAAATAAATTATTTCATATCTGCTTTGTTGTATGTATTTTTTTCAGTGAAAATAAAAATTAATTAAATCGCTTTTCTACTTATCAAATAAATTATGATTAAAAAACCATTTTATAATGTAATCATAGCGTAGAATGCAAAATTAAAAAATTAAGCTTACAGGTTGCTAAATCTGGGATTGTTATTGTTGCTAAGATTATCTTAGAGCTGCACTTCTCTTGACTGACTCAATAACATCTTGAATATTTGAAGTATCAGAAATATATTGGCTCTGTAAAGGATTTGATACATTACCATAGTTTAATGTAGTTGTATAGGTATTAGTTTGAGCAGGTGATTGATAAACGATAGAAGTAAGGAATTATTAGTTCGATTAACCATGAATAGGTTCTGATTAATTAATAGGTGGATGTTATACATATTATGATTAGTTGTTTGATCTTGTAATGAATTAGCTCACTGATTAAGTAAATTGTTATTAAGGAGGAGAACTGCTAGAACTAGAATATCTGGGGTCAACAACATTGGAAAAATGGCTATTATTCATTTCTATTAGGCTTATACTTTTTTACTAATAAATTTTATAAGATGGATTAAATTTATGTTTGTCTTGATGTACTTTATTTGTTGCTCTTTTGAGAACTAAAGCTATTTTTATTGCTTGAATATTTGTTTAATATTTAATAAAATTTTTATGTAAAAAAGAAATACATTGAAATTTATTGATCTTTGTAATATCAAATAATCACACACATCACAAACTGAATAAATATTAATTTTTTATTTATTTCAAAATAAAACAAGAAAAAAAGCTGTCTGAAAAGGCAAATGTTATAATAATAGTTGTTTACATAATCTTCATAAAAATTCAAAAGAAATTGTTAGCATATAAACAAATAAAGAAAGAAAGAAATAAATAATCTTTCAGGATCATTATTTATGAATTAAATTTTCTTGTTTAAGAAAAAATAATCTATTTGCATTTATCAGTAGATAGATATTCTTCGAAATCTTAATGAAGACAAAAAAACAAATAAATAAATCATGCTTGAATCAGATAGATTAGTTTCTAGATATTCCTAATTATTTTGTTTTTGAATTTAATAATGTTTGAAAATTTTAAAGGCATTTTTCATGTTCTTAAATAAATTAGGACTTATTTATTCTATTTTAAAACACAACAGTTTCTTATTTAAATAATTTTTAAAATTGAAATTATGTTCATGATTTTTTATATCTTATAAATAATAAATTTTAATTTTTGATCAACTTTGATATTTTTATTGGTTGCTTGCTTTCTTGCATAATGTATGTATCTGTTATTTACATCCTAATTTGATTAAATTACCCATTTAATTTTAATTAAAATTTTATATATTAATTGTCAGTCAATATTTTTCTAAGAAAATAATATTATTTTAGCTTAATCTACTAATAAACTAAAGAAATTAATTTAATTGCTAATAAATTTAATTAAAATTATCTATTTTTCATTGTTAAAGGTAAGTAAAAAAATATAAAATAACAAAATAAATATTTTAGATTACATTAATTCTAATCTAATTAAATATAATTTAAATATTTTCAAAAAACTATTTTAAATAAATAATATTAATTAATTAAAATAAAATTATTAAAAGGATAATTATAATAAAGAAATTTAATATATAAATATAAAGCTGATAATACAATACACCTATTTATATTGATTAGCAAACAAAAAACAAATATCTTAATAATGAAGTTAAAATATTCATTTAATATTTTTTGTTCAAATTATCATTACTAAAAATTTAATACCACTATTGAGGTGTAAATCGATTCAAATTTATTAATTAAAATTGATTTTTTATAATATCTACTATATTTAACTGGAAAATTTTTTGTTTTTAAGATTCTATTTAGAATAAAAAAAATATTAATATATAAAGTAATCTATTTTAATTGATCATCTTAAAAAATTTTTTTTGCAAAAGTTTTACATTTTTTATAAAAACTTGGTTTTGGGGTTATTTTCTAAATTTTTAAATGCATTGAAGCTTTTTTTTTCTACTATATATTTAACAAAATTTTAATTTAAAAATTTAATGATATTATTTTTTGTAGCAATTTAGTAATTAAAATTAAATAATTGTGTTTCAAGAAAAAATGTTTTAATTTTGGATATTTCTGTTTGATTTTAAAAAGTATAACTCATAGTTGAAATTTTAAAAGTAAATTAATTATTAGTCACTCACCCAACAAAATTATATAAAAAATACAGCAACCTTAAAATGCTTTAAAATGGTTTAAAAAGGACATATTAATTAATTGCTTAAATGATAAAAAAATATTTATATATTCATAATTTTTTTAATCTCATTTTTTTTTTTGATTTTGCTTTGAACTCCATTAACAAACAATATTATTTAGATAATAAACATGCTTTTGACTATAATAATATTCAATTTTAATTCATATTTGATAATACTAATTTTATAAAATCTTCTATTTTAAATTCAGTTTAGCTTTCTCCTCCAAGTTCTTTTATCATTTCTTCAGCTTCATCTTCAGTGAATGGCTCTTTCCCTTTCATTACAAGATGCTTCAAAACATTTACAAACATAGTAGGTTTTTCTTTCTCCCATACTTTAAATGCTTCATATAATTCTTCTTCTGGATCACAATCATCCTATCTACTTGCCATCATACTTAAAAAATCTGGAAATTCTACTTTTCCTTTTCCTAAAGGGTCTACTTCTGATGCCATTTCTTCTAAATCCTATTCTGTTGGGTTTTTATTTAGAGATCTCACAAGTAACCCTAAATCTCTAATATCAATAATACCATCACCATCTTTATCAAAAAGAGAAAATGCTTCTTTATATTCTGCAATTTATTCTTTTGTTGGTTCTCTAGATATAGCACCATTATCACCCATTTTAATAGTAGTTAATTATATTTTATAAGTAAATTTTTAAATTTAAATGCTAAATCCTTTATTTGTTGTTCTAATATTAAAATAATAAATAGATAGATAAATAAATAAATAATATTTGATTTTGTTAGATATTATTTGATGTAAATAAATAACTAGCGTATTTGATTATCTTTTTTTAAATGTAAATAAATATATCAGCTAGTTGAACCATAATATATTTCTTTAAAATAATATATTTTTAAAAAATGAGGGTTATTTTATTATTTATACCTTTTAAAACAATTAAATCCTTTAAAAATATTAGCTTTATTATAAAATTATTGTATGGATCTTTATGAAATTATTTTTAAAATTAAGAAATTTGTTTGTTTATTACATCTAATTAAAAATAAATTATTTTATTAAAAGCAATGTTGCTAATTAACATTATTAAAAGTTTTAATGTAAAGAAACAAAAATTAGTTTTTACATATTTAAATATTGTTTACATAAATGAAACAACTTACTATTTATTAGTTATTTATCTTTTAAAAATTTAGAAGGGATTATTATTTAAGCTATTGAACTGTTAAAAATAACACAAACATTATTTATTTATCAGTTTAATACTCTAAATAGCAATATTGTAAAAGATCTGACTAAATATTTAGTAATTATTTTAGAAAATATTTCTAGAAGTCATTAATATTTAAACTAAAGAATTTGTTAAAAATCATACAAAATCATTTATTTATTTTTTAGTTTGTTAAAAACATTTTTCAAAAAAGTTAATTAGAAATAGATAAAAAATAAATTTTGCTATTACAATTAATTATAACTTTAAAAATAATAAAGATACAAATTTTTTTAATATTGATCTAATTAAATTTCATAAATAAATAAATAAATAAAAATCTAAAAATAGCAAATATATAATCTTTTTTATTCTGATAATTCATATTTTAAATTTGATAAATAAATTACAATTTTACATATTTGAGAGTAAGAAAGTGAAAAGAATTTCTATTTTTTAACAGCTAATTAAAATATATTAAAATTATATAAAATGCATATATTAGTATAGAATAGATAAAATTATTTGCTTGATATTAGTAAACAAATTATGTAATTATAATTTTTATCTTTGAAATGAAGGACACTAAAATTTTGACAGAAAGATTGAAGATTTTTTAGGGATATATAAAACAGGATAAAGAAAACAAATAGAAAGTAATTAAGGTTGTATCTAAGTATGCAATAATTAATTTATTAATATCATATGAAAACAGAATATTATTTTGCGCTATCTTATATCATAAATTACTTAAAATAAATAAAAGTAAATCTCCAATATTTTTTTGTTTGCTTGTTTTATTAATTGATTGCTTGCTTGCTTGCTTTTTTGTTTGTTTGATAAATAGAATTACGAAATCAACCTAACAAATAAATAAATAAATTAATTAATAATTTATTGATTGTATGCTTGTTAATCAAAGAGTAAAAAATAATTAAAGAATTCTTATTTTTGATATATAAAAAATTAAAAATTATATATAACGCTATTAGCTATTTTTTCAAAGAGAAAGAATTGATTGATTGAATCAAGAATTAAGTTATTATTTATTAGTCCTTTTAGATTTAGATTTATATATAGTCAGCCAATTTTCAATTCAAAACCAAATTAAGAAAGACTTGATTGATTGTTCTTGCTAATTAATCCTTTAGACATGTAGTAAATGTAGCAGCCAGAAGAAAATCTATAGCCTATTTAGATATACCAAGATATTTTGGGTAATTCTTTTGAAAAGATCAAAAAGAATCTTCCTAAAAAATATCTTGGAGTCAAAGACCTAGTTCAGAAAATGCAAAGTAAATAGTTTTTGAGCAATTTGTTGAAAAAATGTAGCACTGTGGATGCTTAAAATTATAAATGAGGAAACATAAATTTTGCTCTTAAATGTTTATTATTTGAATTAAATTGATATTTTGTAATATAAAAGACCATGTGATGTAAGACCCTGCTCATAAATTGGATGCAAACAGATATTTCATCATTTATAAACTAGCAATCAATACCAAATAACCAAAGTTGATAGAAGTTTCTTTAAAAGCAATTCAAGTAGATAAAAACACTCATTTTATTTAATCAGCATTAATTATATTTTCTATTTTACCATGTTTAATCTTAGAGTTTAAACAAAAAATATCACCAAAAAGTATCTAAATAAGTTTAAGTTAGCTCATATCATTTTCAAAAAATACACTACTTATTCGTAATAATTTGAGTAGATGTAAATAATAGTTTGAAGGTGTGTACCTAACTGACTAACTCAATAAAGCTTATGAAAATATTTTGCAAAAAACAAGTTGATACTTATTAAGTTTAATTAGTTGATAAATAAATGATTATTGCAAAACGAAATTGATTTGAAAAACTTAAATAAAACAATAGAAAAATCAGAAAATAATATTTCAGATATTTTAATTAAATATAAAACATATTATTTTATTAAAAGCAACTAATTAGCTATAATTTCTTGAACGGTAATTGTCCAGATTACACTTTAGAAGTTAATTTAGAGGAGTTTAAAGATCTCCATGACCCTTTCCCTCTCAGAGATTAGCTAAATACGAGAAAATTAATATCTACAATAATGGATATGATGGTTTCTCTTACGAATGAAAAGGATGAAAATCATTAAATGTTAGTTATTAAGATATTTGTCCTATTAGCAACTCACATTCATACAGAAATGCATGGAATTCATATATCAGCTGCTATCCAAACAATCATCATATATTACTCTCGTAATATTTATTTATTTACTTGTAAAAATCTCAGCATATATGCTTGCTTGCTTACTTTCTTACTTACTTACTTAATTACTATCTAAGTCACTAAAATATTATGACAATATTTTCAAAACATTTACTTCTTTCTAAAATTTTTTCTAATTAATTTTCTCTTTCCCTTTTAATTTTTTCAAAAAAAATTAATAGTTTTTGAATAGCTTAAAAAGCAAATTATATAAAAAATAAAATAATTTTTATTAAAAATAGAAACTAGAAATAGTCAAGTAGAGAAACTTGCTAAATAAGCACTTTAGCAGATCATAAATTATAATTATTAGAAACTTTCCTTAATAGAAGGAGAAAAAATCAAAAAATAGTTGTTTGGTAATGGTTTTTTTATAGGAAATGCATAGCAATTGTAATAGCAAAGAGAAAGAGGGAGAACAACTTAGGATTAAAGTGTTATTTAAAAAGAAAGATCTCCTTCTCCTAACCAAACAAATATGACAAAATAATTAATATCTATTAGAGGTGATACAACTCTAATGCAGCAGAATCAATTAAATTAAAAAGAGTTATCGCCAATTAACAATATCCTCAAATCATAAGAAGATGCTTAAGATGCAGATATGAGTGGATATTTTGATGGTGTAAACAGCTTTTCTAAAAATCAAAACTTTATGTTTTAAGGAATTAGAAAGAATAATGATAAAAATTAGCCTACTTTTGATACAATTTGTCTAGATACTCTCATCAATATAGTAGACGATGTTTGCATTTATGAAGCAAGGAAAGATGCTATAGTTGAAAAAATTAACCAAGATGAAAATATTCCAAGCGATTAGAAGTAAAATTACATATAGGTAGAATTATAAAATATTCCAACAAGAGTTGTGCCTACACAACTTGATCCTAATGATCCATAATATTATAGAGTACTACCCATTAACTCAGACCAATTAGTAAATGAAAACGATTAACCTGCTGGATTATTTGGTTGGTGCTCAAAATGTAGAAATACTGCAAATTATTATTGTAAAGATCTTCGTGTACCTGTATGCTCTATTGAGTGCAAAATTAGCTACTAATAAATGAATGAAGCAGTAAATAAAAGATTCTATGATTATTAAAAGAACTCCAAAATAGCATTTGAAGATTGTCTATCAATTCTTCAATCTCTTTCATATCTCTTAATAGCTCCTTCAGAATAAGTGTAATTTATTCAATAATTAAATGAATCAATTAATAAATTTTTAATTTACTTTAGAGATAAAATAATAAATTTATCCAAATTTTATTTTCACATAAAAATAAATATTTAATTTATTTAAAAGTTTTTTAAATAATAAATATTTAAATTGAACATAAATTTCTAAATAAATTTCTTAAATTTTAAGTGAAATTTATATCAAATAAAGGTAAATTTGAATCTAAAATTAAAAAATTTTTTTAAAGATTCTAATTTTTTAATAAAAAATTAAACTATATAAATTTAATAATATAAAAAAATATTGGATTTAATTTAAATTTAAATAAATAGGCTAGGTATATCTACATCTTCATTAGAAAATGCTAAAAGTAGTGTAAGACTTAAAGTGATTACATTGGAAATGATTTATGCAATTTTCGATTTAAGAGATTCAACTTTTTTTAGAAAAGAGCAAGCAATAAAAGTTATTAAGGAAAAGCTATTTGATGGAATATTAAAATGTTGTTTAAACAATGAAAAGAGCATCTTTTCTCTTTCATTTGGTATTTTCCTGTAGCTTCTTATTTACCATAAGGAAGAATTTAAAAATGAAATATCTATATTCATTAATGAAATTTTCTTACAGCTACTTGAAAGCCCTAACTCTAGTTCAAACCACCGCCATTTAGCTTTATAGGTTCTTAACAAAGCCTTTTAAAAGACAAGGGTTGTTTTAGATTTTTATGTCAACTATGATTGTTCGTTTAACTAAGTTTAACTTGTTGATAGAATTGTCTCTATTTTAAGTAATTAATTTACTAAACTTACTCTATTTTTATATATAATTTTGTTTTAATTTACTTTAAATTTAAAAGGTAAAATCGCAACTGGATTGTATTCAAGACCAGAATTTTAAATGATGATTTAGCCAAATTAGGAATTGTTACTTAGACAGTATGCTGTCGAAACATTAGCCCTTATGATGAGATCAATATATGAATATTTTGATAACTACACTTAATAATAAGATAGCTAAAACTAGAATTAAATTAATGGATAAAGTAAAAATGATGTGCTTAATGGAGGTAAAAATTTAGATGAGACAACAATTATGCAAATAGAGGAAAACAGAGAAATTATAAAAATAGATTTAAATGACCATTAAAATTAGTAAATTAAATAAATTTCAACATTTTTTCTAATCTAAATCATTTATTTTATTTAAAAAAAGGATCGAAAAAGAACATATAATTAAAATAGAAACTCAAAGAGCTATTCAAAAGTTTAATAAAAAGCCAAGTCTAGGTATAAAGCATTTGATTTAAACAGGTATTATTCAGCCAGATGATGCAGTAGGAATAGCTAAATTTTTAATCGAAAACCCTTCAATTAGTAAAGATCAAATTGGTGAATACATAGGTGGACACCATGAGTTGAATATAAATGTTCTGAGTGAGTTTACTGACCTAATTAACTTTTAAGATCGTAGGATTGATGTTGCTATGAGACAATATTTAGAAACTTTTACTTTACCTGGAGAAGTAAGGCTTAAATACACATTTTCATACATATATAAATAAATAAATACATTTTTTGTTAAAAGGCATAAATTGTTGATAGAATTCTTCAGAAATTCGGTGATAAATTTTAGAGAGATAATCCTTAAACTTTTTAGAGTGCAGGAGGTGCTTATACTCTTTCTTTCTTGCTTATCATGCTTCAGACAGATATGTACAATCCTTAGGTAAAAGATAAGATGAAGTTGGAAGATTTTATAAAAATAGCTAAGAATATAGAAGGTGAACATTTCGAAACTGACTATTTAACAGAGCTATACAGAAGTATATAAAAAGAGCCTTTAGCTCTTCACGAAAAAGCAAAGACTGTAAAGAATTTATAAGATTCTATCTCCACTACTATGAGAAAAAAACAAGACTTGTTCCTTTAAGAGACTTAAAAAATGATCGAGAAAGGAAAAAATTTGATTTCTGAGAAAAATAAACTTTCGAGCAAATTTATTAAAGCTAATTCTATGTATTACATAGGCCCTCTAGTTGAAACAATAGGACCTAAGATTTTAAGTGCTTTTAAGCATGCATTAGAAAACTGTGATGATGATAAGACAGTCAGATTTTCATTGGAAGGCTTCAATAGCACTATTTTGCTGAGCTGCCATTTTAATTTAGAATAAGAAAGAAACTCATTTGTAGAAGCTCTTTGCTAACAGTCAAACCTCGAAAACTTCCCAAATAGTTTTAAGAAAAAAAATTACTCAGTTATTAAGCAAGTATTGCATTTATCTTAAAAAATTGGAAACAGTCTGCATCAATCATGGTTGCCGATTTTAACTTTAATCAGCAAGTAAAAAAATAAATTGGTCTTTGATTTATATGTTATCATTTTTATTTAATTTTAAAAGGTTGAATGAAAATAGGCTTATATAAAACGGAGCAGATAAAAGACCCAGTGGTAGTGGTAGGAGACCAAGGTAAATTAAATTGATTCAACAATAATTTTTTATTTTTAGATATTTTGATAATTTTTATGAATCTCTTTTCTAAAATTATATAGCAGCTTAGTCCTTACTGATTCAGAGTGGAGTCTTTAGCAAAGCTATGTAGAGAGCGATTACATAGATAGAATATATGCTAAAAGCACACAACTTGATGGAGAGAGTATTTAAGACTTTATTACTGCTCTTTGTCAAGTTTCTAAAGATGAGCTAACTAGTAAAAGTTAAACTCCTCGTATTTTTTCTTTGTAGAAAATAGTAGAAATTGCTGAATTAAACATGGATAGAGTTGTTATTGTCTGGAATAGAATATGGGCAATTATTAGAGACCATTTTGCAGAGGCTGGATGTCACTAGAACCCTTAGATTGCTATTTTAGCAGTTGATAGTCTGAAACAGCTCTCATAAAAATTTTTTATTAAGGAAGAGAGATTCAATCAATAATTCTAAAGAGATTTCTTAAAACCTTTCGAAATTATTTTTTAAAATGTCCCAATCTAAAACTTATTCATTAAAGATTTTATCCTAGACTGCTTTAAAAATTTTCTTGGAAATAAGACTATATATAAAAAAATCAAATCTGGCTGGAGAATTATATTTAATATTCTCGGATTTGCTTTGCTAGAAGAATCTGACGAGCTCTCTCGCAATGCTTATAACGTATTATTTTATTTGTGTTTTCATTTTAATTCTAATTTAAAAAAACAAAAGCAATTAATCTAAATTATCTAGATTATAAAAGGAATTATGGAGGAAAATCTGGACACGATACATGATGTCTTTGTTGATTTGGTGCAATGCCTCAATAAGTTGAGTAAAAAGAGATAAGAGGATTTAGCATTAGCCTCTATTGAGCTAGTTTAGAAATGCTTGTACTACTTAGCTGATAAATCTCATGTAGTTCCTAAGTCAAAATTATCATTTTCTTCCCTTCAATCTTAATCATCCGATCCTAATATTAATTCATAAACAGGTGAGCATTCTAATACTCACCAAACTAATAAAAAATCAAACGAAAGTAATTAATTAATAGTTTAAAATATTCTTTTAATTTTTTCAATTAATTTTTTTTTAGGCTACTGGGTTCCTCTACTTGGTGTTTTATCAAACTTATGCGGAGACCATAGACCAGAAATTTAAGAAAAAAGTATGGAGTCATTATTCAACATCCTTACAGAATACGGTTACACTTTTTCAATAGAATTTTGGAAGATGATATTCTAAGGAGTATTGAGACCCTTATTCGATGAAATTTAATTTACCTTCCAAACAAAATCACAAAAGTAATTGAATAACACTCAAAATAATAGAAAGTTTAACTGGCTCAAATAATCTTGTAATAAGGCATTCCATCATATCACAAACTTGCTCTTTGATTATTATGATGAATTGCAATCACTTGTGATTGAGTTTATCAAGACTTATGAAAATTGCATAAACAATACAAATGAATAGCTGATAAAGTAATCTGTAACAGCTGCCAAAAATACAATCATTTAACTAGGTCCTAAATTTAAATCAGAAGATTGGGATATGATAATTGGATTTTTTGAAAGAATGATCAGATTAACTACTCCTTAAAAGGTATTGAATTATTTACAAACAAGATACCATTTTAATTATTTTTCTTTAAAAATAATAAGCTTTTGAGCATTAATTCAGACGAAAATGGATAAAAGATAGCTTAAGATGTCAAAGGAAAGAGGAAAGAATCTCTCATGTATTTTTATGTAAAACAAATTATTTTCTTTTTTGGTTGTAAATTAATTTTATTTATTTATTTATTTTTTATAAAGAATTAAAAAATTAACTTTGATGATGCAAACGCTTAATCAAAAGCATAGCTTTTACTGATTAAGGTTATCTAAGATGTTATAAATTCCTTTTAAGATAAACTATCTTCAAATTAACTTGATAATCTCTGCAACATCCTAGACAAATCCTATCTTTTTGCTATTGAATTTAACTCTCAAATATTTTTGAGATACTGCTTATGGAAGACAGGTAATATATTTGATTAATTTAAAAAAGAATGAGTAAATAAATTGTTTATTAATTAATTAAAAGGATTTAATCCTGAGTTAAAGCAATTACCAGGAATACTAAGATAGGAGAGATAAGCTTAGGCAATGAGTTTGTACATCAAATATACACATTATAGAAAATAAATGAAGTCAGGATCTTGCTTTAATTATAATGACCTAATAGAGTAAGAATATAAAAAAAATTACAATACTAAAAATATTTTATCATATCAAATAGTAAATTAGTGGAATACATGACACTCTTCTTAAAAAAGCACAAAGATTTACTTAAGATTATTGAAAGTGAAAGAGAAAAAAGAAATACAGATGAAAGGAGCTATTATGATAGCTATGAAAGATTGGATGTTCCAGATTTAAACGAAGAAACTATCGATCTTGTTGTGCACAAAATAAAACTCACCGAAGTAGAGAGAGATGTTAACAATCATCGCACTATGATATCAGAGACCGTTCTTCCTATTTTAGAAAAAATTGATTTGTCACATGTAAGTTACAACATATTTTACTTATTTATTTATGAGTATATAAAATTATTTATTATCAACCAACAGATGAAAGAAAGAGTAAAAGAAATATACTGTATTCTTATAGATATGACTTAATATAGCTAAAATAGAAGCTTTAGTTAGATGGTTTGCTAGCTTTGCAAAAATTGTAGTAGATGCTAGAATTTAGATGAAGATCTAGATATCTTTATAAGAAAAATATTAAAAAAGCTATTTAAGTTTATTTGCGACAATCCTTTACCTGCTTAAGCTCCAGTAGCTTAGGTTGTTTTAGAATAAAGTGCTTTGCTAAAATCAGTAAATTAAAATCCTATAATTATTGCTAATTAGGAGAATGATAATGATAAACAGTTGAATAACCAATAAATTACTAATTAGAAATCAATTAATTCAGACTATGTAAAAATAACAAATAGCTCCTCTTCGATACCTGAAGTAACAAATGAAATAAATGCTGAAATTGATGAAGTATAAAATGAAAATGACAAATAAAAAGTAAATATAATAAGGAGTGAGTAACATTATCAAGACGATTCAGATAACTAGCTAAAAATTGAAAAAAATTTAATTAAATAAGTTGCAGGAGATTATGATGAAGATGATTTAAATGGATCAGGAAATAAAAATTTAAATTAAAATAATTAAATAAATATTAACAGCAATGATAATAGTAAGTCCAACAGTGAAAACAATATAGATCAAAACTAGTAAAGCAAATGAAAAGATTATATTGATAGATTAAATAAATAAATAATTAATTGATGCAAATTTAAGAGTATTTAATCAAAAAACCTTCTTTATTTATAAATATGAATTCAATCTAATCTATCTAATAGCAACTAGAAATTTTCTTTTTTAATAAGGTATGTCTATCTGCATGTGTTTATGCAAACACACACACACACACAAAAACAAACAAACAAACAATTAATGGGCTTTAGTGTATATTTTACTTTAAAAAAATTAATAAATATCCTTATAATATTTAACCAAAAAAATATTCTACAATATTTTAATATTTCAAACCACCAAATTAGTATTGTTTCATGTAATTCTTTTAAATTTGTATTTATAAATAAAATATTCCCTATAAATTTTCTCATTAAATTGAAATTGATCATTAATTAAAAATAATTTTTTTATTTTAATTTAACAAAAATTTATTCTTAAATTAAACAAATTTTTGTTTGGCATTTTTTTTTTAAATAAAATAAATCTCAAGAATTTGAAATACAATTGAACAAAAATTTTTCTACTTAAGGATAAAATTAACATTTTTTTAAAATTAAATAAAACTATTTAAGACAAGATAAATCTATTAAGTAAATATTTGAAGCAATTTATTTAATTTACACTATAATTGTATTTAATCAAAGATATATAATGGGGATTTATTTTTAAAAGCATGAAGAAGTTTACTTATTTATAATCTTTTTATCTAATTACTTCATTTTTTTCTTCTAAAAGGTAAAATGATTTTTATAAATTTAATGATTTTGCCCAGAAAAAATACAATAAAAAACAGAATATTGTTTTATTTTTTTTAATTTGAAAAAGTTTATTTTCAAATAATTTATCAATTTATTGATATTTATGAAATAAATAAAACTATTTTTTGAATTAATTAATTAAAATAGCATAGAAAATAACTCTATTTATTACCAAATGTTGTTTTGTTTTATCTAATTCTTTGACTTTTAATCCAAAAAAATTTTAAAAATAAATTTTTTATCGATTTATTAATAATTTAGTATAAAATCGACATTTTAATTAAATATATATTTTTTTACAATTCACAAAAAAAAAAAAAGAGTATTTAGATTGTCACGGTTTGTTAAAAGCGGTTATATACCTTTATTCTAGATATTCTTTACACTTTTTTAGGATGATAATTATCTAACTTAAGCAAGGTCTATCCACTGATTTATTAGATTTAAAAATTTATTAAAATTAACTTGATTGAAAAAAAATATGATAATTTATTTACATTTATAGCTTTTATTATCATCCTTATCTTTTTCTAATTTGCTGGCATTTAAACAGAGAAGTGCGAGTTTAAGTATAATTTTAGTTATTTTTTCAGGTCCTTTGTGTTTACAAACATATTCTTCTGGCAAAAAGGATTCCCATTTTTGTTCCTTGAACTTCTATTCAATAAAAGAGTATTTTGACTTTTTGAATTTGAAGGGAAATTCGTCAAAAAAGAGTTCACACATCATGACACCAAGTGAAAAGATATCACTTTAGTAATTGATTTGCAGCTTAGAACTTAGCGCCTCAGGAGGACAATAAGGCATAGTTTTAGCTGGTTTAAATTTTATATCAGGATTTACCTCTTTTGGAGTTTTCATTTTCCATGGTATTTTTTCCAGATGAGCAATGTTTGCTTCTTTAATTCTTTCATCCCAATCACATAAATATTTATTCTCACATATTTCGTAATGATAACACTCACCAAAATCAGTAATTTTAATTTAATGTTTATTTGAAACCTAATTTATTAAATTAATATTGTAATATTCTCAAAAATAAAAAACTAATTTCGTCAATTTTTTATAAAAACTTTTGCATATTTTAATCTTTATGATTTTTTATATTTAAATGTAAATAAATTATCTTTGGATTTTATTTTAAAATTTATGTATTTATTTTATCATGTTCTATTTTTGATTAATCTCTTTTTTAATTTCCTCATATGTTTTTTGTGAGTAATATATTTAAGAAAAAAAATAATTTAAAAGGTACCAAAATATTAGCTGGTTTGATATCTAAATGATAGAAACCTCTATCATTTAAAAATTTAAGACCCGAGCTGAATTAGTACATTAACTCAATTTTAGAAATAAGGGATGAAGTGTTAGAAAAGTTTCTTTTAAATGTATCAAGATCTTTATTTTTGTAGAATTCTATGATGAGATAACTAGAATATTCAGCTTATTTCGAATAAAAATATTTAGCAATATAAGGGCATTCGTAATCTTCAAGAAGTTTACTATAAAATATTAAAAAGTAATTAGTTAGTTAGTTAGTTAGTTAATTTTTTGAATAAAAATAATAAATCAATTTACAGGATATCTATTTCATGCTAAACTCTATTACGATCGCTTGAATTAAAATCTATATTTTTTTTCAATACATATTACTTAGTATGTTCTTTAACCCCTTCTTCTTCTCTGATACTTTAAGAGTTTGATATATTTGATGAATTTTATATATCTGTAATGCTGCTCTGTGAGTTAGAAGAATTTTAAATTGAAGATAGCTATTAACGTTAGCTTTAATTTGTTGCTTAAGAAACATAAATATTATTATTGTTTGAGGTCAAAATTGTTTAATTTCTTGTATTTTGATCAGTATTTGAAGGATTTTGTAAACTTGATGATTGTGTATGTAAACTTTATGAGTAATTTTAATTTTAGTGGCTCATTGTAATACTCTAAACATTTTAATCCATTCCACTAACTTTTAATTTAAAGTTTTTTTAAATTTTGAATGAATATTAGTAATAAATTTTTACACACAATATCAGCTTTAAAGATTGTACCAAAACCTCCTGAACCAATATTTTCTTTATTTTTAATTTTCCTATTTTATGGTGAAGAAAATGATTTGAATTAAATAATCAAGAAAGATTTAATAAATAAATAAATTTTATTTTTTAGTTTTTTCATGAATTTATTTATTTTCATTAAAATTTAAAACTAAAAAGAATAAGATCTATTTATTTTAATAATCAAGCATAAAGAAAAATAGCTGAAAAAGTTACTTGATATTAATTTCCTAGAGAATCTTGGTTTTTAAACCTTATTCAACTGTTTGTGCAGGGTTTTAAAATGCTGATGTATCACTGATTTCTTCAACATAAATTTTGTTGGTGTTAACTGTTTCTTCTATTGTCTCGTGAATTTAGTCCAAGGCATCAAAGAGTTTTTAACTTTCTTAAGCTCCTTATCTTTCTAATATATCAAAATATTCGCGTTCTAATTCATCACATAAGTAAAGTATTTTAGCAATATTTATATTCAGCTAAGGTAAATGAGCTTCTATGTTCCTTTGAAGCAATGTGATTATCCTTTTCTAAGATAAATCCTCATTTAAATTTTCTTTTATCAGTGTATCTACTGTTATTTCAGCAATTTATTTGTACTTTTTTGTTTTTAGAGAAATCTAATGTGTTTAATACTATTCCATCATTTCATCAAAAGTGAATTCATCAAAAAATATATGCTGCTTGAATCTTATCTATATTAATTTTATAGATAAATTAATAAATAATTAAGTATCTTCTTTTAATTAGTTTATTGATTTGAATTCGCTAAAAACGTGAAAAATATAAAAAATGCGAATACACTTTTAAAAATAAATAGCGTATAATTTAATAATAGGTATTTATTACTCCACCTCTATTGTTAATGCAGTAGACACCAACATCTGTATTTTAATTTAATTTATTTATTCCTCTCATAATTAGCAATCTCTAAGCCTTAGATTCTATAAAATACTACTATCCATTTTCTCTGCTAATAACGTAAGACAATCTGATTGCTTTGCCATTTAAATCAATAATTATCTCAATCAAATACTTTATTGTATCATTAAACCTATTTTTTAATTCAAAACAATTATTGAATGTTTACTTTTAACTTTTTTTCATTTTACTAACCAACCATTGATACTACTTTTAATTGATTATTTTTCAATTTACAAGAAATGGGGCTATATGTTGAGAAATTTATTCTAAGAAGCTTTTGTATATCATCAAATAATGCTTCTTATTAAAGTGATTTAAAGTTGCGTTCTTTTTAATTTGTTTTAAAAGAAGTTAATGGTGTTTCTAAAAAAAAAGGAACGTCTTTTATACTCATAAATATTATTTTTATTTCAATAGTTTTTCAAACAATTTCTACGTGTATTTATACTAATACTAAATAACAAAAAAGGTAAAAAATAAAAGGGTTTTATTTTATTACTTTTTTTTTATATTTATCCTACCCTATCCCTTCAAACAAATAACTCATAATAATGAAATTTTAATAAGTAATTCAAATAAAACAAATATTTAAATAAATAAATAATTAATTTATTTAATTCTGTTAAATAATTAATATATATCAAATATAAACTTTAGAAATATGCAAAACACCACCATAATTACTAAATGCTAAGAAAGATTCTAGAGTGTAACTATTTATTTGTGCATTATTATTACTCTTTTCAGATGTTTTAATTTGAAGTGAGATGATATTACTTTGAGATAAATTTATTGAAGTGACATATGATTAATTTTAGAAATTCTATTTATATTAAATAAAAATTAAGTAAATAAAATACTTTTCAATAAATGTTTACTTAAAATTCTTTCTAAATTTTTTGTTTAGAGTTCTTTTATTTTTTATTTGTTTCTTCTACATCCATTTCTTCGTCTAATTCTTTCCCATTACCCTCTTCATCATTTTATTTGCTTAAGAAAAAGGAGTTTAAATCACTTAATTACAAAGCATAATGCCTTTTTGAATCATTTTAGCCTAAAAATGAACCACTGCATATTTCAAACCCTTCACATTCTGGTGATTTCTTTTTAACTTTTTTAACACTGATTCTTCTATTTTATTCTGTAAAATTTGAAAATATTTTCCCACTTTCGTTAGAGCTAAAAACATACGAAGAAAAAAAACCACTAGCAGACGTCTATTCATTAATTAATTAAATAATAAATAAAGATGTTAGAATATTTTAATAAAATATTTAATTTACTGTGACGACAAAGTCTTAATTAATTTTTTACAACTATCTTGCTTCTGCATAGTTATTAAGTTCTATGTTTTTAGAATTTGAGGTAGAAAAAAAAGATAGTATCAACTAAGAGAACTGCTATTTATCACGATTAACTAGTAAATATTTTCCTCCGATATCCCATTCAATACTTTTACAGCTTTTCTGTTTAAATTAAAATATGAGAAAAATCAGAAAAATTATCAAAATTATTAAGAAATTTTTGAATGAATAAATAAATAAAAGCTATCAAAAATATTTTATTTTTAAAATGAGATTTCTATTTTTTGAAAAATTTAATTCAATATAAATGGTGAATTAAATTTTTTAATATTTTATTATATTTTATGATTAGAGCTGATATTATTAATTAACAAAAGAGAAAAGTCATTAATTTAAAAAAAATTCTTTTAGAATATAAATTGAAATTGAAAAAATGGAATATTTTCAAATTTTTTTAAAGAGTTTTAAATTAAAATTCTAAGAAAATAAAGTATTTTCTATACCAATTTGAATTATTAATTATTTTAAGGGTGGGGTAAGTAAGGTTAATTATTTAGAATCTAATTTGAAAATAGAAAATTTAATATAAGTATCCTATTAAATATATCTTAGCTCCAAAAATAAAGCAGATTTTCTACTATTTTTACTAATTAAACCAAAAATAAAAAAAAATTTAAATTACTAAGCATGACTCGTAAATAAACACAGGGAATGGAGAATCGTATACGTCAAATATTTTTACTAATCCATCATACCCACATGAAGCAAAAATTATTTGTTCTTATTGATTGCTTTATGGGTAGAATTTAACATCTAAAACCTATCCTATGTGAGCATTATTATAATATTAAGCTATTTTAAATGAACTATTTTAAATTTCTATAAAATAAATATTTCCAACTTAATCTCCAGCTATGAGATAATTACAGTTTTCATTGTTTAGCCAATCAAAACATGATAAAATCACATCTTGACTTATAGTTATTTTCATTAAAGGAGACTGCTTTTAAGCTTGTCTAAAAAGGAGACTTTAATTATTTTACCCACTTATAGCTTTGTTGTTTTTTATTTGCGAGACACAACTATTTTCATTGTTTGAAAAGTCAAAAGAATAAAAATAAATAGATCCATTTGAAGTTAAAACAGAATAAGAGGTTTTTGAATTTTAACTAAATTTTGGCATCCATTTGATAGAAAGTGGAGTACCTTAAACAGCTATATTTCTTATTAGAACAGGTTCTTTGAAAGTATTTGAAAGCTTATCGTAAGGTATTTTATAAATTAATATACACCCATCACAGTCATATTTTTAACCTACTCTATGACATCCAAGAAGGTTGTATGCCTCCATTGTACGAAATATTTCAAGTTTTTCTTTATCTTAGCTAACTTCACTTATATTTATCCCTACCGCCAAATACTAATCCTTCCACTCACTTTCTATGTTTGTATAGCTCCATGAAACACAAGTAATAGGAAATCCAATGTTCATCAAAAAGAACCTCCAATCATCACCTTTTTGTGATAAAAATAAATATTAAAAATTTTTTCAAATAAAAAATGAAGTTCAAAACAAACGGTCTATTCATTTATTATTCAATATATGATTCATTATATAATGTATGATTGTTAAAAAGGTGATCTGTAAAAATTTATTTTTAATATTTAGAATAATCAATCACATCAGAATAGTAGGGGAGATTTTATTATTCTAACATCTATTTCTAAAATAATTATTAAATACCTTATTTTTATTGCTATTCTTCCTATTTAATTGAATTACTCTGTTTTAACTTTTCATTGTTGCCCTTTAAAAACTGTGTAATTTTGCTTTGAGCTCCTTGCTATTCTTTCTAGTCATCTTAATCCTTTTACTATTACTACTGGGGTTGATTAAAAATGCAAAAGTGACCAAATTATGGAATATCCACTGTTTCTTGCTTGTTGTTAAAATTCATGTCCACCTTTAAATCGTACTTATTATTCTTAGGTATCTCTAAAATATTGCTTTCTTCATTTTTCTTTTATCCTTAAATATTTTAGTCTAATTTTTCTTGTACTTTTGATTCTTCTTTTTTTATCTTTTTTGATGGCTTTGAACCCTTCAAGCTACTTTCTTCAAATGAGTCTTAGTTCCTTATTTTCTACTCCTCTTCCTAGTATGTAAATAAAGAACCTTTCGGCTCTTTAAACATTTATTTTAAGTTTTCTTGATCAATATTAAACTCATCCTATTTCATATTAACAAAAATGTCTTAACAAACAAGTAAAAAATAATTTTATAATATTACCAAAGATAATGCATTTTTTTTAATTTGCTAAATAGGTAACTGATCTTTCTTTTTAATCTTTACTTTTTTATTTCCTTGACTACTCTCTATAAAAGCTTTTAGAACTTCGAATGTGTTTGAAGACTTTTCTTTTTTATCCTTTTACTTTTTTTCAAGAGTTTGTACTGACATTTTATGCTCAAAGGAGCAATGAGGGCAAACTTTCTAATGGATATAAATTAATTGAGAGCAACTTTCATTTTTACATCTTTTAAATCCTCTTTTACCTTTCTGTGCCATTTAGGAAGTTTCTTAATTATTTGATTATTGTTATTACTACTCTGAGTCTTCTGAGTTATCTTATTCTTCCTTTTTTTATTAATTTAAAGGCTTACGTCCTCTTTTTTTCTTAATTACTTCTTCTTTTTATTCCTACTGTTCTTCTCCTTCATTATTTTCATCTTAATTTTTACCCTCTTTTTCATCCAAATCTTCTTTTTTTATCTTTGCAGGTCTTCCTCTCTTTCCTTAAACTTTATTCCCAGTAAGCTAGCTTTGAGATTTTTTTTAAATCTCTAATTTATTTCTACCTTATTTTTTATTAGCCTTTTCTCCATCACTTTCATCAAACTCCTCTTCATCAGAGTCAATCTCTTCTTTTTTAATTTAACTTTTTTTTGCTTTAGATTCTATTTATTTTTAGTGATTAAAGGATTCCTCTTTATCTTCTATATCATCATAATCTTCTTCTTCATCATCGTCATCTTCTGCTACATCGGCTTCAACTTTAAAATATTTTAGAAGTCAAAATATTTAAATATTTTATAGCCTTAATATTTTAAATAATAACCTTCAAAATCTTCATCTTCTTCGCTATATTCTTTAGAAGATTTTTTTTTTCTACCTCTTGTTGACTTTTGTGCTACTTTAGTTTCTACTTTTACTTTTTTATTTTTTTTAGCATCATTATCGCTTTCGTTATCAGCTGCTTATTCTGAGCTGCTATCTTCAATGATGACTTTTCTAGACTTAACTTTAGAGCTTCTTAAGCTAACCATTATGAAAAAAATATTGAACGATTTGAATTTATTTGAATCTTTTTGATAAAAACTCTATAAATCTGTAAGATATTTTAAACTACTTTATAAATAAATATATTTCAATAATTTTTAATATAAACTATGGATAGATTAAATAAATAGAATATAAGAAAAAAAAATAAATCAAGTATATAAAGTAAAGATATTTTTCAATCAAAAAATAATAATGTCAAATAAACAACTTTGCAAATAATCTATTTTTAACTTATTATTAGAATTATATGGCATCTTACTTATAATTTGCTTATCAAATTTTATTTTATTATTTTAAAAAGATTTTAAATAAAAATTTAAATTAAGAAAAATATAAAATAATTTATATTTACTAAATAATTATTTTTTATTTCAATAGTTTAGAAAACAAAAAAATGTGGATTTAAGTTTTAAAATAAATTTAAATCCTTTATTTTTATATGATAAAACTTAAATTTTTAATTAAAATTCACAAAAAAATGAAATATTTACTCAATTTTCAAAAATAATTTCTTTAAACTTAAATTCTTAAATAAATTTTACATTTCAATTAAATAATTGATATTTTTTTAATTAAATTTTTAGATCTTTATCTAATGTTTTATATTTTAATTATTTTTCTATTTTAACATTTTTTATTTTTATTTAATCATAAACTCCTATTAGTTTTTTAAAGCATTTTTAATTATTTTATGATAGATTGCTAAAAAAATGTTTTTGAAAATTTTTAAATGTTAAATTAAATTAATTAATTAAGACTTGAATTTTAAATAATTAGTAATGAATCTCCAATAGATTGAAATATTAAAAAAATATAATTTTTTAATGTGAATAGTAAAATAAAATTGGCCATCATTTAACTTCAAATGTCTTTATACAATCTAAATACTTTGATTTATGTATTTTTGAAAATTTAATAAATCCTATTTATTTAGATATAATCAAATCACTCTTTTTTCGAAAAAAATTTAGTAATATGTAAAATAATGAAAAGAAATTTATAAATAAATACAGGAAGGTACAGTCATTATTCACTTAATTTGCCTAAGTTTATTTATTTAAAAATACTTTTAAAAATTATATAAAAAAATTTAACAATTTTTATTAAATAAATTATAATATTTATTTTAAATAGATTTGTTTGAGATAATTGTATCTTTAGCTTTTGTGTAACAGAGCCCAATTTTGAAAAACTAATTACTCAAAGCAAATTTATAAATGTTTGTAAATAAAGTATTTTTGAAATATTTATTTACAATCCAAACAAAATAAAACAAAGATGGATCACTTTTATTATGAAATAGAAATGAATAAAATTAAAAAAATTAAATATCTTCTAAAATGCGTAATTAACTTCATAAAGAAAAAATCCACATAAAAAGCAAGCAAACAGAGTAAGATATTTATTAAAATTAAAAAAGATTTTAAAGTAGGTATATTTGTTAAAATTAAACTAAAGAAAAAGAAAGAAAGAAAAAATAATGCTCAGATAAACTATTAATATTATTGAACAATAAAAGGCAATGAGAATGATGATCTTGCCTAGATTGGTTGTGAGCAACAATAACATTACTTAGTAAAAACAAAAGGCAACTAATCCTTTATAAAATAGCTAATCTTAATCTGCTGCAGCCATTCCTAAATTTGATTGGAATCCTGTTAAATATAATTTCAATTTTGAATTACTTCAAAATGAATATGCAAACTACTGCAAACAATACAATATAGTTAATAAATTTGATAAATAAAGTAAATAAGAAAGTAGCAAGCCTGTTGAAGCTCAAGCTGATTAATTATACCTTTAAACAGTTGTATTCAATCCTACTCTCAGTTTTAGCTCTTTCCCAACAATAGCTGAATCTGAGGATATTATTTTTGAAATGTAAAATAAGCGCTCCAAACAAGCTAAGAAGAAAAGAAGTAAAAGAAAAAATGGTGGACACTAATCTATCAGATGTTGATTCATTTATTTATCTATTTAATTGATGGTATCTATTCTAAGGAAATAATTAAAAATGTTGTATGAAATTCGCTTACATTCATTCAACAATCAAACAAAACACAACAGCAAACAAAAAAATTTGCAATACCAAATAATGCACTCATATAAATATATTAATGATTTAATTTGAAAGAGAAGATTGATATGAAAAAGCAATAAAACTATCATTGTATCATTGTTTTTATATTCTTCTTCTTTGTATATAAATAGTTAATATGTTATAATCATGTAAGTTAGTTCGTTCAAGCACCTAAAATCATTTAAAATAAAATGTATTTTCTCACTTTATTTTTGAAAGATATGAATTAATCATATGAAAAAATTCATTAATTATTTGCCACAGACAGATATTGCAAAATCTAATTTTAATTATTAAATGCAAAATTATCATTTCAATCAAATTTGATATTATAAATTAAGGAGCAAATAAATTATTAACTGTTTAAATTATTTCTATTAATAAGCCTAAAAAAAGTTATATATTTAAACATATTTAAATTTTATTTTATTTTTTTCTATTTGATTAATTAGTTAATTTTTATTTCTGTATTTCAATTTTGAAAACTTATTTATTTTTTTTTCAGTTATCACTATCTATTCTAGCCTGAATGTTATCCATACCTACGAGAATCTTTGCATTTTTCTTTTTAATAAGTGATGTATAATAAATGTAGTCATTGAGTTCATCATCATCTAAGTCTAAATTATTTTACTAAAATAAAAATTATATATTTTTTCACAACTTTATTTTTAATCAATTTAAATCTTAAAAAAGTCTTTATGCCAAATATTTTAATTGTTTTTACTAAATAATTTTTATAATTTAATTATTTTGAAATATTTCACTATAAAAATATTGAAAAATAAAATTCATTTATTCAAAAATAAAATTCTAATACATTTGCTGCATCTGAGAAGGAGTCAATTTCTGCTTCTAATACATACTAGTTAGCCTTTGCCTTTGTTAATATCATGAAATATTAATAAAAACTAAAACAATTTATGGTGAAATACTTCAGAGTTTTTAAGGATTTAATATGATTCTGATTGGGCTTCAGCATTTAATGTTTTGATTTCTTTTTCTGTTTCGGATCTTAAAACTTCTATTTCTTTCAATATCCTTGTAGCTTCTTGTTCAAATTATTTAGTTCTTTTATTTTACATTTCAATCTATTTTGATTAAGTATTATATTTAAATATTCTATTTTTGATAGAACAAAAAAGATATATTTTAATTATTTCAAAATTAAAATCTTATTTGTAATAAATTAAATCTCCTTACCTGTGTATTTACAATTGACATTTCATATGAGTCAGGTAAATCGATTCTAAGTAGTTAAAAAAATACACATTTTGCATGAGCTTTTTTCAATTCTATTGTTAATTCATTTTTCATAGCCTATGTTACATTATTTCTTTTTGTCCAATATTCATTAGCTTCGAAAGTACTGGCTATTTGCACTATTGTATCTCTTGCTATACGGATAAATGTTCTTTCATATTCTAAATTATTCATACTATAAAGTTGAGGAATCTCTTCCCTATTTTTTTAAAATTTAAGTTTAAGCAATTCTATTTCTACTTCTAATCAATCAGTTTTTTATAATCAAAATAAGATAATTTAAAAATAATTTTTATTTACTTAATCAATTAAAATTCGAAGGATAAAAATAGTTCTAAACTTAAACCTTCTGCTGTTCTTGTTTTTAGGGGAGGATTTGCATTGGCTGAATCAGAGAATTCAATTGTAAGTAAATTTGATGGAAAATAAATAAAATAATATGTAGGCCAAACCCAATGTCTCCCTGCACCATAAACAGACTTTTGAGAGCAAGCTTTACTTATTGAATTACAAAGTAGCCCATAGTGAACAACTTCAACTGTATCCCAAGATATAAATAATATAATTACAAATAAAACAACTGCAAATATTGAGCAGCATTGTGTGATTTATTTCCTTTACTGATCTGGGATATGCATTTATATCTTAAACTTCTTCTATTTATAAATATTTTAATATCTATTTATCTATGTATTGAGTTTGATTTACTTTAACAAAAATTGTTTGATAAATTCTTAATTAATAAATGTTCCTCAATTAATACCATCACAAAGATTTTATTTTTTTCTATAGTGAACAAAATATATTCTTATCAACAATATTTTAAAATATATTTAAAAATATAATATATTAATTTAATTAGCTTTAATCTAATAAAATTCAAATTCCCTGAATTAGATTTTCTAAAAATGTTTATATATTTTAATGTTTCAGAAATTAAAATTTATAAGATGTATTCAATTTTAAAATTTTTAGCAGACTTTAACCAAAGAATTTGCTAGATAAAAAATATTTAATAAACTATGTATTTATTTTAAAAATTACATTATAACATAAGTTATTTATATTTATATGTAAAATATTTAATTCTATTGAAAACACTATCTTTAGTAACAAATTTCCTGAAAATCAAAGGATTGTCCTTTTAAATGCTGTTAGCTGAGTTAATGTTATCTTAAATTCAGTTTAATTTTTTTTACTTCTTAATTCAAATATCGATTTTAGTTTTAAATATTACTAATCTTTTTGTTTTGAAAATATGATTAAAAAATGTATAGTAGTATAAAGGCGATAAAGGAAAAGATTAATTAGTAAATCTGCAGAATAAATTAAAATATTTGAGGTTTTAAAACTTTTGCACAATTGCTCCAAAATTAATTATATTCTCTTGTGTTAATCCATTACGATCGAAATTGAGAGTCAAAGAATTTATTTTTAGACACCTCAGTAAGCTCATTCCAAAATTTATTATTCCTTCATGTCCAATCAAATTGGATTGAAGATTGATATTCAAATAAGAGATGCTTTGGCACTTTTCTAAGCTTAATCCAAATTTATTTATTCCTTCATCTCTAAGATCATTATTCTAAAGATTGATAGTCAATGAAGTAATGTTTTGAAGAGCTTCTAAGCTCATTCCAATACTTTTTGCTCCTTCTGGTCCAAGTTTATTATCAGCAAGATTAAGATACAAACAAGCGACGTTTTAACAATTTTCAAGGTTAATATCTATATTTCTTGCCCTTTCTGGTCCAAGTTTAGTATCATAAAGACCAAGACATAAAGAAGTAATGTGTTTACACTTTTATAAGATAAACTCAATTAAATTTACATTTTCTAGTGATATATTTTGAATAATCAAATTTGTAAAGTCTTGACACTTTTCTATAATCATCCCAATATCCTTTACAGCTTATTCTTTGAATTATTTATATGCTAATAAACTCTTAAAATCCATTTCTATTATTTCATAATTTCTTACTATTTTAATATCTTTATCTTCAGACATTTTATACTTTGTAATTTATTTTGACAGTTTAAGCTTTTTTAAAGAGCTCTCATTAACAAAAAATGTATTTAGATTTTATATTAGAATATTTAGCATAAGTCTTATATCTTTATTTGATTCAAGCATTTTAGAAAGTATTTTGTTTATAAATTCAATGTTTGAAGATTACTACAGAAAAGGCAATACATTCAATAATGTTTAATTTTTCAAATTCTACAACTCAATATTATTAAGGCTTCTTTAGATATATACTTCAGTTAATATTATTCCTATTGAAAATAAATTATCACTTGTTGGTTCTGGTTCATATTAAGATAGCACTTCTGTAGATTAATTTATAGAATTAATTTTAAGGAAATCAGATATTTTTTTAAAGAAAGTGTTTTTTGTTGTTTTAAGTTATTGATAATTAGCTATAAAAAATTAATTTTTAGATTTGCTAAAAAAGATGCTGTCATGTTTTATATCGTGGTAAATTATACCCTTTTCCTAATGTAAATTTAAACAATTTAACAACTAATAAGTCAACGCTATGATTTATTCAAAGTTAAATCTATTGAGCTCAATTATTTAAGTTAAATTACAATCAACAAACTCTGTAATAATTGTTGTCAATCCTTATTATGTATGCTCTATTTTTTCAATTATAGACAAGATATTATTTTCATTTTAAAGATATTAGAGAGCCTTAATTATTTTTTCGAATTCATTTTAATCAACATCTTTTTAATCATAGATGCTTTAAAAACTATGACATGCAAATAATTCTTAAAAATCTTTAGAGCATACAATAGCAACTTGATATAAATCTTGTTTGTATATTATTTGTTATTAAATATAATTAGAATTATATACAGGATTATCAAAATTAAACCTTACTTATTTTTAGCCCATTTTTAAAATTGAAATAAAGGACTTAAATGATAAAATTGAGATTTTTAATTTATTAAATTATTAAAATTCTATGAAATTTTTTGATATTTTATTGTTTTTAAATTATTTTATTTTTACTTTATTTATTTTTTTTTAATTTTTCAATTAAAATATACGAATAAAAAATGTCTATTTATTTAAAAGAAACACATATATTGTCATGAATATAAAACATTTAAATTAATTCTTATATTTCAATCATTTTAGCTTATGTTATTAATAAAATTTACAAATAAATATCTAAAAATTTTAAATAAGTAATTATTAAAATTATTTTTAAAGTTTTAAAGATCTATCTACTTTAAATGGTTTGATAAAAGTCACTTTATAATAGAAATCTTAATTTTTTTTTTTGATTTTGCTAATTATTTTAAAATAAACTTTATTAAATCTTTATTTTAAATTTAGAGATATTAATTTTTATCTTTTTATAACTTTAAGATATATTTTATCTCTTTAACTTATTTTATTATATATATAATAGTTTTAAACAAAGTATTTATATAAGATAAATTGTATTAATTGAGGCTCGATAACACCATTTAGCATTTTAAGATTTCATTAAATTCATATTTTTGGTTTAATAATTTTTCACAAGATTCTCAGAATTCTTATTTTGAAAATTTTAAATCATCAAAATCCATTTGTATTTTTTACTTAAAATGTTAAAATAAATAATTTTAATCAATTTTATTTTGATAACCAACAAAAGAATAAGTAAAATTAAATATATTTTATTTATTATTAAGATAATTAATATTTTAGGAAATTAAATTTTTTTGTAATTTTTCAAATTTTTCAAAATAATTTAACCTTTTTACTTCATTCATCAAAATCAATTTTAAAATATATTTTATTAAATATTTTCTAAAATTAAATATAAGTTTGCTTGTCTTATAAATAGAAAAATAAGTTGATACAATTTTTTAATTTATATCAATTAATTTTTTTTTTGAATGGAGAAAATACCTTTCTAAAAAAACTAAGAGACCATTTAAAATGATTGAATGTATTTAGTTTAATTAAATTTAATAATTTTTAGAAAGGTATTTTCCTTCTATAAATAAAAAAATGAATAAAATCTTATTTTAAAAATTGTATCAATTTATTTTTTAAATTTTCTCAGTCAAAAAAAATGTTATTTCACATTTGAAAATACAGCAATTTTTTTATTAAATATTTTTTAAGCAAAAGCATGAATATGAATTCAATCTACTCTAATTTTCATTGAGATAATTTATCTAGTATTAATAAATATAGATGAGTTATTTAAAATAAACTTAGTATTTTTATAACTTGGATATTAAACTGAATATTTAAGCAATTTTCAGATATTTATGATTTGTGTATATCTATCTATTTTAATACTTAGATAAAATTTAGATTTTAACAAGAAACCTTTTCTAATTTAAAAATAAAAAAATCACATAATTTTATAGAAAATAAGTTATAACGGTGTTATTTCAAATATTACTAAATTATAGTAGAATATCAAAATCTAAATGCTTTTATTTGATAATAAATTTTCTACTTAGAGTAAATTAATTATTATAAAAACACAGAGTATTTCTAAAAATACAAAATTATGGTCTGGTTTGATTTTTTGATATTTAAATTAGTAAATTTTAGATTTTAACATATAAGTTTAAGGAACCTAATAAATATATATTGTTTTAATGAATCACGTAAGCTTATTTCAAAAAAAAACCTTCTGGTAATCACTTAAAAGCATAACATTAATTTAATATGTCAGCTAAATGATTACGTAATACTTTTTTTAATTCAAATAATTTTCAAATTACTTACAAACACTTATATCAAATCGAGTGTAAATTTTATTAATGTAAATAGAATTCTGTATATATATGGGTTTATTTTGTTTGTTTACATGTAAAATGTGTATTTCATGTAAATTTAAAAAAAATTTTAATATTTGAAAAAAAATATATTAGCAATCTATTTAAATAAATAAACTCAAGTTTTATCAATTTGTGTGCAATAAAACCTGCTTAACTTAGTAAATCAGATATTGAATATTATGAAGTAGATTTAATTATTCATCCAGTGGAAAATTAAACTGCTATCAATTTTTAGTTATCATCAACAGCTGTTATATCTAATTATTTAAGGAAGAAGTCTCGACAATAAATATGACATACACTTGGTAATATTAAATTTTAAGTGCTTGTAAATGGACAGAATAAATTGAAAAATAATTAGAAAAAATTTTTTGTTTGTTAAAGAAATAAATAAATAAATAAATGCATGTTTAAATAAAATTAAGAAAGCGAAAATAATTAGACTGAGTTATCTAATTACAAAGCATTAATTCATTAATAATTAGTTTTTTTTAACAAATTAAGAATATTATTTTTGACGTGTGTGAGGAGCGATAAAGAGAAATAGAAAGATGGAATGATTGAAAGCGATAGGTTTGATAAATTTCATAATTAATAAATTAATCAAATAAATAATAAAGAAAAAAGAGGATCTATCTATCTATTATAATTTCTGCATTAATTAATTTCTTCCTTTCTTCCTTAGTTGCTTAGTGAAAATAATAATAAATTTCTGAGAAGAAAAAATTGAATTTAACTTTTTAAAATAAACACAAATAATAATTATTAAGTAAATAAATCATTCTATTACAGAAAAAGAATATCTTGCTTAGTTTTTCGTTTAGAATAAATATCTGATTAATAAACTAAATAAAAAAGATAAATTAATTATTCATTCATTCAATTAATTTAATAATTAGTAACAAAGAAATTGATTGATTGATTGAATTTATAAACAGAAACAATTGATTAATATCAAGCCAAATAAAAAATTAATAATAATAAAAAACAAAAAATCAAAAAAAAGAATATTATTAATTTGAAAATAGTATTAAGCTGAACATTCTCAAAATACTTCTTCCATTATTTTCATTTTCTCAATATTCATCTACTATTTACTTGGTTACTTATTATACTAGCATTCTTATTCAACAGAATCATATTTTATCAATAAATCAGAATAGTACATTGTTCATAGTTATTTTCAAATTGAAACAATAAATATATCTCAAATATCATCCATATCACTCATTAAACTCTGTCAACTGACTCTTATTCATACTAATCAAGAACTTTTTCATTATAAAATGCAAATAATCAAGAATTACTAGTCTAAAAATACTTAGAGAAGAAGCTTCATCGTAAAGAAGAGATTCGCAGCACTTCTTTTCGGGTTAATGATCTCATACCTCTATTTACCTCGAGATTTCTTTGGTACTCTCCATTAAGAGACCCATATGGAGTTCGAGGACTATGTTCGCTATTACAAATATCCCATCCAACGTCATGAAGTCGCTACTCCAGATGGATACATATTAACTGTTTTCAGAATTCAAGCTAAGTATTAAAAAGAGTTTAAATAAGGTCTACCTGTAGTTTACCTTCAGCACGGTCTATTGGATTCCAGTGATTCATTCATAGTCAACTAAGAAAGTAAAGCTCCTGCTTTCATGCTGGCTAATCGCGGGTATGATGTTTGGCTCGGAAATTTCAGAGGAAACAAACATTCTCGCAGCCATGTCATTCTTAATCCTGAATCTCCCAATAAGGAAGAAGTGCGTCGCTTCTGGAATTTCTCTTTTCATGAAATGGGCGTTATTGATATTCCTTCTATATTTGAATATATCCATAACTTCACTGATCGTAAAATAAACTTTATAGGCCATTCTTAAGGATCTATGTCTATGTTTGTAGCTCTTACTGAAGAGCATCCCGTAGTCAAAGCTTACATTAATTAGTTCATAGCTTTAGGACCTATTGCTTATATCTAGCATGTTACTTCTATACCTCTTTAACTCTATAATTTTGCACGCTAATTTATTGATTTAACATAACTTCTTTACAAAATTGAATTTTACGAATTCATTCCTTCTACTTGGTTTACCACTGAGGTTGTTTCCCGCTTTTGCAATGTCTTCCCTCTTGCTTGCTCTTACGCTTACGGTTTAGTAGGATCAATCGACCCTATGCTAGACTAAAATGACCGCTACGATGTTATTTCTGCACACATACCCTCAGGAACTTCTCTCAAAAATATGATGCATTTTCATCAACTTATTTCTACTTACGAATTCAAAAGATTTGACTATGGCCCTGAAAAGAATATGAAATACTATGGATAAAAGACTGCTCCTTTCTATGACCTTAGCAAAATAAATATTCCTGTTGCTCTTTTCTTAGGCACAGAAGATAGATTAGCTGTCAAAGAAGATGTTCTAAGATTAAAGAGAGAACTATCTAACGCTTCGGAGCTTTATTTCTAAGAAATCCACTCTGGACATACTTCTTTCATGTGGGGCAAAGATATGAGTTATTTCGAAGAAGTTTTTAATTTACTTGAAACTCATGATTTTCATGATCTGAATTACTACACATAAAGTACTAAATTGACATCTGCATCTTAAAAAAATATCACTAACTCATCATTAACAATTGAAAATTAATGAATGAATGAAGAATCTTGAGAAATTATCTAAAAATTGATAAAAATCCTCATTTTGAAAAGTAGAAAATTTACTAATTTGTAAAAGAGTAAAATTAATTGAAAGATATAAAATTATCTCTCTATTACATTTTATCTGTTTTCCTGATCAGATTAGTAAATTTGATGACATATAAAACAAAAATACTGCTCATATACCTAATCAACTAATATAATTTCAGTACATTAAATCTATTTCAACTAATTTTAAATATTTTAATTTAATAAATAACAATAAGTTCTAAATCAAATTTATAAAAGTACCTAAATACATTCATACATATATCATGAATTTCAAAATATCTGTCACCCTCATTTAAAAACTTTCATTCAGAAGAGTTGTAGAATGTCGGGTATTGAATTTTATAGGGTGGTGACAAATATTTTGAAACATATGATATACATACATACCTACTTTTTGTTTATTACGTATTAAATTTTATTTTATCAATTCAAATAAATTTGCTTTCAAACTGATATAGTTAGTATTACCATCTAGACTAAAATAAAATTAAACACAAAATTAGTCTACATCCAAAATTAAAAAAGTAAATTATGAGTTTACGTTTATTTCTTGTTAAATCAGTTAGTTACTTGATTTACTTATTTATTATTTTGTAACCAAATTCAATCTGCCTTATTTTAACTCATTTAAATTCTTAATTTAATTTCATCGATAAAGATAATTAACTAAATTTGTACATAGGCTAGATATCTAAGTTGAATAAATAATTTTGCAAAAAATTGAATAAATCGTCACAAAAATCAGCATTTTGACTTTCTTGGCTAAATATTTGTCATAGTTTATCCATATTACGCATTAATTTTAGTAGGTGATTTTAAACTAGTCAGATTGGCTTAACTTTTATTTTTTCTTATTAAAGTAAACTGATTAATTTTCAAAATTTTAGTTACAATTAATTTAAATAAATAATGTATGTGTGTATCTTTGAAAATTTTATTTTAGCTTTTATTAATAATCTTAGTAACATTAAAAATATTTATTATAAAAAATTTTTTATCTGGAGGCATATTTTTATAAAAATAATTTATAATAATTATCTACTGTTATATGCCTAAAGTTTTTTAAAATACTTTTTGTGTGTAAAATAGATAATTTTTATCAAAATAAAGAAATACATTTTAACTTAAAATTAAATTTGTTATATTATTCTATTTTTATATAATTTTTATTTTCAATAATCATCCTATATCTTATTCTTTGAAATATTTAAGATTTCATATTTGCTATTTCTTTATTTTATTTCTTTAAATCAGATAGTTGATTTTTAAATTTAAAACATTTTTTGTATGTAAAATAGATAATTTTTATCAAAATAAAAAAATATATTTTAACTTAAAATTAAAATTGTTATATTATTCTATTTTTTTATAATTTTTATTTTCAATAATCATCCTATATCTTATTCTTTGAAATATTTAAGATTTGATAATTGCTATTTCTTTACATCAGATTGTTGATTTTGAAATTTAAAACATTTTTTGTGTGTAAAATAGATAATTTTTATCAAAATAAAAAAATATATTTTAACTTTAAATTAAAATTATCTTTTTATTCTATTTTATATAATTTCTATTTTCAATAATCATCTTATATCTTATTCTTTGAAATAATTAAGATTTAATTATTGAAATTTCTTTATTTTATTTCTATACATCATATTGTTAATTTTTAAATTGTTAAATAAGTTTTTAGGGAGGAAATGAAATGTTTAATAAAATTTAGAAATGTCACATAATTTATTAAACAAATTAAAATAAAGTATTTTTTTGTATTATGGATTAAAAGATTTATTAAATAAAATGAAAAATTAATATTTACTTAAAACTCGTTTTAAAATATTAAATATTAAAATATGTTTTATATAAAAAATCAATAGTTTATCCATAATTTTCTCAAAATTATTCTTTTAGTTGAAATTTCTTTGTAATAAAAAATTAACTATTTACTTATAGAAGTATCCTTATCTGAGAGTTGATCATTTTTACATATCAAATATAATTAAAAAAAGTTGAATTCTAAAATTATGAAAAAAAATTTCCAAATTAAATAATCAAAAAATAAAAATAAATTGTTTTAAAAATTTTATTAAAAAATTTAAAATCAAATAAAAAAATAAAGGAAGATTTGTTAGAATTGAAATAATAATTCACGTTAAAATCTAAAAAGAAATAAATTCAATTATTTATTTTGTGATATTTAATTAATCTTCTACTAAATAGATATAAATCCACTTAGATATTAATGTATTCATACTATTATATAAAATATTTATTTTCTATAAGCTTGCAAATATTTTTTTAGTATTTGACCAGCTTCTTTCAAGAGAAACTTAATGAATCAATGCAAGGAATAGTCTCTTTGAAGGTTATTGATTTTCCGCTATAGTCGCTTTTTTCATAAAGAGTAACTCTGCTGCCATCAGGGATCCAGACACTATGAATGGTTTTAATATCGAATTTAGGAATTTTATCACAAAGCTAGATTGGATCTCCTTTGAAATAGCATTGCTTGTAAAGAGTGGGGCATACTTTTGGTGGTAAAACAGGAGGTTCTTCAGGTTTTGTAACATCATTAGTCACTTTCAAACTCTTATAAACTCCATCCCATTGAGCAGGAGTAACAACAGGATCTACAGGTTTTTAACCAATATCAGTCACTTTCAAACTTTTATAAACTCCATCCCATGTAGTAGTATCACCTTATGGCTACCCTCCTTTGGTGATCGTAACACTCTACATTGGATTATTATTGTTGATTGTAACACTCTATGTTTAACTTTATTTTGCGCCTATCTTAGAAAAGGCTAATCCTAAAATAATAAATACCACCAAAGTAGTTTTCATTAAATAATATCGCAAAGTATTTGTTTTGTAATTTTTGTTTTCGTTTTTAATATCTTTATAAATTAATCACAATATTAGCAATTTAATAATCCTTTTTGCTTATTATACTGATCGTTTTCTCATATTTTATGTTTATTTATTATTCGTTTTTAATATAATTATCCGAATATTTTCCAAATTGAAAAAATAAACAAGACAAAAAGTGTAAAAATGGCCTTTATATTTTATTTTCTGAATATTATTTTAATTGCTCTGATTAATATTTATCTCTCCTGCTTTTGATTTCTTAGATTAAAAATATTGCTTTGAATGAATAACCATCTCAAAATTTTAGTAATTTTTAAATAAATTAAGAAAACAATTTTAAGAGTATATATATAGAAATAAATTTAATATCATTAATTTAAAAAATATTTTTATAATTATATGAATTGTAAAAACATTATTACAAAATATGAGATATCATGCTTGATTCATAAATGTTTCTAAAGAAACATTTTAGCACAGAAAAATAAAGTTATAAATTTAATAACAAGATATCCCCATAAAATAAAATTAAAATATTTTATTCTTTGATAGAATTTAAAACAAAAAAACTTATAGAAACATAAAAACCTGTAATTTTATGGTAGATTAACTTATTTTATTATGTAAAAACAGCAAAATTTCTATATAAAATACTAAAAAATAATATATTTAATAATATAGCTATATTATTAAATAATAGTAAAGTAATTATAAATATCAAAAATTAAAAAATATAATAAATGATAAATTTAATAATATATTTACAATTAATTTATTTTTATAAGAAAAAATTTAAATTATTTTTTTTTTCTTTATTATTTTAATACAATTTTATTATTTGTTTTTATTGTAAAAAAAATATTAATTTAAAAATAGATCAAAATCTTTAAAAAAATGTTCATTTAAAAATAGATCAATATCTTAAAATAAATTTTATTTAAAAACTAACCTTTAGTTGGGAATAATTGCCAATAATAATTAATTCAGTAATTCAAAAAGCATATAATTATATAAACGCATATTATCTTTTCACAAATATCAGGTAAATTAAAATATAAAACGCATTACAAAATTACATAATTAACAAAGCTAAAAAGATAAAAATAATAAATAAATGTTCATTTTATTTTCTAATTACATTTAGAAATAATGTTTGATAAGTATTAAGATTATTTTGATATTTCATGATTGAGTATTATAGTCAAATATTTCAAGCTTGAATCATGTACTTATGTTGAAATGAATATATATTCTTATGGAGAGTATATACATACTTATTTCAAAACTGATTTAGATAAAAGTAAATTTCTAGCTTAGATAAAAAACATGGATTTGTAAATTTGGTATTTACCATATTTTTCTAAAATAAAAAGCAAAAGTTAAAAAATAAAAATTAGTTAAATTATTCATAAAACCTCAGTCAAAATAAAAAAGGAAATTAAATCAAATAAAAAGCTAGTACATAAATAAATAATAAGAAATTTATTATTTTAAATTCATTTATATATAAAAATTATAACAATAATAAATAAATTATTTTTTAAGAAAGATTAAATTTCATATTTAAGATATTAGTGCACTTTGCTAGGGTAAAAACTAAGTGTGATGCATCACCAATTTAATCTCCACTTTTTAAATATTGAAGAGAATAAAATAATTTATTAGTTAAATTAATATAGAAAAAAAACAAAACAACAATACAAAATTAAAATAAGTAAAATAAAAAACTAATAAATCAATTTTAAGAGCTTTATTGTTTTAAAATAATGAACTTTTTTTACCAAAAATTAAGTTTAAAATTTGAAAGATTAGTGTAGTTTGCTAAAGCAAAACCTAAGGCTGAAGCATCAATAGCATCAATTTAATTTCCTCTTTTTAAATATTTAAGAAAATATATTTTTTTACTATTATCTATTAATTTAGAAAGAAAAATATAAAATAATATGAAAAAAATTATTAATAGTCAAAGTAAAAGTTGAAAATTAAAAAATAATTGAGTTAAAATAATTAAAAAACATATACATAATATAAATAATATAGAAGTTAATATTTATTAGAATTTTAATATTGCAATTAACTTGATAAGTAATTATAAAAAAAATTAATAGTAATAAATTTAACTTATATGAAAGTGGAGAACTCTATGAGTTAAAAAGTGAAAAATTTACAAGCCTATTAAGAAGTAAAAAATATTCAAAAAATAAATAGTCATTTAATGATAAATAATTACATTTTTTTAATTTTCATAATATTTCTTCTATCAATTATTTTTTATTTTTTCAAAAAAAATATTGAATAATAATTTATAGGAATTAAAATAATTTTTATAATATTAAGAAATTTATTTAATTTTATGTTGAATTGAATTGTTCTATAAATATAAGAGATATCAAATATAAAATTTTATTTGCTTTTAGGAAGAGATATAATAAAATAGTTAGATTTTTGTGTAATTGATTATTAAATCTTGATATTAGGTAAACCAGATAGTATACTTAAAAATATATTAGAAATCAGAAGTATGAATAGATTGAAAAAATTAAAATGATTTAACACTTAAATTTTAAAAATTTTTTATTTGGAATAAATTTTTAAAATTAAATATTTTATTGTAATTTTTTTAATTGATTCTAATATATTAATTTATTTCAAATTTTTTTTTTTAGTTTAAATAATAATATTTCAATTATTTGATGTAAAAATAATTTAGAAATATAAATTAATTTTAAATTAATTTTTTTAATTTATCTTTTATAAAATAAAATGTTTCACATTCATTTCCAAATAAAGATATTTATTTATTTCTATTAAAAAATATTGCAATAACTTAATAATAAATAAAAATAAAATTATTTTTTGAATTTTAGTTTACGATCAAAATAGTCAGTAAAGCAGTAGAGAATCTCAATAAAGTTTTAAAAAATATTCAAATTTTCATAGATCATTATTCAATAATTTTCTTAACTGAATTAATAATATTGATTGATTAATTCTAAATGTTTTAAATTTGAAAAAAGTTGTTATTTAAAAAAATGGACTTGCTAATTAAATGAATCAAGCGCCAAAATAACAATCAATTAAATAATAAATTATAAATTAACTATATTATAAAAATTATTTATAAAATTATATAAACAAGTTGGAAGTTAAATTTCTTACCGCGGAATTTTTTGAAAATCTTTAGAAGATAGATCTTATTTAGCTTGGATAGTCAATAAATTTGTTAGATCTTTAGAGTATGAGATTTAAGATGAAAATAAATTATTAAGATGATATTTAGTTATTTATTTATTCCAATCAAAAAAGATCTGGATCATTTTGAAGAATTGTCCAATCAGATTGAAGATTGCGTTTAAGATTGAATTTTTGAAATTTATTTAAGAGAGGCAAGAGAATGAAATTTGTATAATTACTTAATTTAAAAGAAAAATTAATTTTAAAAAAGATAAACTCATTCATTATACAAACTAATAAAAATGGCTAGAACTAAATAAACTGCTAGAAAATCAACTGGTGCTAAGGCTCCCAGAAAGCAACTCGCTTCCAAGGCCGCCAGAAAGTCTGCCCCCGCCACCGGTGGTATTAAGAAGCCCCACAGATTCAGACCTGGTACCGTCGCCTTGAGAGAAATCAGAAAGTACTAAAAGTCCACTGATTTACTTATCAGAAAGCTCCCCTTCCAAAGATTAGTTAGAGATATTGCTCACGAATTCAAGGCTGAACTCAGATTCTAATCTTCTGCCGTTCTTGCTCTCCAAGAAGCTGCTGAAGCTTACCTCGTTGGTCTCTTCGAAGACACCAACCTCTGCGCTATCCACGCCAGAAGAGTCACCATCATGACCAAGGATATGCAACTCGCCAGAAGAATCAGAGGTGAAAGATTCTGAGGAGTGTTTTGACAAAGATTCTTTTCAAACAATCGAGTTAAATTAATATTAAATAATTGCTGAATAATCAATCGAGTTTGTAGTTTAAGATTTATGAAGAGTTGGCTTTGATAGCAAGCATGTTTTGGAATCAAGCATAGAAATGTTAATAATAATAATAACAAACTAAATAATTAGCAAAGTAATTTGATCTGATGAAAATAAAAATTAATAAAATAATCATATAAAAATGCATATAAATTTGACTACTTAATTAAACAATATTAGATTAAATGTATTTCAATTTTGTTATATATATTTTTCATTTCTCGCTTCCATTAAATGCTTTTGAGAGGCTTCTCTCTCATAAATTTATAATCATTTTTCCAATTCTTTATTTCAAAAAACTTAATATATTTTATTTAAATTTCATTTACTTCCCCCTTTTTCCTTCTAACGATTCAGTATTTGTCGTCTATTGACTTCAAATCTTTAATTAAATTATCTTAATTAATACTGTTAAAACAAATAAATTAGAATCGCGCGCATTTTTCAGATTCAATATTTTATAACATCTCTCAATTACCAAATCTAATTAAATTAATTTTCTTAAAAAAAATATTTTTCACCAATAATCATTTTTAGTACATTTATGAGATACTCATTTAACTTTATCAATACATTTTTCATTTAAATATTAAATTGATTATCATTTTTTTTTAAGTGCATTTTTTAGGTCATATTTTATTTATCAAATGCATAAATTTACCTTTATATTAATTTTTTTAATTTTAAAGAATTTTTAAATTTAAAATCTAATTCATAACTAATTTATTTATATGGACTTAATTGAAATAAATTTAGGCTCTTTTATCAGTATTTATAATTATGAATAATTTGTTGATATTGTAAATGGTTTTTTCTTTAAAACTTTTTGATTAATCTTCACTACTCGTTTAATAAGATACAATTTATTTTATAATTTTTTTAATTTATAAATTATAATTTTTATCATTTAAATTAGAACTTTCTACATTGCTTGCTAATAGATTTAATTTATTAAAATAATCTAAAGAAGAATGATAAATATTAATTATAGGTGTTAAACATTCCAATTAATAGTTTTTCTAAATTATTTACAAAATAATATAAAATTAGCTTAAGCAATTACATAAAATAGCTTAAAGTAAAATTACAAAGCAAACATACATACATTCAAATACTTCAAATAAATTTTATTGACTACAGCATTTTAATATCTCAAAAAAGATGAATCCACACGAAGAAAAGATTAAGCAGTATTTAAAAAAGAATATCAAAGTAGATGTTGACAAATAGCTATCATAAGAATAAAAAGAGGAGTTTGTCAGGAGAAAACTTTTTACTGAATAGACATATTAGCATAATTTTTAATAGAAAACTTTGTTTTAAATGATAAAGGATAAAGTAATGTAAGGATATGGCTATTTTTAAACTCGTAGATTCAGAATGTTTATGAAGGAGACTTTCCCGTTTTTGGCTTTTGTCTCATTCTCAACATATATAATTTATAAGATGGAGAATTAATTCGATAAAATGAATCAAAGTGTGTTCAAGGTAAAAACTCTTAAAGAGTAAGAAATCGAAAAAGAAAATGAGGTATTTAAATTTATTTATGTTTATATTTTATCACAGACAGTTTTGTAAATTAGTATATAGCAAAAGCATTAAGAGGAGAACCATTCTCAAATTAAGATAATTAGATTACAGATGTACCTGATAAAAGAAATAAGTAAGCATTAAATAAAATAAGAATCAGTTAGATTCAATAAATTTCAATAAAAAAATGATAGATACAAATTTGAAGAACTTGAAACTGATGAAGGAATCGATTTTGATACAAGAGAAGATTTCTTAGATGGATTAAGAAAAGATTATAATTAGGGTATATAAATAGCTGAGGAATATAAAGAAGAAGTGTTCTAATATGCTAAGGAAAATAAAAAGAAAATAGGATTTGGTATAGGTCTAACAAAAGAAGAGGAGGACGAAGAATAACAAGATGACCCTACTTTAAAAAATTTACTTTCTAAACCAACTTAATAACCTAAAAAAGAAGTGTAATAAAAGAAAGTAAAAACTATCAAAAGATAAACCAAAAAGCCTGTATTTGATGAAGATGATGATGGATATGAAGGTTTTGGTCCCTCCACAAGAGATTGAGTTAAGAATATTCAATGAAAAATTATTTCTTCATATAGAGTATAAGTAAAAATATATTTAGCTACTGTTAAGAGTAAGTATGAGAAATTAGTTTCATTAAAAATAAAAATGTAAACAATAAATAAATAAATAAATTATATAATCTACTTCCATTGCAGTTTATTAATATATTAATAGCATATTTGTTTCTAGATATTCATAATATTTTTTTGTTATGCAAGTTAAATTAAAAATAATGTTTTTGAGTGAATATTCATACTAAAAAATATTAATTCATTTTTAAATCAGTGACTCACATCAACTATTTTTAAAAGTTTTATCTATAAAAGAAAATCAGAATTTCAGGAAATTCAAATATATTATTGCATTCTTATTCATATTATAAATATTCTGTAATGACTGATTTAAATATAAATTGTTTTAATTTAAATTATTTTTTATATTTTTTTTCCTCAAACAAACAAACAAACAAACAATTCAATATTTTAAGACTAAGTTGATCAATCCCTTATAAAATAAGTATTTATTTTTTTCATGTAATTTTAGTAGAGTAAATCAATTAAAAAAATTTAAGTTAATTAATTTATTAGTTTTGAAAAAGCTATTTATTTATTTATTTATTATTTCTTTTAAGTTATTAAAAATTAAATTTTAGATTTTGAGATAGAAAAAATTTTATTTTACTAACAATAATTTTAATTTATGCGCTTTAAAAATGAATGATAAACAATGATTTAATTTATAACAATTTTAAAAATAAAATTAAATGATTCTATTTATAAATTATTTTTTATTTAAACTATTAAGAATTTTTATTTTTTAATATAATTTATGATTTTTCAGCATTCTAGTGATAGTTTATCGAAATCAATTTCTATGCTAGGAATTATATTGTTCTAAGTGAAGAATAATTTGGTATGAGGAGCAAAATCTATTTTTCTAAGTTTATCTTAATTCAAATTCTTTGTTATTTAATTAGCACGATCAATATTGACTTCTTGAGGATCAAATATTTCCTCGTTCTTTAATAGTTAACGTAAATTAACTAAAATCCAATGCTCATCTTAGGAAATAGATTTATCGTAGCTTTGTTTAATTACTTGAAGAACCTTTTCTAATTCCTACACATAGGTATCGATAAGAGAACGAATTTTTAAATCTGTAATAGAATGTGCCTTACCTTCTGCATTTGATACTTTTAAGAGTATTTGAATGACAGAAAGCATACAACTGTACTACATTCTGTAGAAATATAAATCAGGCTTTATTTACTCTAAAATTTTTGCTGTTTCAAAAAGCAAGTTATTTAAGAAATCAGGCTCTTGGAAAGCAGAAGCTATTTTTTCACAGAGAGAAGTACCTACTGAAATATTGTTAAAGAAGGCACGACCTATAATTCTAAGTACATATAATTTCATTTAATTGTTAAATAATCCTTTATTAATAGATTCACTAATTAAATTTAAAGTAATTTATTCAACTACTTGAGCAGTAGATAAAGGATAAACAATTTATAAATATTCTAGAGCATCAAAAATATAGCAGAAGAGCTCATCTTTAATTTCATTTAAGTTATCTATGATTCCTTTCTAAAGAGTGTTTCCTATGCTTTGAGCAACACTTTCAAATGGGGAATTTATTAATTCTATAAGGATAAGAATACTAGTGTTATATAAACTCTACTTATTCAAAAATATAGATTCAATCCTTTATACGAAATTCAAAAATACTTTTTCTAAGATAGCAGCTTCTTTAATCAGCATCTCTCTTTCACGTATAGCCTGTTCATAAGGAGTATAAATGTCTGCTGGCTTTAATTTTAAGATATTCATCATAGAAGTTGGATAGTCTTCACTGAGTTTTTTATTTAATTCCTTTGTGAAGAAATACATCAATCTACAAGCATTCTCAATCAAGTAAATTTCTTAAAGTTCATCAGTCTAGGTTCCATAGTTTATTACTTCAGTTATAAATTAGATTTAAGTGATGTCCAACCCTTGTTTTATTAAAATAGAAGAGAGAACCTTAGTGATCTAAGCCTTCAAAGAAAGTTGTTAGCTGTCTTCATTGTCACAAGCTTGTTACCACTCTTTATACAAAAATTAGAATACAGGAGTCATAAATTCAGGAGAGGTATCCTTAATTAAATCAATAAGATTTTAGACAAATTCAAGTAAAAGCATTTTTGATTCTGATTCTTCACATTGATTGAATAATTCTCTAATTCCACCCATTATCTAATCTATATTTACCATCAAATCTATGCAGTTATCCATGAGTGGTATAAAGCACTTCATGCTCATTAATCTATTTTATAAAATTATTTATTTATTTATTAATTTGCAATTATGTTTAAAATTTTTATAATTAGATGCAAATATAATTATTTAGCAAGAATTTCAAAGGAAATAGATATTTCAACAGAAAAGATAGTTTAGTTAAGAAAATTTACCTAATGTAAATGGATTAGTTGCTATCAATCATTAATGAAGCTATAGTTTAAAATAAACTCAAAGCAGTTTCTTCAGGAATTTGGTAGGAATTAGATAAGTAGCTATAAATAAGATTAAGAATCTATACTTTAAGGGGAATTAAATTATCATCATCAATAATCAATTCAGTAGATAGTACACTAACATACCAATCTTCAAATTCAATAGTATTTTTGATATCTTTGTAAAGGCCGTTCATTATGAAATAAAATGCTTCTCTTTCTAACATTTCTGAATAGGCTTATTTGCCAGTGCAAATACTAGATGTAAATTAAATCAAAAGTTAGTTAATTAATTCTAACATCTTTTCTTCGTTAACACTTTGCATAAACACTATCAATAAATTTACACCAGCTTTACGAATTCCTGTCATATCTGAACCTTTATCTTCAGAAAATGCTCTTTCAGGTTCTAAATTTATCATAGCTAACTGACTCCAATTAAGTTTGAGAACCTATTTTTAAAATTAATTTTAAAAGAGCTTGCTAAAAAAATATCTTATCTATATTAGATGACATTTAAAGAAAATATTTTAGAAAATAATTTTTATTTTAAAAGTGCTCATAAAATATAAATTCTGAATGAACAGCTTACTAAAAGCTTCTCTTTTTAGATGAAGTTGAATAATCAAATACATGAAGTAAATTTTACCTTTTTGAGAAGAAATTCTATAATAATCTAGAAATAGTGTTAATCGAAATACTGACATATGACTACTTCATCTTCACAATTTTCTTCTAATGATTTTTGATCTCCATAGAAAAGATGCTAAGTAGAACGAAAACCTAATACTTATATAAGTTCACTGCAAAAATTGAGAGATTGAGTAATTAGATTGCATTCATCTTCGAAGAATTAGACTAATTTAGGCTAAGAGTTCAGCTTATTGAGTAATGAGCTATCGTTTAATTATTGAGAACTGATAAAACTTTCATTGTTTAGAATAAGATTTTAAGAGTTTACAAAGTATGTGCCTTTAAAGTATTCGAGGACTGCAATAGATTTATTAGCAGTGGTTCTTTTTTCTTAAACAGCACCAATGAAATATTTGTGATAGCTGTAAATAACTTAACGTAATGAATGGATAAAATCAAATAATTTCTCTTGTTAATCAACAGATTCATGGAGATTTACAAAGCTACTGAAACTAAGCGTAATTTATTAAACTACTTATACTTGATTAACAAGCTCACTGAGTTAAGCTTAGTTGTTAATTGAGAGTAAATTTTCTATATTTAAGAATTTAATAGCGTATCTTAGACAAGAAATACTTACTTGATTATTCAGTTCATTCATAGCCTAATCTATATTAGCTATGCCATTCTGATAAGAAGCAGCAAATAGCTTAAGTTTTTCTACTGAAGCAGCAATAATAGCAACAAACAAATCGCGTTTTTAATTAAAATAATTGACGACATAAGATTTAAGCTTATGATCATGCTACTTGTCTTGATAGAGAGCTTTAAAAACAAAATAGTAGAGTGTTGTTATTGTTGTAATTTACTCACTGCTCATTTAAAGTAATTTCTCTTTACTGAGAGCTTAAATCAGTAATTCTAATATCTTGCTTTTAGGAAAATCAGTAATAATTAAACGCATGATTCCTACTCTAAGCTAATTTCTAACTTTTGAAATGCTATGATTAAGGAAAGACTAAAGCATTGCATCTTATAGGTCGAATTTGAAAGTTCCTTCTAAATTTACGTATTCAGTTTGTATGAATTTTGTTATGTAAATTGCTGCTTATAAATTTTGAGTCTCTCCATACTCTTTATTGTTGATGATCTCAAATAACATCAAGAAGAACTGCTAATTTAAATTCATTTGCTTTAAAAACTGAGTAGATTCATCTCTAACTGATTTATCAGTACTCATCATAGATAACTAAAGTGCCTCCCTGACTTTCAAAAGAATTGCTTGATCCATTTGTAATAACTTAAACTAAGAAAATATTAATAAATTGATTGATTGATTTATTTATTTAGTTGATTGATTGATTGATTCCTACTTTATTTATCTATTTTGAAATATATATCTATCTTAAATTAGTAAATTGAATAAATGAAATTTTAATCAAAAATATAGATATATCAAATTACATCTAATTAAAATTAACTTTTTTTACGATATTTTTAGATTTATAGATTTTACATTCATTTAGTCACTCATTCTTCATTCACTCATCAATAGTCCTTTTTTATCTTCTTCTTCTTCTTCTTATTGCTACTAAGTAGATCTCTACTTTTACTTTAATTATAAAATACTCTTACTACTATACATGAGAATTTTTCAATAATTTTAATCAAATACAGAATATCAAAATTATAAAATTTTTAAAAAAATTGAAAATAATTTTCTATGGATTTAATTTTATTTATTAACTGAATAAATAGAAAGCTCTTTTAGGATTAAAACATAAATAAAATTTCATTTAATTTATTAACTTATCACTCATTTGACACAAATTAGAATTATTTATTAATGACAAAAATATTATTTATAAGTATAAGAATATTAGATATAATATTAATTAATTAAAGTTAATCGTATAAAAGTCAGAAATCATCATCACTAAACTTTTATCCGTATCTCATCGTCGGGGTGTTATCTCTATATCCTCCTTTTCCTAGACTTTCTTGAGTATACATATTAGGTTGTGTGGACTTTTTATTGGCAGGATGATCTATAAAATTACCATTAATTCTATCAGTTGGATCAAATTGGCTTTGCTTTTGTATATGAATATTAGTCCTATTAGGATTATATGAGCTATGAGAACGCATTCTGCTTTATGTTATTGATACACCTTTTTACATATCATCTTTCAGATCATTGATTTTTTAATCATAGACATACTTCTTACCTAATTTGTTATATAGTATCTCAGATTTCTCTCTATCATATAATAAAGCATAATATCTATCATAAAAGTGATCGTGAGTTCTAATACCACCATTTTTATTGCTATTTCTAATCATGCAACTATTATCTTTGCTTGGATTAAAATAGGTCTAATTATAATGAGTTAATTCAGCCATATATCCTTAATCTCTGCTAAATTCTACTTTTCCAGTTGAGTAGGGATCAAAGCATTTTCTGAATGGATAAAAATGCTGCATCATATTTTTTTTCTCTATGGGCGGCTTTTTCCCAAACGATAAAGGAGTTACATCAAAATTGAAATCCCCAGCCTTTTTAAGCATATATTTTTATATATCATTAGAATTAAATGTATTTTAGTAAGCCTTGAACAAGAAAGGTTCATTTGGAATGATGCTCTAAGCCAGCTCTTCATATGATATTTCCTTTTTATGGTTATCAATTGCACAGCATCTATAAAAAAATCCTAAGCATTCTTCTTCATTAAATAGGATATTTAGTTTCTTCATGAAATTCTTCAACCTAATAAATTTACAAATAATTATCAAAAAACCTGTCCTAAAAAAATAATTTAAATTTTCATATTTTTAATAATAAACAAGCTAATTTTTGAACAAAATATTAAAAATAAATGTACCCTTAATAATCAAATAAGCCATTTTCATTAACTTCAATACACTTAAAAATGTCATGTATATTATAGGAGTGATCTTTTACAAATTATTGCTTTAATTTGTCAATATCTCTATAAAATCCAAGCTCAGACCCCAATATTTCAGATGCTTACTTTTAAGAAGTCTGTTTAACAACATTATCATCCATGTTATGAATACGTCTAAGTTGCAAATTATTTTCTCTTCTTCTTAATGCGAGAACTTTTAAGTTATAATTTGTGTAAGGCAAAAACCATTCTATAAATCTTTTAGTTTAATTTTGAAAAATAGCGAATTAGGTAAAGTTCAAAATTTAACGATGTTATTAATCTAATAAATTTGATTTTTAAAGTAGCATTAATTAATTAATTAATTAAAAGAGATTCCTTTTTATAATAATCTATTTTCAAATATATTTTTACTCTTATTCTTAAAGCACTTCTTTGCCTTTTGAAATCAAATTGATCAAATACATCGACTCGTATTCTGAGCATGGTGTGTGGTTCTTACTAAGATTTCATTTTTATAATATAATGTTAATACTATATTTTAGGTAAAAAGTGTGCTTAATTCGATAATACAAAAAATTCTATTTATGAAATAATAACTAAGATATTTTTATTTTAAGCATTTACCCTAAAAACAAAGAAAGCTATGGCGGTGTAATTTAACCTTTTTTATAGATATCAATACATTCCCAGGCCATAAAAATATCGAAATGAGGATCTTCGGCTGATTTTATTTTCAAATTCTCTATCTAATGCATTATAAAAAGTTTTGATATAAACATCGAAAAGAAAAGTAAATATAATTGAAATTTACAGATATTTCTGAAAATGCTATTCCTTTAATAATGTTAGCTAAATCTAACTCAAACTACTTTCCTATTTCAAACTACAAATAGGATTAATTATGAGTGCTCATTACTACTTTAGTCAAATTTGTATATTTATTTTAATTGGAAATATTTATTACAATTATTAGTAATCTACACGCAGTTTGAAGTTATTAATATTAACTCTTTTTTTTACCAATTATTTTGAAATTTATAAACTTCAATAATTATTCAAAAATTGTTTAAATTAGAATAACGAGATTATTGATGAATGATCATAATAAAAATTATTTTTGGTTTCACTCCAAAGCAAAAAATAAAAAAAAATTATATTAGATTATAAATAAATTTATCAATTTAAATGCAAATAAATAAATCCTCTCTACTATTTAAAATTTTAATGCTATCTAGATATATAATGCGTTAAATATAAATTATGCTTGTAAAAAAGAAGATATTTATAAAATCAAGACAATTTAGAGGAAAATCAATAATAAAAAGAATATTGTTTTGTAAATTTATTGAACAATTTAATAATTAATTGTATTTAAAAATTTAAAGAAGATACATACATATATAAGATGAGAAAAATTTTATAAATTTTAGCTATTTTAGTTATTTTAGCAGTATGTTATGGCGAATTTGAACTCTAAAATACCTTGACTATCAGAGGACAAGTTATCAGACAATGTACTTACTTTTTTTTACATATTTAGTTTAGTAGATCCAAATTTGCAAAATTGAAAACCTAAATCTAATACATTTACATTCAAAATAGTTTTTATTTATGCGAAAATGAAAAATATTTAATAGCTTATATTCTTTTAAAAATTAATAAATCAAAGTTGAAAAATCTTAGTTAAACATGAAAGATTCTATTTAAGATCATTAAAACTCCTACATTAGTCTTGATGATGGCACATAAACAGCATTTTTGACTGAAGATGATCATTTTGTCCTGTAAAATTATAAAATGAGCAATTTAAAGTTAAAATTAATTAAAAATTATAATAAAGTAAAGGAATAACACCTGGCAAACACACTATCGAATTTACATCCAAGTTATATTAATATTTTAAGGTATTTTGTTTGTAAATATGTTTATTGTGATATGGAAATATATTTGTTTATATCTAGATCATTGTAATCTACAACCCTTTAATTAGTGATGAAGATAATCAAGTAACTATCTACTCTATTGATCCAAACACATACGAAAGAGTTTAGGAATTTACTAAGCCTAACTAAGTTATTATCAAGCCTCTTTAATCTAAAATTATAAGATATTTTGAAGTAATGATTATTAATTTAAATCAGTTAACAAATAATATATAAATGAATTATTGACTTAAGTAAATTTTATAATAGTGTTAGAATGCTAATAGCACAATAAACAAATAATTATTTTAATTAATTAGAAACAAATAACTTTTAATATTAAATATTTAAAAAGGAAGTTGAAGGCTTTAATATTATGTCTTTATTAAGTGGATAAGGTATCTTTATAGTAGTAATGATTCTTATGTACTTCTGTATGAAAAATGTAGATATGGGTAAGTTTTTAACTTAATAACTAACTTTTAAAAATTTATTTTAATAATAGAGAAGCTTTAGTAATAAGCTTAAGAAGCCTAATAATCATAATCAGTACAAAGTTGATTCAATATTGCCTGTAGAATAATTTATATTTCCAAATATTATAATGTATTCGTAAAAAATAAATAAAATCTCAAATAAATAAACAAATTAATCAACTAATAAATAAATTGATGTTTTTAAATTTTTATTTAAATATTAGAGAATTGTTATAAATTTTTTTATGAGTAGAAATTTCTTAACCAAATTATTTATTTTATTAATTGCTAATTAATTAAATCTATTACTTTAAATTAAAAACAAGATACCCAAAAAAATAATATTATTTAGTTTTGATTTCCATCTTAGTTGAAATTACAAATAACTTTTACCTCTAAATATATATATTACAATTCAAGATTATTACTAAATTTAAATAAGTTTGTTCTAATTTGAATATCAAAATTATCATTATTTATAATTTTGTTCAGTTTATAATTTATATTAAACTTTCAATATATCTTAAAAGTTATTTTCTAAAATTAAATCTTAGTTTTCTTATTTATTTATTAAATGGTAGTAAAATTATTAAGTTTACATATTTTATCTGCAAATAATTTTATCAATTAAAACCAAAGAAGCATAAAATAAAACTTTTAATAATATTTTTAAAATTAAAACTTAGATTTTAGTCGAAGTAAATATATTTTATTAAATTGTTATTTATTTTTACTTTTTTATTTACTTCTAAAAAATGCATTAAATATTGTTTTTAAAATATTTAGATTATTTAAATATCTAAAAACGTACAAAAATTTTAATTAAAATAAAATTATCTTTAATATAATTAAAAAAATTCAAAAAGAAATCAAAATAAAAAGAGAATATCTTAATTGTATAATTTTAACTGAAAATAATAAATATTTCCTTGTGTTGTTTTTAAAAAATAAATATAAATTTATTTATGATTTTTAACATAAACTTGTTTAAATATTTGAATTAATTTCTTCAAATTATTTTAAATAAATATACACTCTATATTTTTAAGATAAATTAAAAATTTTTATCATCCATATTAACAATATATTTTCAAATTTCTTCTCTCTAAGCTAGTAGCATTTTTTTCAAAAGGATTTAGTAAATACCAAAGAGTATTAAACCATTTTAGCACTCTTTTTAAATAGATATTAATATTTGCTTTTTTTGAGTTGAAGTTATGTCAGCCAAGACTACCTGAAAATTATCTGAATAAGATATACTATTTGATTAAATAAAAATTTACTAAACAATGCAATAAAATTAGCTAAGATTTAATCTCCTCCTAGATTCCAAAATAAGTGATTCAAAGTCAGCAATTGAGATGTTTGTTTCTCTAAGATAAAATATATATCAAATATAATCTAAATTTTAATTTTTTACATCAAACTAAGCTAGAGAGTTATTAAATTTTTACATTTAAGCAATTCATTGACCAATAGTTATCCTCCTTAAGTTCCAAAAGTGTAATTTCTAAAAGAAAATTTTAAGATATTATATGGTAAATTAAAAATTAAAATTACTCTATTTTAAGAGAAAGATATGTTATGTAATTAGCTCTTTCTATAACAAAATAGAACTAATTCAATTCACTTTTTAATTAAAACTCCGTTGTTTTTGAACTTAAAATAAAATTTAACAATATTTAGATGTAAATATTGATGCAATAATGTACTTAAAGTCAAACTACAAATGTCTTAAATTTGTGCAATTAGTTAAAATCGGTAAAAGCTCATTGTAGCTAGAATTTGAATTTTAGCTTTTTTTTACAATCATAGAGAAATTAATAAAAATTTTTTAATATTTCTAATAAATTAAGTAAAAAATAAGTTTAATTTAATTACCCTAAATCTAAAACTAACTTTTTTAAATGTCTGCATTTACTAATTTAAATACCTAAAGGCTAAAGTCCGTATTTTTATTAATCGTAAATCAGGTAAATATTGCTTTTATTTTAAGGAATAATAAGAATTTTTAAAATAAATTATAACCACATACTTAAACATCAACACTAAATCTTTGATTTTACTACACTTAGATATTCCTTTACAAATTTAAAATGCACCTTCTGTTTTAATTTTGTTATTACTAATATATGCGAAATAAATGAGAAAAATATCAAATTATCTTTAATAAAATTACTTAAAATTGAGCACTAAAGATTCTAATTGTTAGGTTTATTCTAACAGTTTTCCAAATTCTATTGCTGCATCTGACTCAATTTAATTTTTCCTAATATATTTTTGAAGTTTAAGGAAAAAATTAAAATAAAAACTTACTCCAAGCTAAGCTCTAGTTAAGTTAAATATTTAAGTTCCCTTAAAGAGTTTGATAAACTTTTTAGTCCTTAACTACAAATCTAATTTTTACTAAAATATTTTAAAGTAAAAATAAAAATAATTAGTTGCTTACTCAAAATTCAAAGAAATTGACTACAAATTTAAATTTCCTCTTATTCCCTTAGCTAATATGTATGCTCCTTCCTTTGTAATTAGATTTTATCTATATTTAATTTGATATTAAATTTAAAAAAAAATAAAAACATTTATTTACGATAGATTTAATTATAGACACTTAATTTTTAAGGAATTCGAGAGTAATTTCTAAATTGAAACCAAAGACAAATCATTTATTAATGTTGAACTTATTAATTAAAATAAAATATTTTTAATAAAATTCAGAATGAAATAAAAACTTACTCCAAACAAATACTTAATGATATTAAGCTTGTGCATTTCGAAGATAATTCATAAAGATTTTATAAAAAATAATCTCCATCAAATTTCAAAGAACTAAAATATAAAATGTATTAGAAAATTAAGATTAACAATATTAATTAAATTTACTTAAAATTGACCTTAAGCAACTCTATTTATTTATAATCTTTATTAATTGATTCATTAATATTCATATTTTAGTTTTGAAGTAAATAAAAGCTAATTTAATAAAAACAAGACTTTTAAGTTATTAATACATTCTAACTTATTTACTTATCTAGATCAATGGTAAATTTATTTTCATCTTTTATAAATAAATTCTGCATCTACTATTAAAAAAAATAATTCTCATAAATTAAAACCAAATTTAAAATCTAAATAAATAAATTTTTATTAAATTTATTATTTTACATGAAATTCTATTTCTTTGTGTTTATTTATTTTTATAAATTTCAATTTTAGCTAAGAATTCTAACCTAATCAATATTTTTTATCTTAAAATTAAATAAATTTTGATAGATTATTTATTAACACAAAAACAAAGAGAATTTTGATTTAACTTTCAAATTTATGGGTAAATTCAATTGACTATTAAAAACAATTAATATTAAATTAAATTTTGATAAAATAAATGTGATTTCTAATTTAGAAATAATAAATTTATTTTCATTTAATTTCAATAATTTTTAGAATAAAATTCTTATTATTAAAACTTAATTTATAATCTCAATAAATTGATTCATATTAAATTTATCATTTTACATTAAATTCTACATTTATGTATTAATTTATTTTTATAAATTTAAATTTTATCTTTATCAATTAATTTATCTAAAAATTAAATTAATTTTATTTTGAATATTTGTTAAATCAAAAAAAGAAGGTAATTTTTATTTAATTTTGAAATTTATGTAATAATGGTTTTTAAAATAACAAATATACATTAATTATTTATAAAATAAATGGGATTTAATATTATAAAATTGTAAATTCATCTTTTTATTATAAATTTAAATTTATTTAATATTTGTTGAAAGAGCATTCAAATAAATATATCACATCCATTATAGTCAAATATTAATTACAACTAATCTCTTTAGATGCCTAATAAACAATTTTTTCAAAGACTATTATTTTATTCCTCTATAATATTGACTAAATTTTAAAAGTTTTTTGAAATTAGTAAAGTATTTTAAAAAATTTTTTGGATTTGTTTGAAAGGAAAATTAAATATTTAATTCTATTAAATTCTTTAAATGACTTATTGCATGGAATATAATTTCTTCTTAATTTTCTTAATTAGTAAAACTAAATTCAAAGTGGGTTATATGAGAATAATATTCTAAAGCGCGATCCAAGCCATAAAAATTATAAAAATTTCTTCCATTATATTCATTATCTAATATTTTAATTGATAGTTTTTATACTCTACTTTTTTGCAATAAATATTCATTAAACACGTACTCTCTTTGAAATTAAATAGCTTAAAAATATTAAAAATCTATTTAGTTTTGTTTAAGCTATGGCAATTCTTCTATTAATGTTAAAATCTAAAAATTAAGTTTAAATGGTGTATATATTTTTAGCTTTTAAAGATTCTTTAAACTTTTTATTTAGTCGTAAATCAATTAACTGTCTAATTCTTATAGATTTTGATCAAGAGGCTAAATAGTAAGTGAAAAATCTATAAGTTTAGGTAATTAATTTAGTGCTTTTATTAATTATAAATAGCTATCAAAATGATATTTGTTCCTACTATCGATATTTAAGCTAAACTTTTTTAGATTGATTAAACTCTACAAACCTATTTCTAAGTTTAGATAACTTCTAATAATATGACTATTAAAACCAATACATAAATTCAATTCTTCTAAAATTTATAAAGACCTAAATGATTTTGATATAGTAAATATAGAATCACTATTGATGAAGTTATCATAAAAGAATAAAGACAATTCCTTTAAATGAAGAAGCTAAGCTATTCCTTATGAAAGACCCAACGAGCCCTCGCGTTCGACATAATTTTAACTATTGATAGTTAATTAAAGCTATTTTAGTTCTTTTTAATAACCTATTGATTCACCAATTTTCTAAATACCAATGCTATCAATGTAATTCTTAGAACCAATATCCAATTACAAATAATTCAATTTTACTAATTGTTTTAAGCCTGATGCTACATGACAAGCACCCTCTTACTAAATGTTATTTTCTAGAATAACTAGTTAAAGATTTATCAAATTAAATAATTAATTAAAAGAATCACATAAAACATACAGACCTTTAATATTTGTACTATTGTATGGAATAGTAAGGGTTAAATCAGATAGGTTATGTAAGGAATTAAAATTTTGACTTAATAATTCTAGTCTTTAGTTATTATTTTCAATTGTTGAGCTAGCCAAGAAAATATACTCAAATCTTTTTAAAAGTGTAAGATTTTTCAAATTCTACCCTAAAATTCTGATTGAAGAAATAGGAACAAGAGTGTCGTAAATGTATAATTCTAATGTGATTAGTTATTTAATGCTTGTTATGGCTTCAAATAATGTATTCCAACCTAAAGCATATAATTAATTATCTTAATTTATTATTAATTTAAATTTTTCTAAAGATTATAATTAAGAGAGACCTTAACTAATATATATTATCTCTCGGTTGGTTATTTTATTTTAACTACCTATCAATAAAAATAAATCCCTTAAATTTACTATTTTTTTAAAACTATTTCTAATATTTAGAGCTGTCGTGTCGTCTATTTGATTTTCATCAAACTTTAAATTGAGCTGTTTAAGCTAAGCAAGGTAACTTATGCTCTAAAAAATATCATAAATTCCTGTTAATTTAATTTAAAATTAACTAAAATCTAAAGTTAGACTAAGTAAGTTGTTTAAGTTTTAAAAGAAATCATTAAAAGCAAAAGTTTAATTTAGAATATATTTATTAACTCCAAGTTAAAGAGTTAATAAGCTTAAATTAGTAAAATATTTGAAACTCTATCCAATAAGAAAAAGAGATTAAATTGTTATCTACTATGACTTTATAGCTATTTTCAAACATTCTAAGTTTGTTAACTTCTTAAGACTGTCACATAAAATGACGATATCTTAATCATCAATACTATCTTAAATAATACTTAACTATAAGAGTTTTAGTTTTTAAAAATTTTAAAAAAAAGAGAATAATTATAAAAATTATCCATCACCAAAACAACCATCTTTCATGAAAATCTTTAGTTATTTAAGTCCTCTGAGATTAGAAAGAGCCATCATATTTTTATAGACGTAGTTACCACTAAAATATAAAACAAGCTTTTCTAACAATTCTAATGAGCCAATTGATACAATAATATCTTCTAAATTAATCTAATTACTATTATGAGGTCTTATCTTTATTTTTAATTTTATTAGTTTGCTGAATTATTTGATGCTTTAAGCCAAAAGATTTATGTTTTCAGTTCTTTAAGGAAAACAACCTATGATATCAATTTCTAGGAACTCTAGTTTCGTAAGAAATTCATGAATTTAGTTTAGATTATTGTTTTTATAAATACAACTTTCTTCTAAAGTAAGGAACTATTTTATTTCTATGGGTATTTTATTTTATGAATTGTTATTTTCTAAATACTTAAAAAAATTAACTAAGATTTCTATTTGTTTTTTTAAATAGAAATATTAGCTGCTTTCTAAGATTTCATGATTTACATCCATAAGGGTATTCATTAGACGAGAGTAATATTTAATTGAATAAAATTATTCTTTGTACTTTTTTTAATACACAGTAGGATATTTACTTAGAATTATATATTATTGTGAAATTTATTCTATTGTATTTTTTTACCAGCTAAAACTAAAATAGCAAAAAAGTAAAAAAGGAAATGTTTACTATTATTTTTATTATTAATAAAATTATCTAAAAATTACAGTTATTGAAAGTTAAAATTTAAAAATATTTTAGCTAAAACTTTATACTTAAAAAAAAATGTATTAGAATTTATATCTAAATAAAAACGATAATGATCTGGAATGAAATTATAAGTCCATTATAAAAGATTTGCATTAATTTAATAAAGTATATTTTTGGCACTAAATATGCGTTGGATTAAAAATTTTCAAAATAAATACAAAGTTTGATCTGTAATTAAAATGTCTTAATTATAAATTATCAGCTAGCACTAAATTTTAAATTTATAGGTTAAAAAACAAACATTATCTAGAATTAGATTTTTTATCTAAAACGAGCACAGCGTTTAAGCAAGTAATGGCTGCTATCATAATCCAATAAAATATTCTTTACAAAAGTATAAGCAGTCTTCGTTTTTTATCAGAAACTCTATAACTTAGATTATTCCAACTGAAAAATACAAAGATTACTTAATGAATGGTAGAACTAAATCAAATAATTATAAAACACATTTATAATATTTAATTGTAGTAAAAAAATAATTCCAGAGCACCCAAATTAATTAATGGATTATTAATTTTTAATTATTATAATTAAATTGTATTTTTTAAAGTCATTAAGAAGTTGTTATTTATAAATAAATAAATAAATAAATAATCATTTTTAGTAGAGTAGAGTATGTATATTCATTCATTAAGAAGAATTTAATAACAACTTTTTAAATTTATTTAAAAAAAACAAAATATTGATTTTTATCAAGTAAATTAGATTAATTTTGTTAATTCTGCTTACTTTTAGCATATTTTTACAATAAATTTTTAAATTATCAACTATATAAAGAAGGATTTTATATTTAAATTTTGTATTCATTATTTGTTACAAACGCAAATAAAATTTAATGATTACTAGTTTTACAGCATGGAAATGCCAATTAAAATTCTTTGATTCAGGCTAAGTAATTCTTAAAAGTAATCTGGAGGATCTACTTTCAGTAACAGTTTTTATGGATCAAATGAAAAAATAATATGCTACAAATTTTTTGAAAACCATTCAGTATTATTTTCATTCTAGTTAAAAAATTTTTATTTACTTTAACAATTTATTTACATTAACAAGAGAAATAATGTAAATAAAAGATAATAGAATCAATGTTTACCTTATTTAGAAAAAGGCCAGTCTTAATTACAGTCAAACAAAAATTTTATTTTATTTTACTATTAGGATGTACAAATCATACTTACTGTTCAAATAGCATAAACTAAGAAAATAAGCTAAAATCTTGAAAAATAAATAACACTTAAATTGATAAGCGTAAATGCATTTCTATTTTGCTTTCACTTAATTATTTTCTTTGGCATTTCTTTTATTAACTTATAAAAACAAGGCAACAAAAAAATAAGGAATTTTATTGAAATATGTAGATAAATATTCAAATATCTAATTATCAAAATCTATGAAAATATTGTTTATTTTTGTGAAAATAAATAATAACAATATCAGTTTTTTGCACAATTTCAATAAAATATTGAAAATCTGTAGAAAATTTGTTAAGAAATAGTTATCTTGTATCACATTCAAAATCTAGTATATTTTATTTGTTCGTAAACAGCTATATTCAAATAAAAAATCGATGTAAGATAAATGTTTTTATTTAATTATTTTATATGAATTTAAACAACCAATTTTAAAATGTTATATGGATGTTTTGTAATATTTTAAATTCTATCTTTATCTTTTGATAAATTTTAAAATCATTTGGAGATCTAAAATTTAAGATTGTATTACATCTTTGAGACTATCAATTAATAGTAGCAAATAATTAAATAAATTTATTGAATTGTATAATTATAGTTAAAAGTAACATATTTTATTTGGTAAATTAATATCATCTATAATTTTTTTAAATATTTCGTAATTACTTTACTGGCAGATTTCCAAATATTATATTTATTTACAACGTATTATATCTAAAAGATAAATACCATCCGTTCGTCCGTCCATCTATTTATCTGAATAAAATTAAATTACAAAATTTAAAAAAGCCAAGAAAGACCTAAAATCTTGTATAATTTTTCGTATTTTTGAGTTATTACAATTACAAATTTAAGGTTTTTATTGCTAGCTTTTCCAAAACAATTTTCATCTTGATTATCATCACTAATGAGTATACGTATATACATTTGTTCATAAGATTATATATTTTAAATTTTTTATTTATTACATGAATGTATAAAAATACCACTATAATAAGAAAACTTTAGTATTAATTGATTATTCGAGTATGTATTTTAAGCATTTAGCACAATAAATTTTTAAATTTTAGAAGAAAATTATTTAGAAAAATATTAATTCATATTTTTTAAAAAAGCCTACTTCTCCAATATTTAAAAAAGTTTTAAGATATTAGATTTGATTAGGTTTTGAGAGCTTAATTGAATCTTTAATGCTTTACCCAACTTTCTTTTTATTGATATTTAAGATCAGGTTACTTTGGGTAAATCAATATTAATTATCAGTAAAGAAGATATTTAAATCCCCAATATAATGTAAATAATTTTGGTTCAATCCCTAATAAAGCTAAGTTATTAGTAGCATTTTAAAGATAAATATTTTGTCAAAAAAATAAATTACACTGGCTCCTAGAAAAAACCATTTGTTAGTTTGCTAAATTATATTTAAAAGTTAATTAAATTAATCCTACTAAAAAAGTGTACATATGTACGCGTATTTCAGATACTAAAAAGAAAAAGAAAGTGATTGAAATAAGTAGTTAAAATTGTAGCCTATTTTAGAAGGATAAATATCTGAACCACTTGAATATTGAGTTGTGAGGAAAACTAATTAGAAAAAATTGCATTTTTTTAATAAATTAATTGCATGTATGTAAGTATGTATGAATATTTGTATGTATATAGGTTAAATAAATATTAAAGTAAATCAATCAATCAGTCAATTAAAAAAAATTGTTAGCTTTTTCGTAGTATTTTTATAGCTTCAAAGTAATCATGATATTATTTTTTAATTTATTGTATACTATTTGTCTAAATAATCTAAAATATAATCGTAACTAAATACAGATATAGAATTTTATTATTATCTTCAACTAGTTATGGATGAAGGGGTATGAATGATATTTTGCCTATCTTACTTATATCTCAAACACTTAAATACACATTAAATTTTTTGAGATTACTTATATCAAAGAAGTGAAATACATAGACGCATCATGTGTTAAGCAATTAAACCTGATTAATATTTAATTTTTCCTTTTAAAGCTTATTTTATGCAATATTGAAATTGGTATCATTTAAAAAATCAATTTGATAATTTTAATTTCGAGCTTTCTCGAAAATGCTTGACATTTATTATGATTTTGAAACATTTGTTCTCTTTGTAACAGTCTACGAAGCAGTTATAAAAAATAATTTATGTTGCAAATTTACAATCTGGAACTCTCTTATCAAGTTAATTTTATTACGCTAAATGATGTCACATTTCCTTAGAGATAATATCAAAATATTGATTAATTATTAGAATATATTTAAAAAAGCAGCTATATTTATATAAGCTTTTTTTAGAGTCGAAGGTAAACTCATAAATTTTAAATCAATATAAGCAGAAAGGTTTAGCATTTAACACTAATAGAGTTATTACCGATTCAGCTCCTGTAAGATAGACAATATAATTATTTTTTCTATTTTTTATGTAGAACAAATGCCTAAAATACTTTTAAAGTATTCATTTATTAATTCTCAATCTATTCCTTTTTCCATAAATGAGCAAAGGGAAGAATAATGAAGCAAAGAATAGAAAAAAAGTAAAAACCTAATTTAGACTTCAGTTTTTGAGTCGATCTAAATAAAATAGATTGAGAAATTAAGTTATGTCGATTAATGAAATTTACAAATTCTTCTTTTAATTAATTAATCAGACATACAAACAAACATAGATACATTCGTGATTAATTTTCTACTATGAATATTTTTACTGGATGTGGAAAATTAAGATTGGGTCATTTACTGATCCTTGATGAAGGATTTTTAATTTCAGTAAAAAAGCACCAGTTGGTGACGACTGCAACTGAAAATGATGATTTAAAAGAATTGAATTTATTAGGCAATATATAAAATAAAATTGATAACTACCACACTTACATGTCCATATATAAGTTGAATGGTTGATTAATAATATTTGTAAAATAAAAATAAAGCGATTTAGATGATAGTAAATTTTTAGAATAGAAGTAGTAACACAATATATAGCAAAAAGCAGTAAATTGAAATAGGAATATAAAAATTAGATGATATTTATTAAGTATTTTTTTTATAGATATAAGATTAGTGATTTGTATGTATCTGGTGGGTGAATTATAATTTTGCAGTTGAGAGAGTTAATTAATTTGGTATTTATATACATTTTGGTACGCGAATTTTGTTAAAGCTAAATAAATAAATAAGGGAGGGATGGATGGATGGAGTAGTTGTATTATGATTATTATTTTTTTTATTTATTCTTTTTTAATTAATGCGCCTTAGGAGTTTTAATTAAATTTTATAGTAAGGAAAATTTAAGTAACATATCCTATTAGACATTTTCTATATACATTTTTAGATTCTATAGGTTTATTGATTTCTGAGAAGAAACTATTAACTAGCTTTCTTCACATAATAGAGAGTCTACTGTTTAGTTTGCAGTCTTAAAACTGTTCTCTCTTTCTTTGTTTAATAGCCCTCACTACTTCCAAGCACAAGTCAGCCGATTCAAAGTATTCAGAGACACGGTGATTCTCAGGGATTTAATGGTTCATATCAACAGTTCCTGACTTCTGATAGTGGGAAGGTTGGGTATTTTGAGAGCAAAAAGTTCTCTTCTTTTCAGGTTTTTCAGAGTTAGGTTTACCAGCAGTGCAGCCCATTTATATTTATCAATATATTTATTTATATTTTTGGTAATAAGAGATGAATTTAAAAAGCTGATTTTTTTTTTCCAAAGATTTTTCTCTTTTGAATTATTTTTAATTAATTAATTATTATTGATATTTTATGACTGGATTCGTTTGCAAAATTTATATAATAAAGACTGCCAGTATAAAACAGATACTTGGTAGGTTTTTAGAAAAGAATAAATAATCTAATCAATCTTAATTAATTTATAAACCAAAAAGAATTTTGAGTGATTAATATCAAGCATTATGTAAAATAAATACTTACAAATTAATATCTGATTGAATCTACTTATCTTGTGGATATGTAAACATATTTACTAATCTTAGTATTACTATTAACAAAATATAATTTTATTTTTACCATTTTTACAAAATCTAATTTTGCGGAATTATATTGTTTGTTTTTTTAATTTTGTTATATCATGCATAATCTTACCCTCATTTATTATACCTAGTGTTTCGTTAGATTCAAGCTTTATAAATTTATGTAATTTCACTAACTTTTATGAATATATATATAAATATATTCATTTTTTAAATTGATTCTAAATTTCATTTATCAACCTGACAAAATATATTTAGAATTCAAAGACTTTATTTACAATTCTAAAAAATTTTCAATATAATTTAAATATAAAGCTATATTTAACTCAAAAATCAATAAGAATCCATTTTCTTAAGTTAAGTCAAATAAACAAATAAATAAATGATATTTTATTTCAGTAATTACCTAAAAACGATTTTTGATTAATCAAATATTTTTAATAGATATTTATAAGATATTTTAAATCTATTTATAAATCTTAATGAAAAATTAAAATTAAATTTACTTTCCTTTTTTTCAATAGAAAGTTCAATAAATTATTTTGGTAAAAAATATGAAACCACAATCATAGAGAAAATTTTTTATTTTTAGTTTCTCTAATGATAAAATGTAAGTCAAAATCAACAAAGTCGGAAATGTTTAATGTAATTTTAAGAAGAATTTATGCTTTCCAAATAAATTTATATATTTGCTTAGTAATCTATCTTTTGAATATTGAAAATAAAGGCAGCTGCATTAAATTTATTTATTGGTGATATATTGTTTTATTTATTTTGATGGCTGATATTCATAAAATAAAAAAAGTTAACCATTGATGAACTGGTTCTTTTTTGTGTTCCTTTAATAGCAAACAATTTTATGTCTTTACAATTAATTTTGTTTTCAACTTTTTAGAGCTTTTGTATGAAATATTGTAAAATATCTCAAAAATTGAATTTTTTATTGTAAAAATCAATTAAATTATTTTTTTGGTTTGAAATTCTATTGAAAAATCAAATAAATTTACATTTGTCTTTATTTCTTATTAACTATTTTAAGATAATAATTAAAATAAACGAGCTACTTTATTCTTAACGAGTGATAATGTTTTAATAGAATAAAAATAAAAAATTTTCAAAATACATTAAAAATATTTTTAGAAATTAATTCCATATAAATATATATTTTTTTTATCAAAAAAGAGTATTGTTAAAATAAATATTTCACATATTATTATTGTAAAAGCAGACTTTCAAGAATCATCAACCATAAAGTAGAATAATTTTTTTATTGTAATGCATTTTTTATTTTCTCTATTTCAAAGAAAGCATTCAATAAGCTGATCTTATTTTATTTTATGTTTGTACCATTACTGAATCAATAATTTTTAACAGATCATTATTAAAAAATCCATATAGTATTAAATTTTGAGCTCTTCTACTTTGCAGTAAATTAAAAAATAAGTAAGTATTGTTTAAATATTTTACCACACAAATATGTATTTAAAATCTAAAACTTTGAATTTATTAATTCAGTAATCAAACATCTTATTTATAAAAAGAAGTATCAAAATTTATTGATATTTATTTATCTTTTTAGTCCTTTTATAAGTAAATAAATAAATACATTTTTTTATTTCTAATTTACTTTCAATTGCTCACTAGTCATTTTTCAAAAAAAAAAAAAAAATTGAAATAACTTAAAATTAATTAAAAATGTTGTGAAAGCGAATTCTTTTAACTATTGCTATGATACATCAATAGCTTGTTAATTGTTTTAAAATAATAATGATATAAAAGTAAGTCAGATAAAAATGTTTTGATTTAACATATATGTAATATGAATTGATACAATAAAATAACTGAGAAAAAAATACTCCTTCGCAATTTATCAAAATAATTCTTGAACTTTTAAGCCTATTGATTTTACTTAAATAATTAATTAATTAATTATCTATTTAATAGATCTTCTATAAATCATATTATTTATATATTCATCAGTTTTTATACAAGTGATCAATAATTTATGAGTTATTTATTAAAGGAATAAGTAAAAGCAAGAATTTTTTTTGTTCGCCATGCAGAAAGCAGCAACAATGTTATAAAAGATTAAACATCTGAAAACTACGAAAATGCTAGAGTACCTGATCCTCATTTATCTGAGGTAGGTAAAAAATAGGCAGAAGCATGCGCAAGATATCTAAAAAAGAAAGGCATAAAACCAAATATTGGTAAATTAATATTACAAAAAAGATTATATCAGCAGAGAAAACATAATTAAATTGTCAAAAATAGTATTTTCAAGCTGCTTTTCTAGAGCATTAGACACTGCGAAATATATACAAGATGAATTTAATTGCAAAGCCTAAGTATTTATTTACTTACTCTTTAAATTATATCATTGAGCATTATTTATTTTGTTTATTCATAATGATTTTTTGGCTAGCTCAATTTCTTTAAAAAAACTGAATTAATTGAATCACAATTAAAAATAACAGATTTTCAGAGAACTACATGAGATAGGAGGGTTACAATATAAAGGAAAAGGGTTTAGAGGAGAAGGAAGAAAATATGTAAATACTTTATTTGATTTACTTAGTTACTATTTTGAATTAAAATTGAATCGATATAATAAATTATTCAATAAATAGCAGTCTAACTAACTAATTAACTATATTTTAAATTATTTACAATAACATAATAAAGTTCCAAGAGAAATATCCCTCATTTGTTATTGATGAAAGCATAAAAGAAGATGGTTGGTTTTTTCATGAGAAAAAAGAAACAAATGAGTAGGCATATGATAGAATTAAAAAGGTATTGATGCAAATTATAGAAATAAGCCATAAATATTACGGTAAAAAGCATATTTATTTATTCATTTATCAATTTTATACATTTCAAAAATAATATTTGCAGTTAATTTTTGAATAGTGATTATGAAACTAAGAATAAGGCTTAATTGATTATATTACTTAACTATTTTTATATAAAGAGGAAAATTAAAATGGTGCTAGGCCTGATTTTATATTTATTACACATGGAAATTTTTTAGATATGGCTGTTGGTTAGCTTTTATTTAGATAGCAGGGTATAGGTAAATAAATTAATTAATGATGTAGATATTAGACAAATTAAAATTTATTTTTAAAAGAAACATTTATTTAGCATAATAATACTGGCATTACTGCTTTTGATCTCACTGAAAAAGATAGATATCTAATAAAATATTTAAATGAGTCTAATCATTTGGAAGAATTGAATATAGAAACAAACGAAATGGAAAAATCTGTTACAAAAATAGAAAATCTAACCTTAAAAACTCATCAATCTCAACCCTTAATAAAAAATCACAGCTAATAAAATTATTGATTCCGACTAAAATAAAATGCTCATTTATTATCTATACTGGTATACTTGAAGGTTTAGCTAGCTATTTTATTTAAATTTACTTTTCTAAACACATTTAATAAATAAGAATCATTAATTACTCATAAACTAATATTATATTTAAATATATTATAACTATATGTGTATTTATGTTAACTATTTTTCCTTTTTTGTAAATTAAATTCTTCAAAAATTTAATTATTGTTTTTATTTTTTTCTACTTTTTAGTAACTTTATAATGAGTATAGGAAAAAAAGTTGATACATTTTTGAAAATTTTTTTTAATTTAGTTACAAATGTTTTTAATATCTCAAATATAATTTTTTTTCATTATATTTACCATAATTAATGTTTTATAAGGGCTACTTATTTATCAGGAACAAGAATTTTTAAATAAAATTTAATAAGGAGTAAAAAAGTAAATAAATGATTTTTAGAACATCCATAAAGAAGAGTACTTATAGTAATTACAATTTTAATTATAAATAAAAAAGGTGAATTAAATCTTTAAATTTTATCTTACAAAAGATTATAATTTAAAAAAAATATTAAATTTTCATTTTTGTAAAAATCTTTATTTCAAATACTTAAATTGTAATTACAAATACATTTCGAATATTAAATATTTGGTTTTAATTTTAAGTTAAAATAAATTTGAAATATGACTGTTTTATATTTTTTCTTCTTTTTTTATAATTTCAATAAATTAATTCTAGATCTAATTTAATAAAAAATTTAAAGAATTAGTAGATATTTAATTGTGGTTTCAATCAATTTTAAACTAAATAATATTACGTAACATTTAAATTTTGTTTATAATTTTACAACTTAAGTTTAGTTAGATGAATAAAAATAGTTATAATTCAATTTTTAAAAATGTAAATTTATTTAAAGAGTTTTTTAAAGCTTATTATTTTAAGTTTTATTAATTTTTCAGTTAAAAAACTCATTCAACATTCATAATTTTTATTTTGTTGAAAAATTAAATAATAAGACAAACAAACAAAAATTCTTATACTTGTTAATTATTTATTTATTTTTTATATGAGTTTGCTTTTAAATAAATGCTTAATAATATCATTTAGATAATTTTAAGCAAAGTTTGAATCTTGAAATACTATAAATGTTAAAATAAATAAATTTTATCATAAACAAAAATTATTTTTTTAATTTGATTTAAAATTTCAAAAATATACTTTAAAATAAATAAAAAAAATTAAAATAATTTAAAAATTAAATCACCTGCTTTTGTTTCATCTTAATTTCTTAATTGTTGATTGTAATATAAATATAAATATTTTCTTGCTTTTAAAATAATTTGATTGAAAATGAATGATAATCGATAAAATATTTAATTAATTAATATCCTAAGTTTATAACATTTAATTGAATTTTATTTTTTTTAAATAAAATAAAGATTATCAAATTAAAGATAGTATTCTGCTAAATGCTAAAGAAGATTCTTTTTTAAATTAAACCTGCCATATAATAACTTATAAATTGAGGAAATAAGAATAATGATTTTAATTTTAAATCTGAAATTCCAAAACGTAAAAAATGCATTTAATTTGGATAGATTATAGCAAAGAACTTCATGAGTGTCTTATAAAACATTTACTGCTAACTTACTTGAAATAATGAAAGTAAGTAAGTGGGTATTTGGAAATTTTGAACAAAGATAAAGAATACAGAGAAAACAAAAATTCTATAATAAATTATTATATTTTCCTAATTTCTCTATTTCTAAAGAAATACTCACTCAATCAGACATTAATTTAAAGTATGTAAGAATTTATTTATTTATTTTAAAGAAGATATGCTTGCTTTTTATCTAATTAATAAATATCTCACAAGCAGTGAGCCCAGTGAGAAAGACCAGTCTTGATCTAGTAATCTTAAGTAGAAACAGAATTAGGTTTATAGAATTCTGAGAATTTAACAAGGTTATTAACACCAAGATTAGTTAATTCGTGGTGTTCAGTTTGCTTAGGTTCCTAATATTGATTGATGAAACGAGTCAAGTTGAGGTAGTGGTGGTGGTGAACAGTTTAGCTGACAATGTTATCAGAAAGAGGTGAGATTATATTTTCAAGAGGGTTTTAGTTAAGATTAGCATTTTTACCGATAGCAGCGGCAAGGGTGCTGATAATGGTATTCCAGTCGAAAGATTCAGTACCTCTAGCGACATATCTGAGGTTTTAGAGAGAATTATTTTCCAAAATTCTTTGGGTAGCTTCAGCTACATTCAAAGTGTGAACAGGAGAAATACGATGAGCTGAAGGCTTAAAGTAAATAGATTTTCCGTAAGCAAGACGGGTAAGTAATTCAGAAACAACAGTGGAATCTTAACCAAAAGTCAAATCAGTTTTAAGTTCAACTAATCCAGGGAATGCTACTCTGGCTTCGTTTTCTGATTAAGTAGCTGCAAGAACGGCTTGAGACTCGCCATAATGATCGTTTTCTACAGGAGTGACATTGACTAATCTCTTAACTCCGGCAGATCTACTTAGAGTAGCGGTATGCTTGATCAAATTTAACTTGCTTGGAACATTGTAGTAATAATCGTGGGTAACATAAACTACGTGACTGGCTTTCTTGATGGCAGACTCTAAATCGGTCTTGTCAGTCAATTTAACTTCTTCAAGCTTGGTCTTATTTTGGGTTAAGGTATCCTTAAAACGCAAATAGCGTTCGAGATAGTAGTATTTAGGGAATACGTCTGCAACAACAATCTTTTCATATTTACCGGAACTGTGTAATCCACGGATGATACCCTAACCAACCTTATTTGCACCTGAAACAACTAATAAACTCATATCTAGTTATGAATCTTTTCTTTAATATACTTTATGCTTTTTTCTTCTTTTTCTGCCTTTATAATTTTTTCTTTCGAAAAATTTCTTTGCAAAACTATTTGATTTATATTTTATTCAGATTTGCGATTTGCTTGCTTGCAAACGCAATATAATTGCAAAAGGAAATCAATCAATATAAATGAATTAATAAATGAATGAATGTATCTATATAAGATTGAATGAGATTGATATATGAGAGCCTATACTTTAATATGTTTTTTTTTTTTAAGTAATTCATTATAAAAACAATAGATTTCATTCATTTGCAAAACAATTTATTTATAAACAGAATCTTAATTGAAATTGTGATTTCATTCATTCATTCATTCATTTATTCAATTAATAAATTATTTATCAAAAAGTGAGTTATTAAGTTAAGATAAAATTTTATATAAATTGATAAGTAGTCAAGTAATACAAGAACATTAAAGATTTATTCAACTTTTTTGATAAGAAAAGTCTTTTTAAATAATACTCATTAGTATCTAATATTTATTCAATTTTTATTATGATTTATTCTTAGATATGCGTAGAGCTTTTTTATATAAAATTTCTATGTACCAATTTAATTCTAAAAATAAAAAATCTTAAGATTCTCCTAATTTTACTATCAAATAGTGATTTCTCTTCCATCACTCACTCAATAATTTGTTAGCAAATTGTAAAATAAAACATATTGGATAGCTAAGCAAATTTTTTGTGTGCTTTTTTGCAAATTGTTTAATATTATTTTTTATGATTTTGATAAAAATTTATTAACTTAAATATAATTGTATTATTAAAAATATTATTTATTATGGATTTTTGCATGAATTTTATTTACACATTTGATAATTTTTTATTTATTAATTGTGAAAAATAAATAATAAAAATGAAAATTTTGAATGTCTCGTTGAAAAAATCAGAAATGACAAAACGAATATTACGATCACACATAAAATTAAAGAAACGTGAAGAATAAATAATTAACGATTTTGCCACTTTATTAAACTTTAAAAGCCAGTAGAAGTTTAGATTTTAAAACAATTAATTCTAAAACTCCCTTGAGAGGCTACTTAAGTTTCGATAATACTTATTTCTCAAGCAGGTAAGATTCCCAACTTCTTTCTCATTTCGAAGTAAAGTCTGTAGTTTTGGTTTCTGCAAGGGTTAACAACGATACTGTTACCAGGTAATTCGTAGTACATAAGTTAGAACATAGGAATAGCAGGCATGCCCCATCTTTTTAAAAATAATTAAGTAATTAAGGTTAATTACAAATTTTTCATTCACATTAAATTTTAAAATTATTACTTTTGATCGTGATAACCGAAATGAACTTGACCACTTCCTTCAATATTCTTACCAGCACGTAAGGTGGCATATTGCTTCTTGGAGTAGGCAACTAATTGTTAATAAATATAACTTTAGCTTAATTGAATTTTTTCAATGTATAAGCTTACTGGATTAAGCTTTAAGCTTGATGAAACCCAAAGTGAAACCAATGAACATGGAGGTAACGATGAGACTATTTTAATAAAGGTATAATTAGTTATTATCAAGCTAAATAAATCATGTTTTCAAAAATAATTACGAAGGCTTGGCTAATCTGGCCTTGTAAGTCTTCCAGAAAATGTAACCCATAGGGTTCTTAATCAATCTGAAGAGATTCTTAAACCATCTTCTCTTGTTACCTCTATCAGGGAACTTCTTTCCTAACTATAGTTAAATTAAAAATTAGTAACAGCAATAATAAAATATGTTAAAGCTTCTTATTCTCATAGGGATTTGAAAAAAATTATATTGTTTTTTTTAAATAAAGCAAATATCTATTTGATGGAGAATTTTAATCAAAACTATCTCTCTTAAGGGGTTATATGATTGAATGAATATAATATTTAGTCACATAATTTAACTGAATTATTTAAAAATATCTTAAGATACCATTATTAAAGATTAGAACAGTTTTAATCATTTATTTCTCCTTTAAAATATATTAAGCCATTTAAATAATTGTTTATTTATTTTACTAAAATTAACATTAAATCCAATATTTTATAGCGATTTTTACATTTAAATTATTTTATTTTATATTGTTTATTCCCAAATGAAATTAACGAAAGTGGGAACATTTCTATTTAAGATTTAAGCATTGAAAAGAAAGATTTTCTTTTTTATTGTATCTGCTATAAATTTTTATCTATTTATCATTTCGAACAAAGTAAAAACACTAAAGATATTTGTAACAAATAAATCCTCCTATATGTTTGCTTGATTGTTTATAATCTTGTTTGACTTTTTAATATGCAAAAGCCTATCTATATCTTTATCGTTTTTCTCATAAAAAGATTCCCTAAATAACTTTTAGTGAATTTGCTTATGCAATATTTTTGATATCCCTTTGAAAATAATGTTTGATGCTTTAAAAATAATTGCAAATAATTTCTTACTCTGAACTTTTCAAGTTCCCAATCGGTAGATTTACCCATGCTATTTTGATATTAATAAAAAAGAGTGATTAGTAATGCTATTGAGATAATATTTTTGTAATTCTAGTTTTATTGATTATTTTAAACTGCTTCAATCTTTAAAACTTCCTATAAATTGTAATCAATTTCTATAAATAATATTTGTAATTATACCTTCTCCAGATCATTTCGTATCTCTCCTTCTTGTTAGGAACGGTATGAGCTATATTCATATTTAAAAGAATATTAATAACAACCTTTTATCTATAATTGCTGTCATAAATGATAAATAAAATCTGTTTGAATATTTATATTTTTTTTATCTGCAAGCTATTTATTGTTCTATATTATGAATTTTTTTTATTTTTATCAGATAGTGAAAATGGTGAGAACGAAGGATCTAAATCTCGTATCTTTCTCTTTATCCATAAAAGGTTCTTTGTTTATTTGTCCTAAAAAATTTACCAATATAGTTGTAACCGTGAGTTCTAGCCTTAGCCCAAGAATCAGCTTGAGAGTGGTCCTTTACCCAAAGGTAATCGGTTTACATCTTTTCGTGGAGTGACATTTCTTCTCTCTTTTCTTTTTAATTGGCTTTTTGTTTTATCTTTTTTGATTTATTAATATTTACTTCCTTTGTTTTTCTTTCTTTTTTTTCAAAATCTCAAGTAAAAATTAACTATTAAATAAAAGAAGAAATATGCATAGAAGCAAAAAAAAAAATAAACAAATATACAAGCAAACAATAAAGCTAAAGAAAATAAAGCGAAATAAAAATATTTAGAAATCATTATGTTTCCTTTATCTATTTATCTTTCTTTTCTTCATTCTCTGCAGTACATTTCTTTTCTTTTTCTTCTTCTCTTTCTATGAATTAATTTCATGTTAGAAGACTACCTGCTAAATAGATAGATAAACTCACTGTGTTGTATGTATATTTGCATATCTCTTAATATACAAATAAATATAAACAAACAAACTAACAAGTAAAAAAGCATTCTTCATTTTCTTTGTTTTATTTATATTAATAAATTTATATAAAAAAAATTAAATTTTGTTTATTTAATTTTTTATAATATTTAATATTCTTTTTTAAGTTTTTGGTTTTATGATTAGTTTTAAAATTTGTATTAGAAATAAATCCTTAAATTTTACTTCTTTAAAAGAAATATTTGTCTAACTCAAATTTTAAAATAAATTTAATAAATCAAAAACAAATTTTAAATTTATTCAATAAAATTATGTTTGGTTAAAATAGTAATTTTCTTTTGCCAAAATCATTTATAACAAATTTAGAATCATGCAAAAAAATAAGTATTTAGAAAATTAATAACTAGATAATTAACACCAACAAATTAATTTTTTTATTATTTATTTCTAGTCATATTTTAATGATTAAGAATATGCTCGTGAATTTAATTCTCTGTTAAAAAAACACTATAAAATTTAATTAATTAAGTAAGTAAGATAGTTTTATCAAAAGTTGATAGGAATTTTAACGCTTAAATGGATGTTAGAAAGCCTATTATTGATAACTTCTCTCACCATGGCAAGTAAAATGAGTTTAAAAATTATAAAATATTTTTATTTTTATATACTTAATTATTTTTTATTTCACTGAGTTTTAACTGAAAAATTATGTTATTGTTAGGTTTTTTGATTGCGTAAATTCTAGCAGAAACCAATCCAATTTAAGATAAATTAATGTACTTTAAGAGATACAAAAGCAGTCTCTGGCATAGTCGAAATATCAAAAGCTCTTAGAAAACATTAAATCAAAGACAATAAATGAAATTTTAGATCAAAATAAATCAACTGACTAAGAATTAACAAAAGAAGTTCATAATTATTATGCAGAAATGTAAAAAATATTTCCTAGAGCTATCAATAAAAATAGAATTAGTTCATTCGATAAAGGAGCACTGTCACGCTCAATCGAAGAAAACGAATATAAAAAATAATAAAAATGTGGTTAATCTAATTAATAGTCAGTTTTGAATGAATCATAGGTAGGAAAAAGCAAAAATATTAGCAAATAAAAAAGCTTTCTTAACGATTACAAATCTAGTCAATAAACACTAACCAAATCATCAAAAAAAGATGAATAGTAACACTCAAAAGTTAAGTTTAGTATAGATAATTAAATAGATTCTATAAAAATAAAAAACAATTAAAAAAACAAAAAGGGCTAAAAAAGATCTATTTTTCATATTTTAAGTGACTCTGATGACTAACTAAGTTAATCCTCAGATAGAGGTAAATTTGTGAGTGAAGAATATGCAGCAAGCAAATAAGTTTTTTCTGTTAATCCTAGTTAATAATAAGATGAAGAAAGTAGATAAACTATTGATAAAGTCTGTTAATCAGATTTATCAAATTTAAATTCAGATATTTAAGTCCAATATAAAAGACACTCTATAATTAAAACACCTACAAAGAATAATCATTTTACTCCGAAATCTAACAATTTTACTTATTCTAATGACAATAATTTTATTTCAAAAGATAGCAATTTAAACTTAAAAGATAACAATCTTAATTAAAATGATAGTAATTGTATAAAAAATCATAGAAAAATATTGTAAACTGAACCAGAGAATTCACCTAATGCTTATAATATACATACGGATTTATCCTCGTTATATGATGTAAGTGAAAAAGGTTTAAATTTAAATATTTAAAAAAGATTCAATTAAAAATACAAACCAATAAATTCTTCTCTGAATGGATTATAAATAATTAAAAATAATAGTGGATTTGCTTGTAAATATCAAGCAAATCTCAAAAATACATAAATCCTTGAACCTTTAAATATTTCTGAGAAACAAAATAAATCATTCTGCTCTAAATTAGAAGAAGATTCATCTGCTAACAATAGTTTATTTGATTAGAGAAACCAGAAATACAATAGAGATTTTAATTCTCGAAATAGTTCAAGCTTTTCGATAAATTATGATAATGGAGAAACTTCACTAGAAAAGAAATCTAAATTTTAAACACTTTAGTAAACTTAAAAGTAAAATAAAACAGAATTTTATTATGGCTGTATAACTCCTATTAATAACTAAAATAAATTAAATTAATTACCAAACTCTTAGCAGAAACGATAAAAGAGCAGCTCAAATGAATCCAGGTTATATCATTTTGATTTCATTAAATAGGATTTATCACCCACTATGCATAAAGAAAAAAAATCTCTTAGAATAATATAAAGGCTTTTTGAGCAATCTCAAGAAATTTAAAAAGTTTATAAAAAGTAACTCAAATATTTTTTGTCATTATTCAATTTTCATTTTCGATATTTATTAATAAATAGCACAGAAAATAAAATAAGTAAAATACAACACTGCATCTATGACAACTTGTAAAAAACTTTAGAAACAATGGAAGATGACACAGTTTAATTAAATTAGATTGACGAACCAGAAGATAATTACTAATAATTGCTTATCCACACTGGGCTAACATCTAATTAAGAAAACATTGATAAATTCAAGGTTGAATTGAAAAAAAATTAAAGTTAAGTCCTCTAAGAAGCAAGTAATAGAAATATGTAAAAATTAAAGAAAGGTAACTCAAATAACAACTAGCAAAACTAAGTAAAAAAAGAGTTCCCTGTATAAAAAATGCCATATTCTATGAATAAAAGTGGAAAATTTTAGGCTTTAGTTTAATTAAACAACATCAATCTTGTGTGATAAAAAATATGACTCTTTAAAATTTAATAAATAAAAAATAAAACAATCTTTCTCTTTTTCCAATCTCAAATTAAAATGAGCAATTTTTATAAAAACTTCTCAAAATTAAAATCTTAGGTACTTAAAAAGCTTTCATCTTTAAATTCAAATTAAGGAATATTTATTTTTCTATTTTAGTTTATTAAAATTAAGAAATTAAAATAAAAACTAAGAAAAATAATTATTTGATTTTATTAATAGATAAATTTTGTTCTATATACCATCAATTATCTTTGATTATGGGTTTTTCCTCCTAAATATTGATGAAAAAAGTGCCCTATAATATATAGTCTGTATACAGTAATATCTTTCTGTTATTTTTTTTAATTGAAGTTTATACGGTATTATTTAATTGTAACTATTATATTCATATATAATTTATTTATTTTAAAAAATAATAAAACTTTTTATTAAATTATATTTAAAAAAAAGAAATATAATATTTTAAATTGTTTCTTGTAATTTCTAAAAAAAGGCACATACTTTACTACATTTTTTCATACTTTAAAATTAGTTTTAAATGTAAAAAATATTGCTTATTTATAAAAGAAATAGAATAGCTGAGCTCCATCAGAATTAATATCTCGTTTTCTAAATAATCTTTTATTAGAAAAAATCAAAAAATTTATATTGATTTAATTTAGAGTAAGAAAATAAGCTTTGGCTAAAAAAAAAAATTTATTTATATTTTACGAATATTTATATGAATATTGTTTAGAAAAATGAAACTAAGATTTACATTATTTCTACAATATTCGCTCTGTTACTTAATTTAAAATTATTATAACAGAAAGTTTTTAACTTCTTAAGGATTTCTAAAATTTATTAAATGTAAATAAAGAATCAAAGTGAGAGAGAAAAAAAGTTTGTAACTTTATTTACAGAGTAAGTAAGTAATCAGTATGTATAGGAAAAAAATATAAAAAAAGATATTGAATTGAAAATCAAAGAATAAATAATAAATTATTTAATTAATTCATACACTCATATACACATAGATATTTTTAATTAAAAAATGTGTAATTTTAGCTATCAAATTTATAGGTTTGATTAATAAAAGAAATTTTATAGTAAAAAATAAAAATTTGTCAAATTATGATGGCTTGCTAACTATTTTAATTATAGGACATGTTTTGAATCTTTAATTATAATTAATTATCAAACAAAAATTAATAAATTAGGTTAAATATTAAATGAAAAAATTCACTATTTGCTTATTAGCTCTTGTAGCTTTTGCTTTGGCTCACCCAACTAAATATTAAGTTGAAAGAAATATCACTTGCTTTGAACCAACCCCTGCTCCTATAAAATCCTGGCACATTCACATTCTTTACTGGTAAAATAGCCAAAAGAGTGTTGAAGGAGCTTTTAAAATTCGTGACTAATTCATTAAAGACTTCGCCAACGTTCTTGGTGCTCCCTGCACTGACCTTTTCCACTAAGATCACTTATGTATGTTTGATCCTGATAACGAACCTGCTGGTCCTTTCTTGACTGCTCAATGGTCAGCATTTGTCCCTCTTGAACATTTCTAAGCTGTTACTCAATGGTCTATTTAAAATAGAAATGGATATGATTTACTTATTCACCCTAATAGTGGTTGTGAAGTCGAAGATCATACTTGGTGGGCTATGTGGAGTGGTACTCCTTGGTAACTCGACACTTCTATCTTTTCTCATGATTAACCTTTCCCTTGGCCTGAAGATAAGGAATCTTTGAAAGCTCACTAAAAGTAAGCTGAAGAAGAATCCCTCCTTATTAAATTATTCAACAGATACCATCACAACAATAACTGATTAACCAATAAAAATAAATTTTGAATATATAAAATCTTAAGTGTTTGCTATTTATTTTCATATAAAGTTTTCAAATTAATTTATCGGATTCTTTGTTTTATTCTTTTAATCTAACCCAAAAAAAAAAGTTCTCGAAAAATTCTTCAATCACATGAAAAAATAAAAATTAATTAATTTTAAAAAAGCTTTAGATCTATATAGATTTATTTGATTACTTATTTAAAGTGCTCTTACACTCTATATTGATTATGTTTACTCCTTATCTTGATAATTATAATCAATATAAACTATGTATATTTTTATAAAATACTTCTGCTAGACAAAAAATGCCAGTTTAAATTGTGTAATCAAGATTTCAATTAAGGTTTAATTAAAATTTTCTTAATATTACTCTCACCATAAAATAACTCTTTAATCTCAAATCAATAGATTTGTTTTTTTGTTTATGAATATCTTTATCGAAAAAAAAATTTATTAAACCGATTACCTATCTGACATAGAAATTAAATCAAAGTTTTCTAAAAAAATCTTTTATTAAAAATTAATAAGTGCAATTATATAATAAAGAAGCTGAGATAATTAAGTCAATTCTTGTTTTTAAAATTAAAACAAATTTTTACTTTATTTATTTTCTTAAAAATCTAACTCCTAATATTTTCGCTTCAATTTTTATTTCTATTAAACAAAATAATCTTTGTAAATAAATTTAGTTCATAATAGAACTTTTCATTAAATCATCAAAACTTTTTTTAGTGTTAACTCTTTAATTTTTGTTTTTAATTTCTGCTTTTATATATGAATTGAAATAATAGTTATTTTGTTGGAGCTTAATTAGTTTAATTTTAATAATTAATTGTAAATAAAAAACTAGTTCAATTAAAATAATAAAATTGTTTTTAAATAAAAAAATTAGATTAAAAATATTAAGTTAGAAAAAGAAAATATTTTAATCAATAAACAAAATGTAATCAAACTTAAAGAATCAATCGATTGTTTTAAAATCATTAAAAGAAATACATTTAATTGAATATAATAAAGTAATCAATATATAATTTCAGAAGGATTTATTTATTGGAGATAAAGGAGCTACAGTTATTTCGAATTTCATTGAATAAATTTAATAATTAGAAAGTTTAAAACTTGTGTTTAGTTAGAATAATAATCTAAGTTCCTTAGGATTATCAAAAATAAGTTAAAGTATTGGTAAATAAAATAATATAATAGATTTATCTATTGAAATACAAGGATTGAATGAAATTGATACAAATGGTATAAAATCATTTGGAGAAATCTTTGAAAAATTAAAAATTTTGAAATCTTTGTCTTTTTGTATTTGTAGAAATAATATTTTAGATGGAATATCATTTCTGATGGAAGGAATTAAAACTTTAATAAATTTGGAAACTCTTATTTTAAGCTTTTAAAGAAATGTTAATTTAGGTTCTTCTTTCATGAAGAAAGTAGAGAGTGCTTTATAGTTCATACCAAATTTAAAATAATTAAACATTTCGTTAGGATGGCAATCTAAAATAGGTAAAGAAGGTGCTTAAAGCTTAGGTGTAATACTATAAAATTAAAAAAATTTAGAGTTTTTAATCATTAATATAGGCTCAGATAATAACATTACAGGAGATGGATTAAATTACATAAGTTAGGGCTTAAAATTTTTAACAAAATTAAAAAATTTGAATCTTTATATAGGGTATTAAAACTATATTGATGATGACAGTTTAAAAAATTTAGGGTTAGTTGTCACATAGCTAGACTAATTAAATGAATCTCATCTTTCATTCAAATCTGAATTATCTAATAAACGTTTAAAATTTGGTGGAGGATTTTATTACTTTAATAAAAAAAGTATTAATTTAAAAATTGATATAAATAATGTAGACTTAGTTCAAATGTTTAGGCTATCAGAAGGTTTGAGATACAATAATTAAATTTAAAATTTATAACTCCAAATAAAAAATTTGAATTATTGTAAAGATTTAGAATAACTATTTACTAGGTCTTTTTAAGGACTTAAAAATCTAAAATATCTTGACTTATATATATGCAGCAAATTTGCTTCTTTAGGCTATATCGGAAAATGCTTTGCTTAATTGCTTACCTTAAAAAGTCTTAAATTAAAGTTTCAAATTAAAAATAATATTACTACTCTTCAGGATGTTTATTAGCTATAAATGGGAATTTAATAATTTACCTAATTAGAAATATTTAAGTTAGATCTTTCTTCTGAGAATTTGATAAGTTTAGTTGGATTAAAATGTTTATTGTTGGCTATTCAAAAATTGACTTAATTAAAGATCTTAGTATTAATTGTGAGAATAGATTAATTTGAAAAAATAGAAAATTTAGATCTCATTTAATATTTGAGGGATATAAAAAATCTAGAAAAACTATCAGTAACATATTTAGTTAATAAAAAGTTTGAATAGCCTTGCTTGGAAATATTAAATTAGCCTTTCAACTCACTAAAAAATTTGATCAACCTCAAATTAATATTAGAGCAGAGTTCTATGTACTAAAATTTATGTTTGATGCAACTTGGTTTACTGTTTAAGTAAATATAATAATTAGAATGCTTAAAAATATCGTTTGCAGTAAATAATTTAATTAATTTTGATAGTTTTTAAGCCTTTTCAGATTCCCTTGCGAATTAAATAAATTTAAAACAACTATCTTTAACTTTCAAAGAAGGTAACCTTATATGTTCAAAAAGTGCAAAATGCTTAGGACAAGCTTTAGTAAACTTAAAAAATATATAAAAGCTTAATTTTATATTTGAAAAATCATAAATTGGATAAGAAGGATTTGAGTATTTGCAAAATGGAATTAAAAACCTAGCAAAAATTTCTGAAATTAAACTCTACTTTACAGAATTAGCAAGTGTTTATTTAGTTTCTTTGATATAGAATCTTCCTTTAATTAATTCAAAAACATTTTAACTATCTTGCTTACCTTCACTGTACTTCGTAAAAAATATCTAAGATCACTCAGTTTAATCTATTCATTTAAGAACTAACAATGAATAAGTTGATGCTTAATGTATGCTAAAAGGTATAAAAACTTTAACTGATCTTAAAAACTTATAATTAAATTTAAAAGATTTTCTAAAAGATGAAAATTCAGTAATAATGTTTGGATAATTTTTGAATGATCTTACTAACTTGATTCAATTAACAATTAACCTTAGAGGATAAAATAAAATAAGTGAGAGTGGTGCATTAAAAATAGGCTAAGGAATAACTAATTAAATGAATTTAAAACATCTATTAATTAAAATTGATAGAGAGAATAATTTAAATATCAATGGAGCCACGATGCTTGCTAAGTCTATTTGTGCTTTAAAAGACCTTGAAATTTTAGAATTTAAAATTAATGAAAGCAATTAATTTTTTTCAGAATGTCTGATATAATTATCTGAAGGGATAAAGAACAATTTTTTCCTTAAAATTCTTAAAGTTAAAATTATGAAGGGAAACACAATAAATTCTTTAGCTATTCTGTCTTTTGCTAACTCCTTAAAAGATTTAAATAATTTAGAGTAATTAAATTTCCAGATTGATTAAACTACTGAACTTAGCTTAGATTGTTTTAAAGCTTTTATTGAAAATTTAAAAAGCAAGTAAAAAACAATGAAGGAATTAAAATTAAATATCAACTCTCCTTACAAATCCTTTTTTATATCTTTGTTTCAAGAATTTTATGACTTAATTAGTAAAAAACAATTTTAAGATTAATTTTAAATAAAAAATATAAATTCGATAAATTAAAACATTACAGAATTAGATATCGAATTTTAGTTCCACAATTAAAAAAATTTATATCTATAAGGATTTAGTGTAGGTTTACAGACTTTCATTTATTTAGAAAATTTAAAATTATATTTTAAATGTAATATTTTAGACCTCGAATCATCTGGTTATTTAGGTGAAACTTTAAATAGTTTAAGTAATTTGAAGAAATTAAATTTAGAATTTAAAGAAAATAATCTTGATTCAGAAAGAGCTGTAAGAATATTTGAAGGATTAAAAGATTTAAAGTTATTAAATGAACTGAGCATAGAAATATTTGAATAAAATAAAATTGATGAGCAAGGAGCTTTTGTTTTAGGACAAAGTATTTAAAATTTGACTAATATTTATGCTTTAAATTTATAAATTGGAAAAGCAAATAATATTTAAAGCAGAGGATGTTAATCGATAGCTGATAGCTTAATTTATTTAAATTAATTAAAAAATATTAACTTAAAAATTTAAGAATAAAATTTTATTGGTTTTTCTTCTGTTTAAAAGATAAAAGATAATATAAAATAATTAAAATATTTATAAAGTGCATCTATTTCAATTGATGAACCTAGCACAATATTATTGCTCTATTTTTTACAAGAGTCTTTGAATATTAATTTTAGTTTTGAAAATTTTATTAAAGATTTACAATATGTTAAGCAAGATAATAAATTAGTTAAGCTTAGTCTATGTGTTTAAAAATTAAATTTAGGATCTGAAGGAGCTTTTTATTTTTCAGAAATTTTATAATAATTTGCTCAATTAAAATAACTTAATTTAGTTATTTAACAGAATAATTTAGGTTATTAAGGAGCTTTATACATAGGTGAAGCTATTTAATACTTGAAATCAATTGAATAGCTAAGTATTTAAATAGGCAATAATAACATTTAATGCTAGGGTGCTTAAAAAATTAATAATGGAATAGCATAGCTCATAAACTTAAAGGAACTTTCTCTTATTTATGAATTCGATAACAACATTAAGTAATTAGGAGGTATTTCTATTGGGAATTGCTTGGCTAATCTCACAAAACTTACTATTCTGAAAATTAAAATATCAAAGGGAAATAACATAAAAGAAGAAGGTGGCTATGAGATAGGATAAAGTTTAAAAAATTTGATAAATTTAACTGAATTAGATATTGAACTGCATTCAGATAATTCTATTTGTCTGAAAGGTGTAAAGAGCATAGTGGATGCATTGATGTACTTATAATAAAAGTAATAATTTCATGGAAATAAAATAAAAAACTAAAATTAATTAAAAATAATAAAATTTGGTATTGGAGATATAGCAAATATTTATCTACTTAGTTTGATTGCGAATAATTTGTTGTAGACTTAAATTATTTAAAATTGCATTCCTGATTTTTAAATGTAAAGCGAGAAAATTGAAAATGACTAAGTAGTTCAAAATTTGTAATTGAAGATTCCAAAAAACAAATAAATAAAGCAATAAGGAGTAGAAGCTTTAGGCGAAGCTTTAAAATAACTTAAAAATTTGAAGAATCTTTTTCTTGATTTATAGTGCAATAGTATTGAAGCATAAGGTGCATTTGGCTTATCTAAAGGAATTGAAACCCTAAAATGGTTAAATTATCTTACTTTGCTATTTGCTGATTTTGCAAGCATTCATTCTATTGGCCTTTCTTCATTAAGCTTATCTATTGGTTAGCTTTAAAACCTAATAACATTAAAGCTTATTATTGGACGATCAAATAATATAGATGAAGTGGGAGGTATTAATTTAGGGTAAGGATTGAGTAATTTAAAGTAATTAGAAGAACTACACCTCCAAATTGATGCTTATAACGATATTTAAATTACAGGATCAAAAGAAGTTTTTGAAGGAATAAAAAATCTAAAAAATTTACAAAAATTAAATTTGTAAGTTGAAAGTTATGGGAGCTTAATATATCTTTTGTTATTAAACCACCTTCCCTTAATTCAGCCTTAAAATTTATAGCTTAAATACTTTGATTTTCTTCAATTTGAAAGAGAAAAAGGGATTATTAGTTAATTAAGCTTTTCAGTAAATTAGTATTTTTTTGATTAAGCTTAAGGATGTGTTGAATTTTGCAAAGGCTTAGCTAGTTTTAAAAACTTGAAGCAAATTATTTATCATTCAAATTCTTCAGCAATGTCAAAGTTGAGTATTATAGAACTAAGTAAAAGCATTAGTCTTATGACTAATCTTCAAAAAATTGAAATTAAATCTTATGAAAATAACATTATTGAAGATATTGGAATTATAAGCTTTTCTAAAGCCCTTTCCTTTTTATAAAACCTAAATAATCTAGTCTTTGAAATTGGTAGTAAAAGCTAAATTAAAAGAGAAGGATTTTCTAATTTTATAAATGGCATTAATAACTTACATTAACTATAAAGTTTAAGTCTCACAGTACAAAGAGATAATGAATTTTCTTTTAAAAATTTAGCCAATTTATTAACTGAAGGCATTAAAATTAATAACTGTCTAAGTGAATTACAAATTAAAATTGATAACCAAAAAAATAATTTGTTCAGTTTACAACAAATTCTAGATATTAATTTATCTAAACTCGTTAACTTAAAGTGTTTTACTTTTTAGATACAGAATTAAGATGAATAAAAAAATTTTGAATTAAATAAAGCTTTTTTAAAAACACTTCCATTATTACAAAATTTAGTATGCCTTAAACTTAATATAGATTTTAAAGCTAGCTTGGGGAAAATTGGAGTTCAGTCAATATCTAATTGTATAACGAAACTAAAAAAGCTAGAAAATATAGAGATTGATTTGAGTGATAAATTTAATGTTTTATTAATTGAAATTTTAGATTAATTACCAAATTTAAAATATTAGAATGTAAAAATTTAAAACATTCAAATAAATAAATGTTGTCAAATAAAGCTAAATGACAATTCCTAACAATAAGCCTTAATTCAAGAATTAAATGTTTTATTAAATTATGAAAAGATTAATAATTTTGAAGTTTTAAGAGAATTTATTAACACTCTTAATTTATTTCATAATATGAATAAGCTTACTATTTAGATTAGTGGAAAATTTCATAATTTGATTAAAGAAATGGCTTAATTCCTTTAATGCTTAGACAAATTATATTATTTAAACATAAATTTCATATCTTATTATAATCATGATTAGAAGTTTTAATTAAAGAATATGCATAATTTGAAGTATCTTGACATGAATAAGAGTTATCTAAATTATCACTATAAAGTATTATCGCTATTAAAAAGAAAGAATTTAAGGTTAGTTTTAATTAAATGATTCTCTAAAAATATATATTCTTTTATGTAAGAATTTATTTTTATAATCAAAACTATGTTTTTAATTCTATTTTATTGCATGTTTGCTAATTTAATTTCATCAGATTTTATATTATTCGATTTAATTCTATTCTTAATAATTTGTAAGCATTTAAAAAAAAATAAAATTCATCAAATAAATCAAATAAGAATTTTTAGTGTTTTTTTAAGAAATTTTTTTTTTTGTCTTAAAATCGACAAAATATTTGATTTGGATTTAAAATTTATTTTTATAATAGATATTTTTTATATCATTTTTAACTTATTCATTACTGAATTTATAAAATCTCTTTATTTATATTTTTATTTCTAGCAATATCAAAAATAATTCCTCAGAAAGTATGAATTTATAAATCTTATAAAATTTGATTTGGGTATTTTAAACAGAAAATAGCATGATAAGAAATTTAGATTTTATATTTATTGGCAAACAGATTTCATAATTCACTAATAAATATTTTAAATTTGTATATTTGATCTTTTAGATAAATCTAAACAATCTTATCAATTTTGATTTTATTATTTTAAAAACGAAACATCAAAAAAGACATTTTGAGACATTTATTTCTATAATCTTTTATAAAAGTATCATTAATGAAATAATTAATTGTTAATAAATAAATTATAATTATTTAATAAATAAATAAATGTCTAAATTAAATAACTATTTTAAAGTAATAACTCACTGCTTAAATAAAATAAATACTATTTTTATAGTTATTATTTTATAGAGCTTTATAAAGGTAATTCTTTAAATAATTTTTTAAGTATAATAAAAATTTTATTAAATAGGAAAAGAATATTGTCTTATATTACATCTTGCTAACTCTATTCTTTTTAGTACGGAAATTTTTATTTTTAATATACATAGAAGGCCACCTTTAATAGATAAATTTATAAAGTAGATTAAGTGCTTGGGATAAAATTTTAAAATATTTTTCGCTTTTGCTGTTTGTAGAGGAAGGATTCCTATTTTTTATCTCAAAAAAATATGGTTTTGATATTTTTCATTTTTTAGATTATTTTGATTTTAAGAAATATATTAATTCAATCATCTTTACTTTAGTGCTAGTGATTTTTTTTTACTCTTACTAGTTTAATTTATTTCTTTTTTGCCTATCATCCTTGCCTGTTTTCTACTTATGTTAGAGTCTATAATAATTAGAAGTGTGGCTGCAATAAATAAACTTTTTTTTCTAAGTGCCACTAATAAGTATTCTAAAATCTAGCCTTAGTTTGATGATTTATTACGTTTACTTATCCTTTTTGATATAAAGAAATACTTATATCTACAGCTTCTTAGGTTTATCTGTCTTTATATTGCTATTTATTTTGAATCTTCAAAGTAAGATGGAGAAATCAATATATTAGTCTCATGTATCTAAATATTTCATTCATTCAATTCTCTTTTTTTTACACTTCCATGTTGATATTAGAGAAATTGATGATATTTAATATTATAGATAAGATTAGATGCTTCCAATAAGCATTTTAAATACTTATATTATTGGGCAAATGCTGTAAAAATTAGTTTTCTTAGTTTATAGTATTGACGAGTTTGTACTTAAAAGTGTTAATCTTGAATAATCTATTTTATTTACTTTGCTATTGATAGATATTACATTTAAGATTATTGAAATCTACTAACACTCAATAAAAACTATTAAATATCCTGTTTATATTTAACTTGAAAGAAAACAGCTTTAAAATATTTACAAATATAAGAAAAGGAGTGAAGTTTCTTACAAAAATTTAAAAATGTTGAAAGTAAAAAATATGGTAGATAATTTTTCTTTACTATTTTATTTTGGTTAGAGTGAGATTAAAATGAGCTATCTTAACTATTTTGAATAAGCAAAAAGATTTAACTCCATATATGGAGGATAGATTGTTCATATCCATAAATTAGAAATATAAGATTTAGAAATGTATATGCCAGAATATTCAATCAAACCTTAAATCAAAGAAATCAAATTATTTTATATAAAATCTATGAATAGCTTCTTAGACTTAGCAAATTATTTTTTAAATAAATAGTTAAACATTAAATTAAACTTAAAATGTAACAGTTTAGAATAAGAACGAAGCTTTAAAGATTTTGATCAGGTCTAACAGCTGTATTTTAGTTAATTGTATTAAGCTATCTTTTAAAGATTAGTTTTTAACTTATATATTTAAAGTTATTTATAAAATAATCCTAATATTATTTTTGTTGACCTTTATTTTTGAGTATTCTTATAAAATAAACAATTTTAAATTATAAATTTAAATACTGTAATTTCTAATTCCAATTTATAGCACTTTGCTATTTTAAAAATCAGCTGATGGAGCTGTAACTCAAAAGAAGAAAATTTGTAAATTTTAAAATCAAAGCTAAATGAAAATTGAAAGATTGAAGTATTTATTATTTTCTGATTAAATAAAATAATAGCGTTTTAGGAAATATAACTTTGATAATATTTTAAAAATAATTAACTTCAAAAATCCTTTTTTTTTGATCAAATTAAATATTTATTATCAAAAACTAATGATTTTTTATCTTTCTGAATTTCTTATTTGCTTCAAATTTTCAAAGTTAGATACTTAAATATAAACAAAAATAAATAAAAGTAGAAGATTCATCAAGCAAACAAATGTTTTAAAGTTTTGAACATCAAAAAGATGTAAATGAATTACTCTGTAATCATAAATAAATACATATTACAAAAAGCATTTCTTATTGTAATTATAATAACTCTTCATAAATTGTGATTGGAAAATCAAGCACTTAAAGTTTTACAATTATTATTGATTCTTTTGAGGGTTTGTAATCATATTAGAGGTCTAATAAAATTAAAAAACTGGAGGAAATGATAGTCGATTTAAGGAATTGTGATCATCCAAATATTTTAAAATACTTTGATTCTTTTATAATTTAAAACTACCATTTCATTTTACTTGAAGGTGTTGAAAGATCGCTCTACGATGTAGTTTTGTAGCATTCTGGTTCAGATTAGTTTAACTAATCATATTTCAACATTACTATACAATTGCTTAAAGGACTTGATTATTTACATTCTAAAAATCTATTCTTGCATATTCCAACTCTTAAAAGCATTTTTGTAGATAAAAACATGAATGTAAAATTTTTATATTTCTAGACTCAACAAAATTCAGATAAAAATGAATTGACAACTATTTTAAGTTATTTTGACCATTATAAATTACCTTTTATCCCTCCAGAAGATTTTATTTTAGAAAACGATTAATAAGAAATACATTATAAGGAAAATCTCACAGTAGAAGGTAATATTTGGTCAATATGCATGTGTCTCTATGAGATGGCAGGAGCAAGCTATTTACAATAAAAATAATTTGCTCTGGGTATAGATTCTTATAAATTATAATTTTAAGTTCATTATATGATTAATCTTATTTTGTAGCGAACTCTATAGAGAGATATATAATAAAGGCCAAAGCTTAATGACTTAATGGTTTTTTTCTAATCAGCCTAGTAATGGATAGATTAAATCAAAGAATCTTAGTAATCAGAAGCAGAAATTGAAATGTTTGCTGAAGTACAAAAAGAATTTGATAACTAAAAATACCTAGAAGCTTTGAATATTTTACAGAAATTACTTTAGAGTAATTAATGTATTGATAAGTATTTGGCTTGGATAGGCAGATGTTATTGTGCTATTAACTAATTAGATGAATCAGAATATTGGAGCAGCTAATCTTTGAAAATCAATCCAAATAACGATATCTCTTATTTTAATTTAGGAAATATTTGGAAAATTAGAAAGAATTTCGAAAAAGCTATTAATTTTTTTTAGAGATCAATAGATTGCAATCCAAAAAACATATATAGCATGAATAATTTGGGTTTGATTTATGACTCTTAATCAATGGAAGCTTAAGCACAATAGATGTATCTCAGAGCTATTGAAATACAGCCTGAAAAACAATTCCTCTATTATAATATGGGGAGAAGCTTTTATCTACAAAGCAATTACGAAGAAGCTAAAAAATGGTTTTTAAAGACTCTTGATATTGATCCCACATATCACAAGTCCCTTACTTATTTGGGAGAAATAGAATTCATTCAGAATAATCATCAAGAAGCAATGGTCTATTTTCATAAATCATTAAAAGTATCTCCTAATGAAAATACTTACTTTTCTTTAGGTACTCAATATTACAAAAATGGTAAGTATTCAAATTCACTAGTTTGCTTTTAGTAAGCTCAAAAAAAACTAAAGTCTCAAAATCTTTACTATATTTTAGCCTCTACTTACTATTGCAAAAAATAATATGAAAAAGCAATTTATTATTACAAAAAAGCATTGGACTAAAAATCAAATGACTAAAACAGTTTAACATTTATCAGATTGTCTAAAAAATTTATTTGATTAAATAAAATATTTTTAAATGTATTTTGATATTAAAAACTTTTAATCTTATAAATTGAAAAGAATTAAATAATTTATTTTTTAATGTGCAAATGTTATTTACAAATTTAAAAGGTGGGAATAGAAAATAAATTTAATGTGATAAAAAAATATTTCTGATAGAGATAAGATAAGTAAAAAAGGTATCTATCAATCACAAAATGAGAATAGATAAAAAATACTTGAGATTATAATAAATACTTTAAATTTATGTATTTTCTAATTTTTGAATTAAGAGCCTTGTTTTTTTTTAACAATTATGAATGTGAAGAAAATTTGTAAATTTTAAAATCAAAGCCAGAAAAGATAACCATTGAAAAATTGAAGTATTTATTATTTTCTGATTAAATAAAATAATCGCATTTTGGAAAAATAATTTTGATAATATTTTAAAAATAATTAACTTCAAAAATCCTTTTTTTTGATCAAATTAAATATTTGTTATCAGAAACTAATGATTGTATGTATGTATATCTTTCTGACTTTCTTGTTTGCTTTAAAATTTTCAAAGTTAGATACTCAAATATAAACAAAAATAAATAAAAATAAAAGATTCATCAAACAAACAAATCTTTTAAAGTTTTGAACATCTAAAAGATGTAAATGAATTACTCAATAATCATAAATAAATTTAAATTAAAAAAAGTATTTCTTATAGTAACAATAATCATTCTTCAATAATTGTGATTGGAAAATCAAGCACTTAAAGTTTTACAATTATTATTGATTCTTTTGAGGGTTTGTAATCATTTTAGAGATCTAATAAAATTAAAAAACTGGAGGAAATGATAGTCGATTTAAGGAATTGTGACCATCCAAATATTTTAAAATACTTTGATTCTTTTATAATTTAAAACTACCATTTCATTTTACTTGAAAGTGTTGAAAGATCTCTCTACGATGTAACTTTGTAGCATTCTGATTCAGATTAGTTTAACTAATCATATGTTAGCATTACTATACAATTGCTCAAAGGACTTGATTATTTACATTCTAAAAATCTATTCTTGCATATTCCAACTCTTAAAAGCATTTTTGTAGATAAAAACATGAATGTAAAATTTTTATATTTCTAGACTCAACAAAATTCAGATAAAAATGTATTGACTGCTATTTTAAGTAAATTTGAAGATTATAAATTACCTTTTATCCCTCCAGAAGATTTTATTTTAGAAAACGATTAATAAGAAATACATTATAAGGAAAATCTCACAGTAAAAGGTAATATTTGGTCAATATGCATGTGTCTCTATGAGATGGCAGGAGCAAGCTATTTACAATAAAAATAATTTGCTCTGGGTATAGATTCTTATTAAATATAATTTTAAGTTCATTATATGATTAATTTTTTTTTATAGCGAACTCTATAGAGAGATATATAATAAAGGCCAAGGCTTAATGACTTAATGATTTTTTTCTAATCAGCCTAGTAATGGATAGATTCAGTCAAAGAATCTTAATAATCAGAAGCAGAAATTGAAATGTTTGCTGAAGCAAAAAGATAATTTGATAACCAAAAATTCCTAGAAGCTTTGAATATTTTATTTAAATTACTTTAGAATAATTAAGGTATAGATAAGTATTTGGTTTTGATAAGCAGATGTTATTATGCTATGAACTAATTAGATGAAGCAGAATATTGGAGCAGCTAATCTTTGAAAATCAATCCAAATAATGAAATCTGTTATTTTAATTTAGGAAATATTTCGAAAATAAGAAAGGAATACGAAAAAGCAAAACATTTTTATTATAAATCAATAGATTGCAATCCAAAAAACATATATAGCATGAATAATTTGGGTTAAATTTATGACATTTAAACTATGGATACTTCAGCTCAGGAGATGTATCTCAGAGCTATTGAAATAAAGCCTGAAAAATAATTCCTCTATCATAACATGGGGAAAAGTTTTTATCTAAAAAGAAATTACGAAGAAGCTAAAAAATGGTTTTTAAAGACTCTTGAAATTGATCCCACATATCACAAGTCCCTTACTTATTTGGGAGAAATGGAATCCATTTAAAATAATTATAAAGAAGCTATTGTTTACTTTAAAAAATTATTAAAAGTATCTCCCAATGAAATAAGTTACTTTTCCTTAAGTAATCAATATTACAAAATTCGTAAGTATTCAAATTCACAAGTTTTGATGAAGGATGCTGAAAAAAAACTAGAGTCTAATAGATTTTACTTTTATTCAGCCACTACTTATTATATGAAAAAAAAATATAACAAAGCAATTTATTATTGCAAAAAAGCATTTGACTAAAAACAAAATGAATAAAGAAGTTTAGAACTTATTAAAAAATCTAAAAATATGATTTGATTAAATAAAATATTTTAAACTGTATTTTATGTTGATTAAAAACGTTTTAAGATTAAAAATTATTTTTATTTTACAATTTTAAACATTTAAAAGAATTTCTTAATCTAAAATCATAATTATAACAAATACAAATAAAGCAAAGATATTATCAAAAATCCTAAAAATTAAATTATTCATTCTTATCCTGATTATTTTTTTTTTTACAAAACCTTAAATAAGTATTAAAAATTAATTTTTTTAATCTTTATAAAATCCATGATTAAAAACTTAAATGAAATAAAGATCAGAGTATTTTTGATATACTTATTACTTATAACTTAAATAAAAACTGTGATATAAATTAATATAAGCGCCAAAAAGTTTAATACTGTAAAACAATGAATTTTACTTCTGTAAAGTAGTTGTTGCTAGATCATAAAAATATTTAAATTTTAAATTAAAGCGAGAATGATATTCTAAGAGAGGATGATATTTTGAATGTGGAAGACCAAAATAAGAATCAGTTTTGTTTATATGTAAACAATATATTTGATGTTGATAATGATATAAAAAATAAAAAATTAAGTTCCTGTAATCTTAAAGTTTAGTCTATAAAGAAATGCAATCATCCAAACATAATAAAGATTATTGATCATTTTATTATTGAAAATCATTTTTTTATCTTATTGGAAAAATGCTAAAATAATTTAAAATAATGGATTTAAGATAGCTTCCCTGAAGAGATAAATGATCAAATCTTTTCAAATATTTCATTACAAATTTTAAAAGGAGTATAGTATCTCCATAGTAACCAAATGTACCTAAGTAACGTTTCATTAAAGTCAATTAGACTAGATAGTAATAATGTGATTAAAATATGGAGCTTTTAGGAATTAGACTCAGATTTTTAAAATATTTAACCAAAATAATTTTCTATTGAGGATAAATACCTTCTTAACCTACCAACATAGACAATAAACACTTTAAGCAAACAGAATGATCTATCAGATTCTTAATAATAAGCAAGCGTAAATATTTTAGTTGATATGCACTATATTTGTTTATGGATTTATCAACTGTCTGGCGCTAATAAAGATTAATTGTATGCTTATGCAAAACAAAAAAGAATACAACCATAATCAAAAATATCTTTTTATAGTAATATTATAATGTAGAAATTAGCTACACTTTAGGAAACAAATATGCCAACAACAGACTAAGCAATTAAATTATTTGAATAAATAGAAAAACATATAAATTATTGTGAAAACAAAATGGAAGTAGAAGAAGAAGATTAATAAGAGCAAATTTTGTTAGACTTAGTAATTTAATAATTCGAAAATGAATCTTACTAGAAATGCATTGATTTACTTAGAGATTTAATATTAAAAAACCCTAGAAAAGATTTGTATTTAGCTTGGATGGGTAGAGTTTACAATGCAAAATTGGATTTTAAATAATCAACTTATTGGAATGAATAAGCAATTAAATTGAATCAATTTTGTGAGCTTGCTTATTATAATTTAGGGAATTCGTAGAAAAATACTAACTAATACGAAAAAGCAATATTTTACTATAAAAAAGTTTTAGAAATCAATTAAAATAATGATCAAGCTTATAATAATCTTGGAGTAGTTTTTAATTTCTAAAAAAAGCGCCATTAAGAAATAAAAGCTTTTACTTAAGCTTTAAAAATATAACCATTAGATAATGATTATCTATATAACAAATCAAGGAGTAAATATATGCTTTAAAAATTTGAAACTTCTCTCAGATTACTCAATAAACTCTTAAGTATGTATCCTAATGATTACTAAGGGCAAGTATATTTAAAGTAATGTAAAAAAAGTATATGATAAGATTTTATTTTAATTTTTGTATTTTCTAAATTGATTTTAAGAATTCAAATCAGAATAATACTTATTCAAATGTAAGTTTTCAAAATTCTATTTTCTATGGGCATTCTAAAAGTTTTGTGACTTTTTACAAATATTTAATATTTAAATTAAGCTCATATCACATTATATGTATATTTTAATAGAATTTAGTGAGAGGAATAATAATCATAATATTATAAATTGTGGGAGTAAGGAATATAAAAAAATAATTATTTTGAAAAAAATGTTGGTTTTTAAATAATTAAAAAAAACTTAGATTTAAATAACTTTATTATCTTTAACCCTCTTAATAAGTTATCCATTAAAATTAATAAATAGATTTAATTACTTATTTAGATTTTATTAAGTAATAAGAAATTTTGATTACTTCTTAAATTATAATTTCTTCTGAAATTTGAAAAAGTAGATTAAATAAAAAATAAAAGATATTTTGTGTGTTAATAAATATTTTTTTCAATATACATATGGAATTAAATAAGTAAAAATTTTATTTAGCATTTTAAGTAATATGATGTCTAGCTTTCATTTTTGTAATTAAATTTGTACTAATCTTTTACAATGAAGAAAACAAAGGCTAATAAATTTCTTTTTAAAGTATATGCTAAATCCGTTTTACCTAAATATTTAAAAAAAAGTAAAAATATTATTTAAAATTTAAATAAAAAATTATATTTTACAAAATATTTAATTTGAGAAATTATAACTACTCTAAGTTTTTAAAACTAAATTAGATATTTTATATCTGACTCTAATTTTTTCTATAAAAATCGTTTTAAAATATAATTTGATTAAAAAATTTTGTTACTCTAAATTTAAATCTAGTTATTTAAGTTTGTTGTATTGCGAAATTTATAAAAATAAGTTATGGATTCCTTATATAGAGATTTGGTTATTACTATTTTAGTTTAATAAGATATTTACTTACTTACTTATCAGTTTAAGAATTAAAAATTTACTATAAATTCAGAGATAAGTTAATCAATTACATTTTAATTTTGCTAATACTTCCAATCAAGTATAAAAGACCATTATGCTGAATTTTATTAATTCTTAAAAAAAATTAATAAAATAGTTTTGAAATTTCTTTACTATAAATTGATGCTTAAATGAGTGAGGCACTTTAATTCTTATATTAAGTTAGCCAAATGTAGGGCTCCTTATTCATTAACTGAATTATTACTATTAATTAATTATTAATATGTTTATTTATTAAGCTTATAATATTTTATTTATACGTTAAATCAAGGTTTAAATGCACAATTTTTTGGCATTTTTACAACCAATTAGATAAATTTAAAATTCCTTCATCAGCTAAAGCGTTATTTCTTTTATAATATTTTTAATTTTTAAAAAATATTTTTACTTATTTTAATTACTATAATTAGAGTATTAAAGACTTTATATGAGAACATTTTGAAATGCCCTTACATAATTGCTAAATACCTTCGCTGTTAATCGAATTCTAACTTTATTTTAAAATTTTATTTAAGACTTTTTTTAAGTAAACTTTTTTACGCAAGTGAAAGATGCAAAAAATTTATATTTGCTAATTTTTCAATAGAATTTCCTAACTAATAAAATTCTTTAATCTAATTTTAGCTTTAAAAAAGTAATAATTATTATTAGTAATTATATGAATCTTAAATAAAATCTTTAAATACTTAGCTGAGAGAGTTAATTATTCTAAACTTTTCATTTTAGAGATCCCTTCTGCAATACTTGCCAAACCTTCACTCTTTATTTGATTAAAGCTAAATAATACAATTAAATATTATTATTTAATATATTTCTTATTTTTAAAATATTGCAATTTTATACTTTTTATAATTATAAACACTTCTTAAAATTGTTATCAAAAATATATAAATCAAAATTTTTGTTGAAATAAATAGAATTATATTAATTTTAGAAGAAAGAATTTATAATAAATAAAACTCTATTCATTAAAAAAAAACATTCTTCCAAATAAATTATTGATAAACAAATTTCTAATTATTATCTTAAGAAGAATTCAAAGCTCAAGAAAATATATGCTTTTAAAATATTTACCTTACATATAAGCAAAGTTATTTAAGGTTTTAAAATTTTTGTAAAGATTCTCCAAATGCCTTAGCTCCTTGTGACTCAATCTAATTTGTACTTAAAAGAAAGCATTTAAAAGTTATTTAATTAAAAACATTTACGATAAGTTAATCTTAAGTTCAGAAAGATTTTCTAATGATGAAATATATGAGGCGATTTAAATAGCATATTCCACACCAATCGATTTTGATCTTTAAATTAGTAAAATATAATTATTTTTATTTTAAAAGCAATAAATAATACGATAAGTTTAAAGACAATTATTTCAGACAAATTCCATTCTTTAATTCTTAAAGTTATTGAAGTTCTTCAAAACAGATTAATTTGCAGCTTTAAAATTTAATTTATGTAAATTAACTTAGAATAGTAATGAATAAATTACCTTTATCCTATTGTCAATTAAGTTAAACTTGAAATGTTAGAATTAAAAATCTTTTGAGGTATTAAAATTAATATATATATTTAAGAGGTAAAATAAAACAATTTACTTTTTGTTTATCTTCAGTCATTTTATTTTTAGATAAGCTCCTATTTATTTTCAATAAAAATTAGTTATTTTTATTTTTTTTTAAATTTTAAAACAAATTATAATCTTTAATAAAGCATGTAACTCTTCAATAAATAAATATATTTTAGTTAATATATATATTTAAGAGGTAAAATAAAACAATTTACTCTAGTTTATCTTCAATCATTTTATTTTTAGATTAGTTCCTTTTTATTTTCAATAAAAATTAATTATTTTTATTTTTATAAAAATTTTAAAACAAATTATAATCTTGAATAAAACATTTTTACTCTTCAATAAATAAATATATTTTAGTTAAAGATATTAAATTTTTTTTTTAAATAACTGATTATACTTAATAAAATCTTTATATTATGCATTAACCAATTTATCATTAAAATAACATTTACACTGGTTTCAAAAATTAATTTAATAATAATAATAAATTTGCTTTTTGTTTTAGTTGAATATAGATATTTTACTTTTAAGATTAAAAATATGGCAAATAAGGAAGAGGATTTTCTCTGGCTAATTAATACTCTTAAAAAAGTACTTAAGAGATCATGTTTAAACATTTTTTAAAGGATATTTTATATATCTTTCATTAACTCAAGCTTAAAAAGCCTTTGAAATCTTTTAAATGATTAGAGTAGAATTCATTGATTTTTTTTTGAAAATAGGCTGCAACAGACTTTGAGACACTTTATGGAATTGGATTTATGATAAATGATATTATTATTCTGAAATAAGGAGAGCCTAAGCATTGGCTCTATATGGATGAAAAAGTAAATAGCAAAAATAATAGTTAACAAACTAATGTTTAAAATTTTTAACAAAATTGAATAGCGTAAAATCAAATAAAAAGATGAAGAATGGCTGAAGTTTTAAGTCATAAAGGAGTATTTTAAAAACCCTAAGATAAGATAAGAAGATTTAAATGAGATAGAGAATTATAACGATTCTTAGTATTCAAATCTTATTTCCTAAAACTACTTTTAAAAGAATAAAATTGATAAAATGCTATTTTATTTCTATCAATCTGCTCGCGATATAACTGTAATGATAATAATATAAATATCATTTAAGCAATTTTTATATTGCAAACATTTCTATTTGCTTTTTTAATTATGAGTTACATTATTTGTGTATTTAAAGGTAGTGAGACCTGCTTCACTTTCTGTAGCAGAGTAGTTAATGTCAAAGCCATAAGATCATTAGGAGTTACTAAATCATTGGACTAAAATAATAGGCTATTATCCTATAAATAGTTATAAAGGAACAGTATTATATTAAGTTACATATAGTGGAAGAAATAGAAAATGCATGATAGAAAGAAGAAATGTGGAAACAAAAAAATTAGAGTAAAATTTTCTAAAATATTTGTTTGTGTAAAAATGAGTGTACAATAAATTCAATCATTTTTTAGAATTAAATGAAATAATTACATGTTTAAATTAAATAAAGTACAGCTGAATTTTTAAAGAAAGAAGGCTCTTAAAAGAAGACATTTACATTTGAGACGAAGCTGTTTAAGTCTTTAGCCAGTTCTGTAAACGAAAAATGCAATTTACTTGCTACGAGTTTAGTTAGATTTTTAGAAACAAAATATCATAAGACAATAGCAGAAATGCAAATAGAATTTTTCATGAATGACAGTGGTTAAATATATCTCTCAGGAGCTGAAAAAATTAACTTTTATGGAGCAGATGGAGAAATTGATATAAATTTAGACAAAAACAACTTAGAATAGTTTTAAGTAAATATTTTATTCTAAATTTCAGCATAATTTTAATCTAATACTATTCTTATACAAGTTTCCTTAAATGGAAGAATTTAAGTGTATCGGATAGTATTGTGATTGTGCAGGAGATTCGACTTACTATGAAGAGAATGATGAAGCATTTTCAGTTTTTGTATTAATTTTATTTAAAATAACCTAAATATTAATGACTTAAAATATTTTTAGATTTAATCTTAAAAAAAGAAAGATCAAGTATTTTATGTTTAATATAAATCTATTATATTAGATCAAATAGAAAGATATAAAACAATTTAATCAATAAAGTCTGTTTAGCAAGGAGTAAAGATAACCGAACAGCTCATTTTTAAAGTGAGAAAATGTAAAAAATAAATCATTTATTTTTACTTTTATGATATTCTTTTTTAATTTCATAATAATTCAAAAATTATTACTAAAAATTAACTGATTATATTGTAGGGAAATGTTAAAATTAAAAATAAATTTGAGAAACTCAAAAAAAATTAAATAATTTCCCTAATTTTAAAATAAAATCAATTAAAAAATAATAAATTTTATTTGATAAAAAATTACTTTTAGAAAATATTTTAAATGGCTATTTAAATAATTTTGTTTATTTAAATTAAAATATTTATTAATAAATAAAGATTATTCATTTAGCTAGATTTCTGCTTGTCCTTTATTCTCTCATTATAAATTTGATAATATTTATAAAAGAATCCGAGTTTGTGAGTATTGTTATGCAGTATATAATAAAGTAGATAGCATGAGAGCAGATATCTTAAGCTAGAAAAATAGAAAGTAAGTTACAGACTAAGAAATATAAGCAACTATAGATAAAATGGCAAATTCGCAAGGACTTATAAGTAAATTTATTGTAAATTAGCTGACAACATTAAAATGAATTTATTTGTATTTTAGTTGGAGGTACTCAACTGAAAGAGAGAAAAGTGATGTCTAAAGATTTTTATTCAAAACTTGATATATTTGATTCTGAGACTAAATTTTTCAAAGAAAATTTTGTAGTAACTAAATCTATTGATCCTTCGTTCTTTTCCAAAAAGGCAAAGGCCCAAAGCACTTAGAATTTTTTCTCTTTGACTTAAAAATAATAAAATGTATTTTTTTATTTCTTTTTTTATATAAATTTAAAATAAATTCATTATTTAGTTCAATTTAATTAAAATTGGAAGGATTTATTTATATTAAAATGGTAATATTTTATTTTGAGTATTTAAAATAAAATATTTATTTGGCTAAAATCTAAATTTGAATTATAAAATTTAGGAAGATGAAGAAAAATAGTTTGTTCTGCCTAAAATTGTAGAGGTTACAATTTAAGAAAAGAATTCATAATATGTTAAGAAGAAGAAAAAATTTGTTAGCCGATAGGAGGCAGAAGCTCTTGGATTAAAGCATTATTTAGGGCACACTAAAAATCTCCCTTATAGTGACTGTGGATTAGCAATAAGCAAAAGTAGTCTTGCCTTGAACTAGCTTTAGGATAAAATCAGAGATGTAGAGAATCTTAAAAATAAAATAGAAAATGAAAAAATAAAAAAAGTAGTGGAGGAAATCGAATTAATTATGTGTCCTTATTATGGAAATGGAAAGGTTGATACAACAAGATTCGAGCAATTTATTTAAATTTTAAAGGTATTTATTTATTAATTTTATTGAAATAAAGTAATATATTAAGTATATCGATTAATTTTTAATTAAAGGAAAGAGAATAAATATATGGCGTTGATGTAGAATAATCTTTTAGTAAATCTTCTAAAAAAGTGTAAGTAGTTACAGATAAAAACGAATTCTTAACAGGTAAAAAATTCATAAAATCAGTTTATTAAATTAAAGCTCTTGCTTTAAAATAATATTTTAGAAAACTAAAGAAAGCAAAAGCAAGATAAAGAAACAAAAGCTAAGGAAATCGAAGAAAGCAAGAAGAATTTCTTAGAAGAGAATAGAGATCTAGCAGCTTCAGTAATAAAAATAAGAAATTAAGAGAGGCTTTAAAAGGCTGTGGAGAAAAAAAAGAAAGAAGCCCAATCTAGAAAATCATTGTAGCTGAATAGCATAGAATTTAATAACAAATTCAATTAGGAGAATATCATAAACTCTAGAAAACTCTCGACTTAACTGAATAATTTAAAATAAGATATAAAAATTACTACATAACTAAAAGAATAAAAATCTTAAAAATTTAACAATTCCTAGAGCTACGATTCAAATTCTGTTAGCGATGATTTTGAAGAAGATGTAGAAAAATCACAAATTAATGATAATCCAGAATAATACAGACCAAAAAATTTCCCTTTATTTTAAAATAATGATTGAATTTAATATCATCAATATATATTGAATGTATGCATGCATCAATAAAATTGAATTTTTTAGATTAATAATGATTATTCAATGAGCCAATTTAATTATTCTCAAGACTCTTCTTCAATTCTTCAAATATTTTTGTATTTTTTGTATGGTAATAATTATTAAATTTATTCAATTCTTTCAAAAGAAGTTCATTTCGATCAAACATTATTGATGAAAAATATTTTCAATCAATTGTGATAAATTTAACTAAATTGTAGAATTTTTAAATTAAATTAGTTTAATTATAATTTAAAAGAATTGATTTTTATGTTCTTAGTCCTAGATCTTTTACTGACTTTCTTTAAGTAACTAATTCATTCACTTTTTTGAAAGACTTTCTTAATTAAAGAAGTATAAATAATTATACAATTGCTATTTTCGATCACTTATTTAATAAAAGCTCTTTATGAATCTTTTAACAAACAAATTCACAAATTAATTAATTAATTTCATAAAAAAAGATTTAGACAGAAGTTTATATCGAATGGCTCAAATTACTTATTTTTTAAATTACATTTTTACTTTAAAAATATTTAACAAGTTTGCTTTCATAATAATTTATTTTACTATAGAATATATACCAAAAAAAATAATAAATTCTTGTTTTGTTTCTAATAATTTTTTGAATTTTGTTGTTTAGATGCTTTTGAGCTAGCAAATTCATTATTTTTGAATTTAAATTTTGAGGATGAATAATTTTTACTTTGATTTCTACTCATACTAATAGCAACTTATTGCTTAGTAGTATTAATTTTATTTCTTTCAAATACATAGAGAGAAATTTTGTATTGTAAGCTCAAATAAAATTAATTGCTTCTTAATAAATTATGATTAATTTTGAGTAATTGTAAAAGTAGTTCAAACAATAATTCTACAACACTGTTCTAATAAAAATTTACAAATCAAAGAATAGTTACTCAGTAATAAAAGAAAAAAGAAAGGAAATTAAATTAAATTATAAACAAAATAAAAATAAAAAAATCATACATACACGATAATTGATTGATAAAGTAGATGACTCAAGTTAGTATGGAAGTAGTAAAATCTACTAGGACTCAAACAAAGAAAAAATCTTTCAAAAAAATTGATAAATACTAAATTGACATGTCTCGCCTTATTGGCGAAAGCTATACTTCAAAAGTCTACTTAGCTTATTTAATAAGCAATCCTACTTAAGTTTATGCCTGTAAAATTATTGACAAGAAGGATGTTATCTCCTTTGATAACTTAAAAAGATTAGTATAAAAATGGAAAAAATTTAATCATCTTAATATCATACAAGTTTTTGATTGCTACATGACTGATCATAATATATATCTTATAACTGAATTTTGTTAACAAGGATACCTTTTCTGTGCCTAATAATAAATGAACTGGAATTACTAGCAAATAATTTCAATTTCAAACCAAATTATTCAAGGATCTTTGTTCCTTTCTCAGCAATAAATTATTGATTAGGTGTTAACTCCTGAAAATATTTTATTTTAGAATGGAACACCTAAGATTGATATCAGCTTTTAGTTGAACTCTATGGAACTACTTTAAAAATCGTATGTACCTCAAAGGTACAAATTTTCATCTCCTTAAATTTACGAAGAAGATGAATACTCAAATAAATCGAATGTGTGGAGTATAGGAATAATATTATATTACTAATTTTAAGGAAGAGATCCTTTTGAAGAGTAATTTATTAATTTGATATAAAGGTTATAAGCAATTCATAAAACTAAGACAATATAATTTTCATAAAATAAGCCAGTTTCTGATGAAATAAAAAATTTAATTAATAGTATGCTTTAATACTAAGAAAGTGAGAGAGCGACTATGGAGGACATTTAAAACAAATTTACAGACATAGCTAACTTACATAATTAAAATGAAAAGTCATCTTGAAATACTCTTTTAACACTGACTATTTTCCCTTATAAAAAACTCTTATCCGATTCACCAATTAACAAACTATTTAAATAATAACTAAACACTTCTTACATTTACTACTTATAAAAAACAAAAATATAAAAGATAAATTATATAAATTATCTAAATAAAATCCGCATACACAAATAAACACTATTATTTCCAAAAAGTAATAATCGTTTTTTCCAATTTATCAAAATGATATTATTTCTTAAATCATATATACAACTCAATAATTCAATTTAATTTATTTTTAAATAATTAATAAAAGCTTAAAAGTTATGCATTAATACATATTTTTGTTATAATTTATTTTATTTTGAAGATTATTCATAAAAAATTTTTTGAAAACTTTCTTTTTTAGATTCTTTTTTTATATTTAAAAATTAGCTTAAAGATCAAATTACATACATTCTTGTTAGCGGGTTAATTCTTAGTTAGGCTGATCAATTTTTTATTTTTTTATAAAAAACTTATTTAACATTTAGTTTTTTTTCTAGAAAAAAAACGCATTAGAGTAAAAGTAAAATACAAAATCAATTATTAGAAATATATTTATTTATTTATTAAATTTTGATAAGCATTTTTTCTACATTTTTATTATGAAACAAATCAATTTTTTTGTATTTTTATTTTGTTTTTGAGCTTGTAAAAATAATCTCTTCGCTAAAAATAAATTTAGTAATTTTAATGACTTGGTAAATATTTGATCCAATAGCATTATTTTATAAACATAGATTAATTTATATTAATTATATCAAAGACCATAAAAATATAATAATTTTTCTTTAATTTTAAATGAAATGAACAAATTTAATTTATTTTCAATATTTCAGGTAATTATTTTAAGCTTTTTATTGATTAAAATTCTATAAACTAATTAAATCTTTAGAAAAGATAATTAATTAGTTAGCTACCTTTTTCCTTTTCTGTTTATCATTAAATTCCATTTAATGTAATTATATAATTAATAATAAGATTACTTATTATAAAATCTTATTTAGAATGACTCATTTAATATTATAAAATTTAATCTTTAATATGAAAAAATATATAGTATTTTTATACAAATATTTCTTAATAACTTTTTTCTAAAAAATCTATAATTTAAAAAACAAAAAGCAAGCAGAAAAAGTAATTACTTGAATATAAACTATGAACAATTCTTTTAATATAAAGCCATAATTTGCTCATAAAAATATTTTTTTAATTATAATATATTTATATAAAACTATAATTTGTTCATAAAATTATTTTTTTCATTTTAATATATTTTTATTTACAAGAAAATTAATATTCAAAAATTTTTCACTTCTTAGAAGAGTGCTTTATAAAGCTTAGGGATTGGTCTCTTTTCATCAAATTTTAATTTTTATTTGTATAAAATCCTGTCTGAAGACCAAAATTTAATATATTGTCATTGTTAAACCCAATATCTTCATGAATCATTAAATTTTAGTTTGTATTTACTATTAATTAAACATTTTTATATAATATAAAATTTTTAAAAATTTTACCATTAGAAAAACAAGCTACTCTAGATACTGGCGATTTCGAAGAGGTATTTCTTTTATTATTTAAACTATCTCTTTTATTATTACTTAGAGATCTATCTTTAGGTATACAGAAAGAGTGATTTCTATCAATATTACTTTTTGAAGTAGATGGAGTACCATTGAATGAAATATTATTATTCATTATAAAATTTGTATTTTTTAACTATGGCTTTCCAGCTTGGAATTAATTATTGACTGGTTATTTGTTTTACTTAGGAGTTGCTGATGTACTTTTTGCTGAAATCTTACTTTTAGATTTATTGCTTTAAATAGTAGAATTCTTTTGTGAATATTAGTTAGATATGTAATGCTGTAAGCTTATATCTAAATTTGAAGGTATTTCTATAGGTACAGGTCTTTATGAATTTGGAATGCTGTTTACATTGTATTTAGGAGTGGATGGAGTGTGATGAGATAAAGAAGCTTTACTCCTACAATTATTTTAATCTTACACAATTTCTTTATCACCTCTTTATCTCTTTATAAGTGGTCTAATCACATTTTTTTGTATTTATTAATCAATTAATTTGTTGAGTTTCTCAAAATCTTTATTTTAAGAATTTTTATCATTTTACAAATTTCCTGTTGCAATAGGTTTTTTATTTGTTTGCACTTTCTTAATAAACGAGTCATTCTGCTTTTATTTCTTAGTGGTTTCTTTTATAAGACTTGAATCTAGATTCTTCTTCCTTTAAAAAATTAATTTAATAAAAAGTCAAAATATATTTTAAAGAATAAGATTTTATTGCAAAATTATTGAAAATGAAAATTCTTTAAAAATTAAAATTTTTTACATATTCATTATAAATTATTTATATGAGAAAGCATTATAGTGATTAGCATTTTAATTAGACCCTGTGCTATTTTTAGAAGAGCATGAAGGAGGAAGTATAGCATCGTTAGTATAGTTCAAATTGCTGATATTTATTTTATTATTCTTTTAAAAGTTTTCCTAAGCAGCTGTTAAATATTTTGACACATTTAGCTGAGCATTTTTAATTGTATTTTTGTTTTATATTTTTTAATTATTTTTGTCTTGAAATAAATCATTTTATAGTTAATGATTTTATTACTCACTTTTTTATTAATAAAAGCTATTTTTTGCAGATGAAGTGTTATCAATATTTTCCAAAATCTTATTATTCTAAATTTCCATTTCAGTATCATGGTTAGCAAACAGAGGGTAATTGTTATAATAAGAAGAAGGTTGCTAAAATGAAGGATACATGTGAGGATCTTCTTACTACCCTGTCTAAAAACTAATGCAGTTAGCTATTTTTTCTTAAGGAGAAATAACATCAAGAGGATTAATTTAAAGATCATCACCATAAGACAAATTTGGATCTAACTATGGTGGATTTTGCTTGACAGTTTTTTACTATTTTTATTCTTTTTAAATGTTATTATCATCTTTATTTTCTGGTATTATACTTTAATTTAATTAAACAAAACGGTTTGGTGAAGGATTTTGAGTAGTCCTATTAGTATTTTCTTTACACTCAAACTTTTCATAACGGCTATTAGACATACTTCTTTTATTTAGACCTGATGATAAAGTTGATTGAGTGCTTTGAATTTACTGCTACTTGTTTTTATGATCAACCATAATTGAAGATTATGAAGATGAATCTTCTTAAACCCTAGTGTCCGATTTATTTAAATTAGGGTTAATATCTTGATATTACAAAATGTTAGAACAAGTAGTATTAAAACATTTCTCTTGGTTCTCTTAATTTAAAAAGGACTAACTCTTACTTTATTCATTTGAAATTTATGATTGATTTATTTAATAGGAAATAGGAAGAATAGAATAACCTTATTTGTTTTTTTAAGAAGAAGAAGGTTGTATTTAACCTTAATTCTAAGGGAATTGCTACGAATTAGGTTATCCTTGATGTTAACTTATTGATTAATTTAAGCTCACTTAACTCTGATTTCTATGTCTTTAAGTTTAATCTGCTAATTAAGATTATTCTGAATTGATAAAATTATATAATTTTTCCTCTTGCTCTCTTTAAGTAGTAGGTGTTTATGAAATTTAAATAGTTGAATTTAAGGTAGTTTAGTTAAGATTAATCTATTTTAATTTTTATCTTATTTCTTCGTTCATTTTTTTAATTTTCTCTTAATTATACTCAGCAAAAACTTAATTATTTTATTCAATGTTTTGAATTATGTTATTTTTAGATATGCATCTTTAAGTTTATTCCTCTGAATCTCTTTTCATTTAGGGTTGGTAGTTGACAATTTAACATTTTTCATTGTTTTTTAAATGTTCATTTTCTTGATTATTATTAATAAGACTATTAAGGTTCTTTGTGAATTAATCTTCATCAGAGCAATCATTAGAAAAGGTATTTTACTTAGTTAAATTATTTAACTATCCTTTATATTCATTATTTTTATTCATAAAATAATTGTCGGAAACTATTGGAATTTATATTTCTTGACTTAAAAAATGAGGTCTTTTATTTTCATATTGTTGCAAAAATTATTCCTATTTGTTATTCTGTGTATTTTTAACCTATTCTTGCATATTTTGCTTTTTAATTTATTGTCTATTATCTTGTTAAGCTTCAATCTAAGCAAATTCATTTTTTATTCCTGAAAAACTTTCACCTTTTATTTAAATAAAATCATTTTTAATTTATATTAAATATTTAAGAGATAAATTAATGGAAATGATTGAGCTTTATTACTGTCTAATTTTGATGGCATTTGGTTTCTGTGGGAATTCAAAAAAGAATTATTATCTTCAGTTGCATGGGAGGATAACAAAGCAGGATTATTTACCTTGTTTGGAATGTTAAGAGTTTTTAACTATGGTTTATCGTTATTAGCACTGTATATCTCTTGCATTTCGTTGCATACAGATGCTTCTGATTCATGGTAAAATTTTGAATTCCTATCAAACATTGAAGGGTATTCAAAGTTTTTTGGTTCCTTTTAAATGTATTCATCACTTTTCTAAGGGTTATTATTACAAACAGTAAACTAATTAATCTAAGGCTCTTGCTTATTTTCTTAAAAATCTAAACTATTGTTTGTATTTTCAGTTAATCTACCTTTCAAAGTTGGGGTATTATAAATATTATTTTGAAAGGTACATTGCTAGTTAGTTTAGTAGAAAAAATGTTATGAGCTGCTATCTTCATTTTAAATATTTTATGGTATGTTACTATAAATATTTTAAGTGTTTTAATTCTCATGAATATCTTAATTAGGATTGAGAGTTAATACTCTTTAAGAGGAATTAAATTAATTGATCAATTCGTCGTTTCCATTTTAATATGCTTTATGATTAGTACCTCTTGATCTTTAGGTATTTTCATCTTCCACTTCATTTATAAAGGACATTTAATTCTTAGACGAAGGTTAATCGTTTAAGGTGAATCCCCTCTCAAAAATATTACTCGCTTCACTTTTTAAAGTTTTATGAAGAATGATACTTGGCATATCAGAGTTGGTCGTAAAAATATTCTCTTAGAATTTCTTATCTTCTGTTTCAGTGTTAAAATTTAGAGTGTTAATTAATTCAGTTTTAGATTGATTATTTTTTTATTCTTTTGGATAAATTCCTTTGGTGGACTTAACTATTTACCTTTCTCCCTCATTTTCACCAATACTAAAAAAGTTCGAATTGCAGACCTCTTACTTTGAAAAAGTGTTTGCTTTTAAAATTAAAATTTTTAAAACTTTAAAATAATAAAAAATAAATTTTACTTAAGTGTTGATTCTGAGTATTCTTTTTCAAATTTAATTCATCATTAGCATTTTTTGTTATAACATTTTATAAAAATTCTCCTTTTTATAAATTAGACTATGCATTTTCTTGATTACAATTTAGATTTTTTTTATGAAAATTCAGATTTTCTTTAGCATTATGAGTAAAATAAAATGGGCTATTTCTATTGCATGCATTATTATTAAAAGTAGAATCTTAAGATTAATTTCTATGAGTTGTTTTTGTATTAGCATTATTTGCATCATTATAATTATAAATTGAAGGGTCTTATTCTTCATTTTACTGAGAACTCAATCTATCATCAAAGTTTAGTTAGCACGCATTCAAAATTCTTTCTTCTGAGCTCTCAATTTTCAATGCATAGTTATTGTACATCTTATTTTAAATGGTCTTGTATTCGTTTTGTTATTTGTGCTGCTAAAAAGAGCTGTTACTATTAATTGAATATCTTCTATCTAATTCAAATATAAAGCCTAAATTATTAATTTTTTTATTTAATATAAATTTACTCTACTAAACTAAATTTCTATCATTTTATAGAGAAATATGCTAACTGTGAATTTTGTTGTCTTCCCCAATTACTCTATAAATAGCATATTAAATATTTTTAGTTTATTTTTTTTTAAATTTATTACATTTTTTAGTTGTAGTTATTGTTTGATCTGTTCGTATTCAGTGTTTCAATACTCTCTAAAGTGTAAACATCAGAAACAGTTGATTAAATCTCTCCTCTTGCTTACAAAGGCTGAGTATAGGTATTAGAGAACTTTAATGCTAGCACTCCTTAAATCTATTTGTTAAAATGTATTATGAAAGAATGTATTTAAGCTTGATTTTTATTTACTTTGCTATTGTTGCTTGTGTTAAAAATATCAGAATGAATTGTTTGCTCATTCTATGAATTTTTTTTCTATAATAGTTAACTTGACTCTTTTGTTGAAGCTTATAAGTATAGCTAAGAATGCATATTCTCTTTATTTTTAATTTAAATTGCCTATCCCTTCATTAAAAGTTCCTTCTAATTTGATTTAATAAGTTCACTTTTGATAGTACTATCATTTTTTAACATCATTGTTTATTTATCTTAAAGCTATTGTAATTGAACCTTTAAGTTATTTCGAGACATTTATATTTTTACTATACTTTAATCTGTAAGTGGCTATTTTGAACTTGATTTTTATAAGTATTATGAAAATTTGGTTGATGTTTTATTTTCACCTAAGCTTTTAGTTAGTCTAATTTACCTCTTTTTATGTGAAAATATCACTTATTTTTGTTTAATAGAAGATAAGATAAAAGCTAGTAGTCTTTTAAATTTAATACAGATTTATTATTTAAATGAGAAGTCAATACTTTTTATAAACTCTTTTTATAATTAATCAGCTCACACACACACATAAAATTAAATAAGCAAGCAATATATAAATAATCTTTTTAAAATTTTCAAATACTCATTTTAAATATCATCTAAAAAATAATTAGAGTTATAGCTGTTAAAATTACCTAAATTGATTTATTTATTTATTATTCCAACAAATTTAAATTGTCATAGTTATTTTTAATAAAAATTCATCTTTCTTAGTTATTTTTTTATAAAATTACATTTTCTTAAATATTTTTTTATCTTCTTCAGTCAAATAAAATTTAAAAACTAATTAAAAAATGTTTTCTTGTAAAATTATATCAAAAAATTCATTTTTTTAGTTTTAAAAAAATGAAAATAAAGCCAAAATAAAGAAAAAGTGAAATTGCATTTTTATGTTTCATAATTTATTAAATTTCTAAAAGAAATTAAATTTTATTTTACTTGATGAATAAAAACATATAATTAAATTACTAAATAAGCCTCAAAATATCACTAATTAAGTAAGTGTTGATATTAATTTTATGAAAAAAAAACTAACAGATACCTCAAGATGAACACTTCAGTATGGTTTAATAATTTAAAAGCAATGTACATTTATATTAAATAAATAAATCTTATTATTCGTATTTAATTAATTAAAATTTAAATTTTTAATAATTAGAAAAATTGATGTATTTTTGAGCTTTCTTTTACAAATTTTCGTATTTTACTGTAGCAATAATTTAAATTCGTTAAATACAAACTCAAAGGCCATTTCTGAGATTGTTCAATAAATTATCCACTTCTAAGAGCTATATTTCCGCCTTATTTAAATTCACATTATTCAATCTCTTTTCTAGCTTGAAGTCTAGAGTAGTTGGCTTATTGTTGATTTTTGAACCTTCAAATTTGTATACATTAACATTTGATGAAACTAATTTATCTAGAATGTCAGTTTGCTATAATCCGTATTTATTTGTGCTCAAATTATTATTAAAGCTGTTATTACCATAAAGATTGCTTAATCCTAATTGTGAATTATTAAAATTTTATGAAAATGCAGATTGGTTTAATTAATTGTAGTTTATATTTCTCGTTGACCCCTAATTTAATTGTTATTGATTCTAAAAAATATTGTTAGCAGCATAGTTCTGATTACCACTAGCATACTAACCTTACAATTAAGATGAGGAAGGGAGAAATTCATTTTAAACGTAACCTAAACTACCAAGATTTTGCTTTAACTCTTTCAACTTTATATTCTCAATCATATTTTATCTTTTTAGAGAGTCTTTTAGATTTTCTAAATCAATAAATGCTTAACTCTTCATTTCACTAGCTATTTAAGCATCTTGCTTTATTTTAGTAACTTCATTTTATAGTAGGCTTGTTTACATATCTAACTACTCTTTAAGCTTTGTTAGCTCTTCCATGTTCTTCCTTTCTTTATATTACCAAAACTAAGGTGGATTCCACTCTTTATTCACTTCCATACTCTAGTAATATTAACTTTGCTTATCAAATAATGAGTCTCTTAATTTTTCTCTATCTTCATGTCTCTTTTATTACCTTATATCTCTTGCTTATTAATGAATATCATGAGCTTTTTTCTTTTCATGCTCTTCAGTAATATCATTAAATTTATTTCTGCCATATTACATATTATCTTCTTCTTGTTATACTGAATTACGTTCTAAAGGGTAATTATCCAGGTTTTTGTCAGAATATTAATTGTGCGAAAAACTCTCATCATATTTATTTTATACTCTTGGAGAATTCTATTAAAAAATATTTTGATATAAAAAAATAAATAAGAAAACAAACAAATCATAAAATATTTTGTAAAAATAAAAAATGTAAAGTGGAATAGATCATTCACCTCAACTTTGTTTTTAGGAGGAGATTTGGATTTAGAAAGCACCATTTCTCCCTGCTTTTAAAGTTATTCCTACTTTTTTTTCTCTAAATTTTTTCTAAGCGATTTAATCTCATGTTGTTTTCCTTCTTTTTCTATTTCATATTTTGCTTTAAGCTCGTTCAACTATGCTTTTACCTTTTCCTCATATTATCTATCTAGTAGATCTTGTTTTTCCTTCTCAATTCTCTACAATCTCTTCTTTTCTTTAATTTACTATTATAACTCATTTGCTACTTCAGCCTTGTGGAGTTGTTACAATTCGAGTTAGCGATTATAGTTCTCACCTAATTAATCTAGCATTGATTTCTCATTCTAATTTCTTGAAGCTTAGTTACTAACTCTTCTACCTTTTTTTAAAGCGATTTCCTCCTCTAATTATTTATAATACTGATATTCTCTTTACTTTTTAAGTTATTATTCTCTAGATTCATTATCATAAATTTGTCCAATTATATTTTTCTATTCTTCGTCATCCCACTTTCTTTTATTATTAATTCTTTAATCATTTTCGAAATTGGCCTTCTACTTGCTTTATCTCCTATTTTCTTGCATGTTTTGAGGTTATTCCTCATATTGCTCGTTTCTGTAAATTTAGTTATCACCATTTGACTATCTTCTAGCTTTGCTAGTTTCTTGAGGTGAATTATAAGACTCTCTATAATTATTAGCTCTTGCTAAAGCTTCATAATCTACTTCGCTCTTATAGTTTTATTTATCATAGTTATCATTTTTTTAGTCTTCAAATCCTACATTTTTCCTATTCTATTATTTCTTACTTTCTATTGCTTAGTTTTAGTAATTTTATGCTAATTATTATTATTATTAAAATTTGTTAGGAGATTGTCTTTATTAATAATCTCCATAATAAAAGTTATTATTTTAAAAATCTAACTCATTTTCTTTTCTCTGTCTATTCTTTTCATATTCTTTCTTTTCTTCAATCTAGATAATTATTATAAACAATTATTTTAGTTACTTTTTTCATAAATAAATGAATGATTTAATGCTATTTTTAATTCTTCAGTACTTTACCAAAATATTTTAAGTAGGAATTAAATAATTACAATAATTTGAAAGACTTGAAAAACTAAAAAGATAAACACAAATCTCATTAAAAGCTTTCATAAATTAATTAAATTTACTTGCTTTTTTAACGTTTCGGCATAATCCTTTTATTTTTATTAAGGTGAAACAGATGTTCTGGCATTTTCAGACATCCTTTAATGCAATCCAGTATTATCTTTGCCATACTAAAATTATAATATTGATTTCTTATCTTCTAATGATTTTATTGAAGCTCCTTATTACTTTTTTTAAAATTCACTAACATTGTCCCTGTAATAATTTTTGTAATCTTATTTATTCTTTTCTATTACTTAATGTTTATAATCTTAATCAAAGGCTAATACATTTTCTTTAGGACTTTTTGGAGTTTATGAGTTCCTTCCATCAAAACGAGTCCGCCCAGATCTACTATTTAATTTTAAGTTATGAGACAATTAGTTGTCATAGAATGGATTATATTTTTCTTAGTTCAGCTTATTTTCACTTCTTGAGTGATTATAAGCATTTACCTCCTTTTCATCATTTCTTCTTTCTTCTGTAGACTCTTATCTTGCAAGTTAATTTTTTTGAGCTCTCAGCAAATCCTATTCTGATTAATTTTATCTATTCGCATATCTTGCATAATTTCCTAGGCCATCATTCTATCTATATTCTGCTTTTTATTTCAAATTCTATCCGTAATTTTCATTTTCAGGTTTGAGCCAAGGAAACATTTTAATGCTTGAAAAACTCTTTTTGTTTGAGAATTTTACTTTTTGTATATTTTTTAACTCTTTAAATGAAACTCTATTGATATAATTAATTATTGTTCAGTTTTGTTTTTACATAAGTAAGTGATACCCTTAATAAATCTTAATACAGAATTAATTATATTTTTTGCATAAATATTTAGTGTTTTTAGCAGCCAATAAATAATATCACATATATATTTAGTTTTTTGTTAAAAAATGCAATTTCCAAAAATTATAAAATATTATTCTATTCGTTTAAAATATATTTTTCAATAAATAACTTATTATGTGCTTGCTCATTTTATTATAGAAAATAGAAAGTTTACAAAATAAAAAGTTAACTCAATTAATAGCCAATTAAATAAAATAGCGCATATTAAAATAATATTTATCAATATAAAGGAGTTTATAACAAAAGAAAGTTAATGCACAAAAATAAAACATTTATAAAAATTATCATTTATATAATAAAATAAATATATATTAGCATATTCTTATAAATAAACATTTTCAAAAGCAAGCAAATAATCTATATTTTATTAAAAAGATATTTAAAATTTTTTTTTTCTAAAGCATTAACTCATATCTCACATTTTAGTATTGTATGAATGGATTACCAAATTAAATTAGCAATTAATAAAAATTAAATTTTATAGTAAAACTTAAGTTTTCATTTAAAATAACGAGAGAAGTGATTTTAGAAAAATTTAATAAAAATTATTAATTAAATATTTAATTAAATTAGTCATTCTGAAAGCTTTGATTTAAATTAAGATAGCAAGTAAATTTATTATTCAGACAAGATTACTATCTTTATTTTTTAGATAATTTAATGACAAAAATTGTAATTTTTAGTGCAAAATAATATTTTTACTTAATTTTTTTGGGATATTTTTGATTTGATTCAATTCAAATAAATTGACTTAAAATTATTTTAAATTTTAAAAGGAAATTTCTAATTTAATATGAAGTGGATTTTATTCTTTAAACTAAAATATTAGAATTTAATTTTTTTTAAAAAGTTTTAAAAAGGAATATAAATATCTTAAATAATTTCAGGAAATATGTTTAAATTTTAATTCAAATAAATAATTTATTCATGTAAGTTAAGTAACGATTTATTTAATGATTTAATAAATAAAGCTAAAAACTCATAAATCTTAATATACGTAAAAGAAAACAGAAAAGAAATTAATGAAATGAAGAAATGATAAAGTAGAATTTATATGAATGTATGTAAGTAAGTAAGTAAGTAGGAGTGGAGTAGAATAGAGTAAGGTTGAGTGATTGTGTAATTTTGCTTATTGAATATTTGAAGAAGAGACGATTTTCTAAATTAGTTTGTTTTCTGGTATTGTGTGAATTAGATTTATATTTGAATGAAATAAAAGTGAAAGACTTTCTTTCTTGCTTTTTGGTCCTACTTTTTTAAGAAGAAAGATTTTTGATTTATTTTAATTTGAAAATAATTAGTGATATTTAAATGAAAACAAAGGGAGAGAGTCTTTATAATCAACTAATTATATTAATTAGAAGATATATAGATACTATAGAGTCTCTCCCCTTGATTGTACATTACTTTAAAATAAAAAAATAAATAAGTAAATAGTTCAAATATAAAAATATTTATTAATCAAATTATTTTTAATTAATAAATCATATTTTAATTTTCATAAGCAAACTCTGTTGTGTTATTTTTTTTGATAACTTTTCTTTCTTTCATCTTTAATTTAGTTCTTTAGAGCTCAAATACTATACAATAATTTATTTATTTATTTGCAGGTACAGCTCTTGCACTAATAGGTTATTGCAAGAAATGCATAGCATAATAAATAACTAAAAAAAAATAATACAAAAGAGTTTCCTTTTTGATTCTTCTCCATTAAATAAATTAAGAAATGGTTTGGGAAAATTTCTTTTCTGATGAAGAGTAAGTAAGTAAGTAAGTAATATATTTTTTTTGTATAGTTTATGTGTATTTTTATTTGCTTGTTTGGGTTGCTCTTTCAAGATTAATTGTTTGATAATGCCATTTTGTTCATATTCTGGGCTATGTTGTTCACTCCGTATTAAATAACTGCTTTGTTTGCATTTACCCATGTTATGAAATCTCTCCAATTTGAGTCTTTCTAAAGTGTGTTTAAGTTACCTAATTAATAAATTAATATTTTAGTGATTTAAATATTCCATACTTATGTATTTATTATTAGTGATTTACCTACTATAATTAACCCTCTTTTAGCTCTAGTTAATGCTACGTTCATTCGTCTTGGATCTTTCAAAAATCCAATTGAGCACTTTTATAAATATTAAATTTAAATGAAATAAACATTTTTAAATTAATTTTACTTTATTGTTTGATCTTACTGTACTAATAATAATTAAATCCTTCTCCATTCCCTATTTATTAGCAAATTTAAACATTAATTTATTATATTTTATGAAATATTAAACCTAGTATCCATCTATAGTATCTACTTCGATTGTGTTATTTTGGTATTTGTTCTGTTTGAAATCATTTTGATAGTTTTGACCAAATACTTAAGGATTAATCTTTTTATGTGATTTTAATAAGAAAATAAAATTTATTAAATAAATAAATAACATTTCAATAAAAAATTACCCTTTATAAATTGCTTATTTCATTCTTTATCCTCCTCTTTTGAGCATCGTAAGGAGTTATAACTCCAATTTACTGTAAAGATGTTTTTTTAGTTTTAAGAACATCAACTATGATTTCTGTTACAACTTGCACTTCTCTATAAATATTTATTTTATGTTATTGTGTTTATTTTTTTTAAAATTTACTAGTAGTTTAAAACAGATGATTGACATACTCTTTCTTCTCCGTTGATATTTATAAAAGCTACTCTAAGAAGTTTATTAGGCCAAATAAAGCCCTCAATTGGAAGTCTTTGTTAATCACTAACTCCGTTTTCTAATAAGTTATTGTAGAATTAGTGAGAAGGGAATAAAGCTATAGTAGAATGCATTCTGTATTATCTCATAAGCATTTTAGGTTAAATTCCTTGCTTAACAAGTCTCTCGAACAAACTTATAGTCATACCTTTACTCTAAGCTAAAGAGCTGAGAACAGTTGGGGGAAGCTATTTATGATCACCTATATATTAGAGAATTGTTATTAAGATAGGTTCAACTATTTAAAATTTATTTGTGGTTACCTATTAATACCACTTGCTAAGCTTTATTGATAAGAGGTATTATTGTAGACATTTCTGTGGCTTAAGTAGCTTCGTCTATTATTACCCTGGTAAAATTTTGTTCTTTTAAATACTCAGACATAGATCCAACATTAGTGGCACATACAACCTTAATTTTGTAAGGTTGAAAATAAATTTTACATTTTTATTAAAATATTTACCTAAGATTCTGAAATTAGCTTTTTCATAAACATAAATTTTGCACTGATTGGATTTTTTCCTTATTATTACTTTTTAAATGATTCAATATAAGTCCTATACTTAGGATCTTGCATCAACTCATTTTTCGATTCACTTCCAGGGCCAATTCTAAGAAATAAAAATTTAAATAAATTAATAAAAGCTAAAATAATGTTCAAATGCAATGGCTTTGAGTTAATAAAATTATTATGTTGTTAAATAGTTTAGATTAAAGAAGAAATGTAGATTCATATTTACCTGCATGCACGAATACCTGATTTGATAAATTCTTTATGTAAAATATCAACTGCTATATTAGAATCAGCACAAGCTAGCACAGGGTCTGAAGATTATCTGCACCACTCTTAGACTATATGTACTGCTGTAGTAGTTTTTCCTGTTCCAGGAGGACCTTAAATTAATGTTAAAGCTCTAGTTGTAGCAAATTACAGAGCAGTTTATTGAGAGTGATTTAATGTAGGATTAAATAGAGTATTTTTTGAAGGTGTAAATACAATCTTTTCTGACATCTCTTGAATTTTTTATTTATCGCACAAAGGTGGGGTAAGTATGATATTCATAATTGGTTCTGATACAGATTTAGTGCTAACAAATTTAAGCAATGCTTCACAAGTACGATCATAAGTTGTTTTGTTCACTAGTTTTGTTATTTTCCATATGCGATAAGAATCACTAACTGCTCTGCTTTGCTATGGAGTAGGTAAGATAAACAATTTAATTGCACTTTCTTTACTTATTTCTCTTACATATCCAATCATTGCAAATTCTATTGGCTATCCATTTTCTGATATTTTGTTATAAAAAGCTCTAACATCCTATTGATTGAAAATTTTAACTAATTAAAATGATAATAATTATTATAATATTATTTACAGGAGGTTATATATTTAAGCTGCTAGCTATATTATTTAAGAATTATATTAAATATTATTTGCTTTAAGCAGATCTCAAATCAGAGTACAAATTTCCGTGATCGTTATTGTTTGATTGATATAAAGAAGTGAGCATAACGAATTCTCCTTCAGCAATCAAGCTATAATTTTCTCTTTATTCAAGAAGGCCCTTTTTTGCAATTTTTTGCTCCAAATTTATCTCAGTGCTTGCTGGCTTAAACAAAAGGACTTCCTAAGAAAACTAATTTTTTATTTTATATAAAATTTAAAATTTAAAAATTATCAAAAAATTTATTACTTTGTTTCCTATTTTTTCTATTTAACCATTTATTGAAGCAAAAGCTTCATTTAGACGAGGTTTTGAGCTGTTGAAAACTTAAAATATATACTCAATTAGTTCAACGACTAGCATATTCTTTTTGTTGCTATAGTAATGGGCAGCTTAAATATTTTAAAATTCTGATACGTTTATTTTAACTTTTGAATAAATTTGCTCAGCAACTGCTAAAGAAAAGTTCATATCTCCTAGATAAAGTAATGAATCATACATTTCATCAACAAGATTGTACCTTTATTTAAGTTACATTATTAAACATTTTTAATAATTAATTATGAAAATTACTTGAGATAATTGATGTTCTAAGCCTAAGAATATATTTTTTCTATTATAGTAGTTTAATCTGTTAAGGATTCATTTTTATTAGAAGGATTTAATTGAGATATTTCTTAACTTACCTTTTAGTCTTATACTAAAGGTTATTGTTACTGTTACTATTGATTGGAAGGTTATTATTAAGAGTAATTGTAGTAGGTATTTGGAGGGTATTAAGGAGTAGAATATGGTACGTTAGATGAATTAGCGTATTGCGTTGGATATTGCATGTTATAGGGATACCCTTAATGCTAATTGTAATAATATTGACTATAGTATTACGATTACTAGAAAATTGCTGAATTTTGCATGGAGTAATCATAATGGTTATAAGCCATAGTAGGATATTAAAAGCTTTATTGTTATTATTGATTCATATAAGGTTGATAAGATTAATATCCAGGCTACTATTATTATTGAGGAATGTAATAAGAATTTAGAGGAGTTGTCATCTTATTATTTCTCTATTGAATTAATTATAATTCATACTATCTTTGTTATTCTTGCTAATCTTCTAGTTACTTTTTTCTTTACTCTTACAATTTTAAATATTCCTCATATTACTTGTCTATTTCTAATACTTCTTTTTCCTTTTTTTTAACTAATTATTATAATTCTTCTATTTTTTAAGAAAACTCCTATATTTTTTATGGCTCTTAATTAATTTAAGCTAACTGATTTTCTTAAGGATACTGTTGCTCTTTTGTTTCTTCTTCATTTAATTTGATTTTTTTCGATGGAAATTCCCCTGATATGATATCTTATTTGTTATTTTATCCATCTTAAATAGCATCATTTTCTTGCGAATTGAGCTTTTACTAAATGAATTTTATGCTGTTTTACATGTCTTAATTATTATTTTCTTTGATTAAGTTAGCATTTTAATCTAAATTTTAAAGACTTTAGTAATATGAAATTTATTTTTTTAAATTATCTATCTCTTTTAACACTTCTCTTTTTTCAAGGCTTTTAATTTGGCTATCAAAAGGAGCTATTACTTCGTTGATTGGTTATTAATGGCTAATCTGAGCTTCTATTTCTTACTACAAATGAGTTTGTGAGATATCTGTAAGCAGGCATTATTATTCATCCAAATCTACTTAAACTTTATTGTTTTAAACTGTTTAATTATCTATTTCTGGTCTATTCATCATAAGGGTATAACTATCAAAATAATCATAAACATTATCAGTCTCGACCCTTTGTATATTATTTCCATATATTTTCATTAACTCTTTCTTAGCCTACTCAACAGATTCATCTTCCTACTTTTATAAGCCATTCAAATTTCCATCTTCTTTTTTCTAACTAGATTATTCTCCTTCCTAAATATATTTAAGCATATTCTAATAAAAAGTTAAAAGCCAACATTATTTATTACCTTGGGTTTAGTGATTGTTTTTTAGATGATCAAATCAATTAACACTTTGACATAAACAATATCTTTGGAAAGTAAAGCATAAGACCAAATATGATTAATCTATTTAATTCAATTAATATAAATCATTAAATTAATATGACAAATAATGAGTTAAAATAATTATTTATCTATCAAACAAAACTCTTTTGAATTAAATATTTAGAAAAATTCCTTTTGTCTTTATTAATTAATCACATCAAAGTATAAAGAATTCATTTTTCATAATAATTTTTTCCTACTTTATCTGTTTTGCAAAACATATGTTTGATTAATTTAAGAGCTTACAACGATTGATAAAATTGCTTAAAAACAAATAAAAATAACATTTTTATAAAATTACTTCATTCCATTCTGGAGACTTTTTACTAAGTATTTAAACTAATACCTAACAAGCTTCAAAATATTTATCTTGTTTTAGATTTTCTTACATCTATTTTGAAAGCTTAAAAATTTTTTTTTATAGTTCATCTTTTTCTTTAGTTGTAGTACTTTTATCATTAGGATAAAAAGCAATATGACTTGAACCTGGCTAGCTAATTGTTAAGGTATTTGAGGAAATGGGAGTGTTTGTTAAAGGTGACTACTTTGTATTTATTTTGTCTATCCCTGATAAAGAAAGATCTTGATAAAATGCATTAATTTCATTTTGAGTTGGTGGTATTTGCTTACCTTAGAGAATCTATCTATTTTATATATCTAAGGAATAAGCTTAAGAGATTGCTGTTGTGTCTAGTTATTGCTAATCTACAAGCTTAAGATCTGGTCTACCAGTTTTAGTGTTTTAGATAATCATTTAATGAACATCAGATAAGCGAGGTATCTTATCTAAGAAGTTATCATCTTTGTACCCTAAATTCAAATATCCATCTTTTATAATATCCAATAATATTCTCTCTTGAGCAATTTTTTTGGCTTCTTTCTTTGATCTACCAGTTCCTACACTTGAAAAACTAGGAACATTAGAATAATTTGGAAAATAAATTTCTAATTTGCATGTGAAGGTTCTTACACCAACTTCAAGTGGATTTTCAATAAAATCAATATTTTGTTCAGCTTTTGCACTTTAAATCCAATTATTAAAATCACCAAAACCTTTTTCTCGCCAAGAAAGAACCAAAGCTTCAGTTTATTCTTAGCTAAGATTAACCTTTCTTCTATTACATTTAGGCTTATTCGAAACTTGTTATGGTATTTATTAAAGAAGATAATTATTTGGTTAGGCAGGATTAACAATTGAAGGAAGATGAGCATTTGAAAACAGTTATTAGCTATACTGCATATATTCTTTTTGTGTGCTAACTCCATTGTTGGATTTAGTATTTCCTTGCTACTACATTGATTACTGAGTTATAAAAATTAATTCTCTACTTATTGTCTAATAATTATTTATCTATAAATTATTTTTTTAATAGCCTTAAAACCAAAAATTTATATTTTACAAATTCTTAAAATGTATCATAAGTACATTATATCTATCTATATGTGTAGTAAATAATATGTCCATACTTCTGTGTCAAAAAGCAGCTGTTGATTAAGTAATCCAAGTCATTTATCATTAATATTAAATAAATCGTTTTGTATAATTATTAATTGATGTTTTTCATCTTATAAATACCTAAATTTGTTAATATATTCTTCTGCTGCTTCTTTGCATTCATGAACTTGTACTTGATGCAATTTTTATAAAATATATTTTGAATGAATTTAAGTAAATAATAAATAATTTCTATTATAAAATTAAAGTATTTAAATTTTAGTATTTATTATAAAAAATAACTATCTATTTTTAAATTTAAAAACTATTGCATAAATGCATTAAAACAACCAAAAGTCTTTATTGTTTTAAATATTAGTCTTATATTAAATAAAAATACTCTAAAATTTGAATTTTTTATAAGATTTCCGCAAATTAAATAAAAGATATAAACAAACTATAAATGAGCTCTACGTCTACTTCAAACACTGATACATCAAGTAAAATTTAAAATATATTTTTGCAATTAATGCACGCACATAGACACTCTAAAATTAAATGCCACAATATAATATGATAAATATAGGTTCTAGTTCTTCAGCCTCTTTAGGAAGTGGTACAATTGCAATTATTGTTATGATAGGAATTTCATTCGTAATTTGCGTTCTTAGTAGAGGCACAACATCTCCACTGTAAATAAATATTTAATAAAATGTTAAAACCCTTAAAAGAGTTCTTAAAAGCAAATAATTAACCTGCTATCTTTCATTAAAAATGCTAAGAAAATATAAATTTGAAATAAACACGCTTAGCTATTACTTTTTAAATTTTTAATATCATTTTATAATTCAAAGAGTTTAATAAATATTTCAACTATGCTAAGTAGTTTTTAAATTTTTAATTGTTATCAATAGACTCATATCATTCTTGGGGGCTTTGCTACCTGTTATTACTTTTATTATTTTATATGCGTATCCTAAAGAAACGACAGTGACTGACAAAAGTTAAGACCCAAGAATATGTTGTGATACACATTAGGTTTGGAGGATTATTTATTTAGTAGTTTTGATCTTAACTGCAATTTTATGCTTCCTTTGGCGTATAGGTTTAGATGTATTAAACAGCCATTATGCTCGTAAAGCTCCCTCAGCCTTTTAATAAAAGAAACAAGAAGAATATTAATAATAGAAGTAATTACTTAAACTTGTAAAAGAACAAGGAGATGATGATTAATAGTAATTACTAGGAAATAATATATAACAAGAAAATGACTTTTCAAAAAATGCTGGACCTGATTTTGTTGATATGAGCTAATCAAAATCTAGATTTGGTGCTACAGGCAATTAAAAAAAGATGCTTTGATATAATATAATTTATTTTAGTGTAAATAATGTATATATACTCCATAATATTTTTTCTATTTTTGTAGGTATTTTAGTGTTTTAATAAATAAATATGCCATAAATCCTTGATAGTACTTAAATTTTATATCTTACGTTTTAAAGAATCTATTTTAAATTAATTTGTATAACATTTCACTATTTCAGCACTCTCAATTTAGTAAATCATTTAAAAATAAGCATTGTTCTTATTGCTTTTTTGAAAGATGATAACCTCTTTCAATCAATTTTATACTGATGTTTTATTTTCAATTAATTTAATGAATCTTTTAGAAGTAAGACTTATTAATAAGCTAAAAGTTTATTAAATAAAATATTTATTTTAAGCTTGAAAGGAATGAAAGATTTATTACTAAAATTTAGTAAATAACAATTAAGATTTAAATAAATAATTCTTGTAGATAAATTATTTTTTAACTCCTTCATTTAAAGCATACAAGAAATAGATAGACTGATCCTTTAAATATTTCTTGCTTGGGAAATTTGGCAGAATTATTCAGAATAATCAATTTTATGGATATTAAAGTTGGGATTCAGAATGAAAAAAATTTATTATTATTTATTAGTATTTTATTTAATTTATACATTTAGATATATAATTAAAAGATTATTTAAATAGTTTATTTGATAACCATGGAAGAATAATCAGGATAAAGTTTATCTTATTAATAAGAAGATTAGGAAGAAGTAAAATTGTAGTAAGAGGAAGAAGTGGAAGATGATTAGGATTACGATTCAGAAACAGAAAGTTATGACAAAGCTGATGGAGATAATTAAGAAGAGTGGTAGAGTGCTATTAGAAATGCAGAATAATAATATATTGATAATGCAAAAGAATATCTTGAATGGGCTAAAGCTCAAAAAAAAGTAAAAGTTATGGAAGAATAAATGCCATGGGATACTAAGGTGTAAATAAATGATATTTCGCTTCATAGAGGAGGACCATTAGAGGATAAAAAATATGCCTATTTTCCTAAATATAGAATTAATATAAAGAGAGGAAATAGTGTGTGTGTTGTTCATAGCGAGGAAAGCGAAGAAAAAATAGAACCATTTTTTTGTAGAAGAGGTAATTTAATTAATATGAGTAAATAGATGAAATGAAAACAAACCAAATATTTATTTTTTAAGGAATGAGAAAATTTTATGACTTAATACCTGAATACTTAAATGAGGGAAAGAAATTAAGTGGTTATCATCAGAAGGTTAAGTTTTTGACCTTGAATGAAGCAAAAGAAAAGCTAGATAGTGGATAATTCTAAGTGCATTTATACAATCTATTTAAAGAAAACGGAGAGCATTGTTAGATTTCGTACTTATAAATGTTTGATATGTGGCTTATTGCTTCTAAAAATGTTACTATATTAGTTAAATAAAGAGAAGATGCAGAAAAATACTATCATAAACTAAGATATTATTGGGCTAAGTTAATCAGTGATGAATGGTTTAATATACTTGATAGAATGGATTTATAGCAAATAGTAATTTCTTGAATAAATATGTTAACATTTATTTATTTTATTTTAAAATAGTAACAATTAAAAGAGTAAATGCAAAATTTCACTTTTATTGGAGAGCACTGTGGAAATTAAAAGCATCAGCATATTTTTAAGTATGATAAAGTGCAAATAATATTTTATTCTATTGTACAAAACAATTCACCAAACGTTTGTTTACCTGTAGATTAAGCATTTGAAATTTTTAAACAATATAATTTAAATATGGTGAGAATAAGAGAGGTTAAGGGTATCTTATCTTATGAAGAATTAAAAATTAAATTGTAAAAAGAATTCGATTAAGTTGCTTCAGGAAAAATAGAAGATGAAGGCGAAGGAGGTGTTGTTTATATTGTTTCAGAAAATCTCAAAACTTAAGAGTAAAAAACAATATCATGCTGCAAACTCAAAACAACTGAATATAACATTTATAGGTATGATTTTATTAATCTTATTATAATAATAATATATAAAATATTTGTTTTCAAAATAGAAAATTAAGAGAAATGCTGAAGCTTAGTTTATAAAAGAAAACAGAATCAGGAAGAAAAAATGAAAGGTTTAAATAGGAAGTAGAAAAGATGAGTGAACATCATTTACCACCAAAACCACTTGATTATTATCTAGCCTTGGCAAAGCATTCGTTTGCTTACATAGACAAAAATTTCAATACTCTCTCACCAGATGTTTTAAGATATGAGTTTATCTCATTTATTGAAGATATTTATAGAAAAGCTGAGGCAAATTTAAATTAGCTGTCTTCTAAGAATAAGACTTAAATAAAACCTACAAGGATAATACTAATCACTCCTCCAGGGTTATTAAAAGATGAAACAGTTAATAAAATAGCTAAAACTATTCAAGCTGAGTAGATTGAAACTGCTTGGAGAGAAGATTAAGAGATAACTACGTAAGTTTCATTTTGAATTTATTTTTTTATAATTATTTAATAACATGTTAAAAGCTCTCACTTTAACTTTTTACATATGGTGCCAAGGATATCAGAAAAGTCTTAATAATAAAATATATTTTTTACTTTAATTGGATTTGATGAAAATGGTTTATAATAATGTGTGAAAAATCTTGAAAATGAAGTAGAAACTCTAAGAAAATCTAAATTTTGTTCTAATATGTTTTAATACATTAATAGTAAAAATAAATAATAAATGGTTGAGCTTCTTTTCTCAAAAATTTAAATTTTTATCACACTTCTTAAAAATGATTATTCTAATTAATTCAGACTGATTGATAGCAAATCTTCTCCTGAAGAAATTTGTTAGATAATTGAAAATGATTTTAAATAAATAAGTTCTGTGGAATAAAATGAAAACTCAAAAAAAAGTGGAGAAGAAATAACAGAAGGTAAAACAGAAAAACTATTAAATAAAGTAAATCTTATGGTTATAATGCCAATAGCTCCTCCAGGTTCAGGAAAAACTTTTTTTTGTGTAATGAATTTTTAACTAATTCATAAAAGATAACAACTTCATTTAAAAATTTTATAGAAAATGAATAATAATTTAATTAAAAATAGAAACTTTTGAAGTAAACCGTTGAAGAATAATATCCAGATTGCAGCTTTTTCAGCATTTCGAGTGATGAAATAAGACTAGGGCTGATGGAATAGTATAAAAAAACAAGAAGTGAAAGAGAATATACAGTAGATTAGCTTTTCGAAGCTACAGCAAAATAGGCAAAAGTGAAATATTTTAGTGTTTTAAAAGATTTACTTGTGAATATCAGCTCTGAATCTAAAGAAAAGGCTATACTCTATTTAGATAGAGTAAGAAAAAATATTATTTAAATGAGTTTAAAAATATTATTTTTTAATATTAAATAGATGCATCCACCTCAAATCCTTGAAGAGACTTTCTCATTCTTAAAAGAGAACTCATTAAGCAACATTAATTTAAAAATCTCAACTTTTCTTGTTACTAGATAACAAGGATTTAATTATAAAAAATATAACTATTATTTTTCTGAGTAAATTTTCTTGAATTGTCTCCACAGAACGCTAAACAGAGATAACCATGAAACCCTACAAGGCGATGCTGTTCTCATATTAAAAATAGCATTTAAATTTTTTTAAATGTTTAGAGATTTTAAGATTTAGAGTTTGTAAAATTACAAATAGATAGATTTAGTAATTTAAATCCCTTTAGTTGATGAAACATCAACTATTAACTAAACACTAATCAAAAAAATGGAGAAATGTTTAGATTTAATTCCTCCTAATGGATAACCACCAGATTCACCTATTTATATGGACTTCATTTAGAGTTTTTATGCAGCAAATATATAATTTTAATATCCAGAAATTGAAAGATTGAAGAAAATTGCTAGCAATTATGTGAAAGTATGCTTAAACGCATTCTAATGAAAAAATTAATATAAAAATCAATCAGTAATTTTGATTTTTGAAAAACAAAATATGAAACTCTTTAAATCGTTCTATTTTTAATTGTGATAGATCAAATTATTCGAATAATAAATTGATCATGGTAGAGTCTAGCTAAATAGGAAAATTTTATTATTTATTTTATTCATTAAACATATGAAAATACTTAAAAATGTGAAAATTTATAAAAAAATAAAGTCAAAAATTATTTCAATTTTTATATAAAACGAGTAAAATACATGATATTTGTAAATAATAATTAATTTTAACGACATAAACTTATCAATTATCTTTAATATTTATTTTGCATATTTCATTTATATTTCAAAATATATTTTTTATTGCCTTGATATCAACAATTATTAAAAATATTAAAATCATATGGATTGATTTAGTCTTAAAATTTGATACATTCTAGTTTAATTAAATACTATTTCAATTAAGTCAAAAATTATTTTTGTCCATTGTTGAAAGCATCCTCTAACTTTTCTAAGCTAAAGCTTGGGTCATTCTTAAATACTATTTTAAAATTATTTTTGTGTTTTTTAAAAAGATATTTTTTTTATTTTGCATTAATATAAATCCAAATAATTAGATATTAATTACCATGAGTTTAAAGAATTTAGCATAAATTTTGGATGAAGAATTTTTGGTTGAGTTGATTTTATAAATGTTCATGATCTGGGTTTAGCATTTAGTTGGTATTCTTGATTTGTTCTTTAGATTGTACCTGCATCTGTAATTGAGAATTCAGTTACTAATAAAAATCACACATTAGATTATTCCTAATTTTATTTTTACATTTATGTTAAATTAATAAATTTGCTTCAGAAATTGATTAAATAATGAAATAAAAAGAACGTTTAATGGATTATAATTTATGCGTTATAAGAATTTTTTAATTTATTATATTTACTAGTTCACTTATTGTTGATGTTCTTATTACAAACTGTTATGTAAACCAGCATTCTTATGTTCAATCTAAGAATTTTTATTTTTCTAACTTGATTGCGTTAGGGGTAATTCAAATGGTGATGTATCAATGCTGTAATTATTGTAGTTGACAGAGCTTATAGAGTTTTGGCTCAAATATTTCCATTTCATATCTTAAAGGGGTGCTGAAGGACTTCTAACATGAGACCTTATAGGTGTTTGGAAGGTATTCATTGAGTTACTGTTATCATTCTGGGTGGTTTCTGTTTATTACTTAAAAGGAATTTGATTTTAAAAATCATTCAGTAATATTTTAGAGTTTTTGGTTTTTTAATTTTCAAGAACATGATTCAATTCTGGCTATTCTTCAACAACAGGTAAAGTAAAACTCGAGTGCCTAGAGCTGTTAGGTTAATACTTGATATAAAATTAGCTGTCTTAAAGTTGGGTGAGTTGTTGATTTTTTTCTTCTAATTTATAGCTAGTTTAGTTTCCGCTGTATGCTGATTGAATTCTTTTGTGTCTTGATGGTTCAATTTTAATTTGATTATGATCTGTCAAAGTTGATTTAGATTAGTTTTTATTTTTAATTGATTGAGTTTGATTCTAATTAACATGCTTTTCTTCATTTTGATTGTTTTCACTTTGGTTTTGAGCTGATTAAATTTATCGATTATACCTTTCTAGAGAATAAGAAGTTAACTCAACTTATTTTTTTTCATTTTTTTCATTCTTTTTCTCATCCTTCAGCAAGCTTTTGAAAATTTTATTTGGATTTAAGCAAGGTTTTTTGATGGCAGTGCTACTCTAAAAGATGCTATTCTTCTTGTTTAAAGGATGGCAGGTGACATCATTAAACTTTTTTTAAAGTTTTTAATTTTTGCCTATAAGTACTTTTGTTTTTTCTGAGAAAAATTTTTTGATATACTCTTCACATTTTTACCCATATTTTCTAATAATAAAAATCGTTTTTATATAAAAAAAATGGAAAACTTAATTTAAAGATTACTCATCTAATTCAGTTTAAGAAATGTCTATTGTTTCTAGAAAAGGTAGTTTCGCATCTAACTTTTTGAACTCTTAGATATCATCTAACTTGTTTGAACTTAAATTCAGTCTATTTTTGTTGAATGTCAATAACATTATTGTAACAAAAATATATTTATTATTTTACATTTCTAGGTGGGTAAGGAATGAAAAACAAATCAAGCCTTTCTTAATTTTATTTTAAGAAATGTCGATTTATTTAAGTGTTCTTGCTGAAGATGTAAAAATACATGAATGCAGTTATTCAATTGAATTTTCACTCAAAAACAATCTAGATAAGTTTGTTAGATCCTTGAAAAAACTTATTGCCTGCCCCTTAGTATCTCTTTCAAACAAGTATGTTATGCAGTTTTTAGAAAGATTTAAATCCTGCAATGAGTTTGGTAATTTCATGTCTTTTATTGAAGCTTTATCATTAAAATTATTTTTTTTAAAATATTTTTTTCAAATATTTTTTGTTGTTTTTTTTTAAATATTTACAAATTTTGTTTGCAGCAACATTTAAATTCTTAAGGCATTTCAAGTCGATTAAATTTGGCATAGAAGTTAAGAGGTTGCCTGATAAGTTTAATTCTAATATATTACTTAACTCTATATTTTAAGACATCATCATAGACTAAAATAGAATAAAATTAAATATAATTCGATTTATATTTTTTTTAAAAATTACAAGTAGAGGAGTTGAAAAGTTGCTTATAGAAATGTCATTCATTCTTATTTTTAGCTATTTTTACTCATATTTAGGTTACTATTGTTTGGAATATTAGTTAGTGCTTAAAGGGCTTTTATCTCTCAGACCTATCATTTATTTGAATTGTCAGAAAAGAGTGATATTACTATTTTATTTTATTTTTCAAAAGCTATTTTATAGTATTTCTAGTAGTGATTATTTTATTATATTTTTAGATATATAATCTTTCTTGTTTTTATAGCCTTCGTCTTATCAGACATACTTTTTGATTCGTTTATTATTGGACACATTATTTATTGAATATTAACTTTAATTAATTTAAAATATTCAGCCTGAAATACTGAGAAAAAAAAACGCGCTTTTTTTATTTAAAATCAAACTGCTTTGTTTTTTTTTTTGGATAATTAATTTAGATAAAAGACAAAGAATATTTTCCTTAATTTGAAAACGATTTCAATGATTTTATATTTGTTAATATAAAACATAGAATAAATAAAATTTAAAATTTATATTTTAATATAATAATATTTATATTGATAAAATAGTTTTTTTTAATTTAGTTTCTTTTGAAAAATTATTATGTGTTTATTGATTTTGAGGTTAGTTTTTAATTATTTTAGGTCAAATTATTTATTTGTTTGAGATCTTTATGCATATAGCAAGAAGATGATTGATAGATCTTTTTTGAATTTTATTAATCTTTTCAATAAAGTTTTATTTTTTCGCGGTTATAATCATTCATTATTAGAGGCAGATTGTAGTTGGAACCTATTAATCTCTTTTTTCTATTAACCAAGCAGCTAGTAGCTCTAAAATTTTTTGGGATACTATATTAAATTTAATGGTATTGTTAACTTTCTTCCTAATCCATTGTGTTAGAAACCCAATTTTGAGAATCATTAAGCTTTCTTTTGAAATCTTCTTTATCGTATATGTATGATAAACAACAATCATGACTATTTTCTGGAATATAGTCTATCTTTGGTTCTAAAAACAGCCACTTAATTTTCAAGATAAGCATGTATAACCTTTTTATTATAATAATATGTTAGAAAAAAGTTCATTAAATTTTAAAATAATTTACGAAGTCTATGGATTCCATTTCTGAAAATCCAGATCTTCTAAATAGAGATTATTTGTTATTTGGTCAAAATTTGGATGAAATATCTTCTTCTATGATTAAACTATAAGCGGATGGTATGGGTATTACCTCGTAGCAATTATATTAATCTAAAATTATAAAAAATAGAATTAGTGTCTATGATTGTTTAAAAGCATTTGAGGTTTATTAAACTCCAAAGAAAGCAAAATAATTGTATGTATTTTGGTGATATTCTATCAAAAAATTTGTAAATTAATATTTTACTTGATAAGCAAACGAAGCAAAAAAGCCTTTATGAGGTTAAATAATAATTCTCATTTATAGGTTTTTTTCTTCGAAAGAATATCCTTGAGTGTAAACACTACAAGTTTCATCGCATAAGTTCTATTTACTAAGATTTATATATTCATTGACTAGATATCTATGATAACCTAATTGCTTAGATTCGCTGCTCTTTTATGATAAAATCGCTAGCTTAGAGAATTGCTAATTATATTAGTTTTATTAAAGGCTAGTTTGAGAGAATTCTTCTTCACATATCATCATATTGCTATTGTTTACTGATTTTTGAATTCTTATCATGCAATCTATCTAAATATATTTAACTTAAGAAAAACCTATTAAAAGCGCTTTCTTTAAAGATTATTAAATGGTATTTAAATGTTGCTTTTTTATGATAATTTAATTAATAATTTAACAAATTTTTTTTTTTGCAAAATCTTATTACTTTTACTTCTTTTGTTATTATTTTTTGTTTATAGATAATTAATTAAAGGCTCAGTATTATTTAATTTATGCATTTTTATGTGGTTGAGACCATATAAAAATATTTTACGTATAATTACCATAAATTCTATTTGTTTTAAATTTGCTTATTGAATAGTTAAAAGCGAGGTAAATTAAAAAGAGATCATCAGAAATTTATTTATCTACTTTTTATTTATTTATTTATTTTTGAATATATCTCATGCTTATAACGATCAAATTTATTATTTAGTCAAAAATTTTATTTCAATATTTTTAATTAAATATTTGTTTACTTGATCATACTTAATTTTTTTTTGTTAATTTCATTGAAAAGATTTTTATTTTTTTAACTGTTAATTAGTTAACTCATTAATTATCATTTTCTCAAATTAGAATGTTTTTAAATTAATAAAAATAATTAATTTTTTTAAGTCAATAATTTATTTTCATCACTGTATGTTTGTTTGTTTATTATTTTTAAATAAGAAAAATAAATATATTTATTAAAATGTGAATTATATTTTTCTAATTATTATCTGTTTTATTCTAAAATATTTTTCTATATTGTCTATGGAAATTAAATTGATTTTAATACGAATTATAACAAATACAAAATAGGAATAGTTAGTTATAAATAATTTTAAATATTATTGCTTTTAAATGATCACTCATTACAAACATAAAATAAAAATTAATTAAAAAATTCTAAAAATTATTTCATAAAATATTTTTAAATTAAAATGCGTAGAATAATGAAAGTAAAAATTCATGCTAAATTAATGGATTTTTACAATCAGTACAGATAAAATAGTAGAGATATATTGCTATTATATAAAGTTTATTACAACTTGGAAAAGATTTTTAATTTTTTTTATTTAAACTTTTAAAACATTTTATATTTCACATTCTATAATAATTGCTATCCTAATAAAAATTTGTTTTGTTTTAATTTTATGTTTTCATTCTGTTTTTGATTGAATTTAGAAAAATAATTTTTAGGAAGTATTTTTTTTTGAGAAATAAGTAATCTAAAAACCTTGGTTAATTGGATTGTTATTTTTTCAATTAAGACATCTATAAGCTTAAGTAAATATCAAAATAAATTAAACTTAAGTTATTTTGATTTGTTCCTTAATTTCTCTTTAATCAGCTCTATAAATATCTTATAATTGATTTCGTAAATTAATTAATTTGTCTAAGCAAAAATTACTTAATTTGATAAAAGCAATAATACATAAATGATTATTTATTTGTTCATTTAGATAATTATTTTAAAAATATAATTTCAATCCTCCATCTTTTATTTTTATTTCTAAAAAATGACATAAAAATATAGTTTTAACTAATAATTTGTAATTAGTTTTAATTTTTAAAAATATGGATACAATTCAATTTTATTTTAAGAAATATATTTTACATAATGAATGGGATAGAAAGATCAAGCATAAGTCGATTTTCTTTCTATAAACTTAAACCCCTAAAAAATACGGATAAATAAATTAACAAATAGATAGATAGATATATAAAAGGTTGTTTGATAATGAAAAATCAAATATATCAGTAATTAAAACAGCATATATAAATAAGCAAGAGTAATTCTTAATTTTTAACTGTTTATATTGTTAATTAAATTAGTAAATTAAAAGAAAGGCTTGGCATTTATTTATTTATTATTATATTTATCATTATTATTATTTTTTGCTGATATTTAAAAAGCAAATTAATTAATTTTTGTAATTTAGTAAATTTTTTTCTAATTAGAGTAAATAAATAAAATTAAAAAAAGAAAGGTAGCTTACTGCATAGGCAATCAATCAACTTCAGCTTTGCTTAATTTTTTGATAATCGCAGTCAGCTGTAGTACTAAAAAATTAAGATAAGTACTCTAGAATTTGGCTAGCCGGCTGATGATTTATACTATTTAATTGTAATTATCTGTATTTCGCAGTAGAGCATTCAGCGGCTTTTTGCTAATTTAAAACTAATCCAAATTTATTTTCATTAGTGCAATTGGTAGTTTGTTTAGTTTATTTGAAATTTTCTACATTATTTTGAAACTAGTTTTCAAATCTGCTAAAGCCTTCATACAGCTGAGTGATCTCTGTTAATTCTGTTTGCTATTTTTGTTATTAGCATTAATTTTATTTCTTTTATTTTGCTTTATATTTATAAGAAGTGCTAGGAATTATAACAAGAGTTTAGTTTTTCTCTCTATTCTCTATACTATTTGAAATTATTGTTAAATTTAGTTATTATTTTTTATATGTTTGATGAGAAATTTAGTCTAAAGATATTGAAGACTATAAGGGTGAATTAATGAGACAATTATTACCTGCTTCTTCTTAAATTGCTTCGTATTCATAATTATCTAAATTACTGTTTTTATTTTAACATTATGTTTATCTAGCACTAAACTATTAACACAATTCTTGTGAATTGTCCCAAAAATTATTATTGTTATTTGCAAAGAATGATTTTTATGCCCATTCATAGTAATTTAAAAATACAACAGGACTGATTTAAGGAATACTTTTATAGTTAGCCATTGATTTTTTTGTTGTTTCATCTTCGTATTTTCTAATTAACGTTTAATTTTTTTGATATGCAATCCCTACACTTTTGTCATTTATTTTTTGCTTTTTGATTTGAGAACCTTACTAGTAAAAATTTATAATTAGCTGATTACATTTCTTTTTTTTTTGTTATTACGAATTAGCGTCAAAGTTGCCGTTACAGTCTTCGTACAGGCTGCATGTTTATGTTTTGTTATAGATGACATTTGTCTCACGGGCAAAGTAAAATAATTTGTGATTTAAAAAAACTGAATTCCATAAATCACAAAAGCTTTTGAAGTTAAATCTGTCTTGCTTACGCAAGTAATGTTATAATACAAGAATGGCACACAGTTTTTTTTAGTACATTGTAATGTATTTCTGTGAGTCCACCTAAAAAATTTAGGTATTTGAACCAATTTTAATATTATCAACAAGAGCTTAAACGAATTCTTTTTGAAGCCCAAAAGAATCTATAAAGTCACCGTAAATACCGATCAGCATTATGTATTTGGCTATCTTCTCTTTTTTAACATACTAAGAGCTATGCACTTAGCGCTATAGCTTAGGCTACGAAATCTAATTTTATGACCTTTTACAATTCAATTTATCTGAATTTTGGCTCATATTTTGGTATTTAATTTGCGTACTATGGACATCAGAGGACAAAGTCTCTTTTCTTTAGCAATAATAATTATGATTGTTTTGATTGATTGGCTCAATGTGATGAATAATGCTATTGATATCCCAGTTTTAAACCAACTTAGAAGACAGTTTAGGGTTTTTGAGTTCTGTAGTTTCTTAGTTGAGGAGCTTGTCAAGTACCTATTCAACAATCTTTCTTACATCTCTTTTATACTACAAGTTCATCGGTTTAGTTAAGAGCTAACAAACTTAACATTCTAAGAAGTAATTTGTTAAAGTCGCTTAAAAATTTTTGTTAATGTCTTTTATATTTTTTTTTTTAACATCAAGGGTGATACGGAGTATCTCGGAAGCAATAACGTCTATTTAATCCTTAATTTCAGGAATTTCATGCACAGTTGAGTATACTACTGCCTATTAAGGCTACTCTGTATATTCAGAGAACTACTCAACAGTGTTACAAATTTTGTTCATGTTATTTAAATTATTTAATATACCCTTTGTTTTAAAATCAGACAGTAATTAATTGCTTTTTTGTTAATATAATTATTATTGTTTAATAATTGATATTAACTTCGTTGTTTCTGCAATACTTATTTTAGTATTAATTGTTTTGCTGCTATTGTTTTTAATTATCAACATTATTTATGTTTTTATTGTCAGTATAATTATTGTCATTATAATTGTTATTGTTGTTGTTATTGTTATCATTTATACATAAAAAAAAATTTTTAATTACACTTTTGAGTTTTTTAAAAATTTTTGAATTCATGTTTTTTATCTGCTATTAATATTAACTATAATGCAGTATACTATTAAACCATTAAATCTCCATTTCATATAAACATTTACTCTGGTTTTATACTTTTAGCATTAATTATTTTTAAATATTTAGGATTAATTCTAAAAATTATTTATTTTAATTGCCTATATTAATTTATTCTTTCTTAATTTTTAAAAATAATGTCTTAAAACTATTATTATTATTTTTGTTTAACTTTAATAAAGCAAGCCATACATACCTATTTTTCAAATGGAATTTAAAACTGAACAATTCCTTTGAATAACAGGTTAATTTAAATAAATTACATAAGTAAAATTTTAGAACAAATAAATAATGTTAATAGTAAAATTAACAATCAAGAGCGGTTTAAGATAAAAATTTTTATGGTATTTAAAAAATTTAACTCATCTAGCAGTTTATTTTATTTAAATGAAATCAAGCTTCTATTAATTGTCCTTACATAATTAAGCAGCATTTTAATTTCTTTAAAGTTGCAAATAATATTGCATAAAATTAAGTAAAACTCCTTTTTTAAATTATCAATTTTAGTTTAAAATGAAAAAAAGAATTTCATATAACAAAAATAATTTTAAAATTGTTTTTTAAAATATTGCTTTTATATTTAGTGCTTAGCAGCGCTGTTTTTAGTTATGTTAAAAACAAATAAATTAGCAATTTTTTAACTTTCATTCTTAAGAAACATAAATTTCCTGTAAATTATGGCAGATCAGCAATTATTTTTATCTTTCAAATTAAGATTAAAACAATTTTTCAGTTGTATAAAATGGAAAAGCCCATAAAAAACCATGGATAGATTGTAACTGCATCATAAAGATAAAATAAATATTTATTCAATTATTTAGTAAAAGTCATTCATATTTTAAGTTTGCAAAGTGATTAAATCCATATTAAGATAAAAATAGAATGTTTGTTTAAAGATTAATTTATTTTTTCAAATAACATAAAACTACTTATTTGAAATTTAGTAAAAACATTTTATATTCTCAGTATGAATATTTAAAAACAAATTTATAAGCTTGAAGTACATTTATATTATTAATAAATATTTCAACTTTTTTCATACATCAATCAAAGTCAATAACTTTGTGTAGAGTCACTAGAAAATAAAATTATATGAAAAATATGTAATGATATTTTTTATTTTTCTTGCTAAATTAAGAATGGCTAAAGTAATATGAATTAAGGTCAGTTCGCAGTTCGCTGAGTCTGAATATATTCATTGCTCAAGTTATTAATTATATTTCAAATTTTAAATATTTTAGAATTAAAATTGATTTATTTTTAATAAAAAAACAAAGAATACTCATTGTTAAATAAATAAATTAATGTATAACAAGCAATTAATAAATTTATATGTATTTTGAGATAATACAGCAATTATATTGATAATCGATAATAGCATAGATTTTTTCATAATATATTGTAACAATAGGATATAAAAATATAATTTTATTTAACTAATTTAACTCTTCAACTTAAAATATATTTATACTTTTTTATAATTAGTAGCGAAAGAGGATATTAAATTATGCTAGTAAATATCAAAATCAGCTAGCTTTAGAAAATTAAGAACAGTGTTATTATTTTGATTTTAAAATTGGTCAGCTTTATATATATATTTATTTTAAATTATTTTTAAAAATTACAATTAGTATGCGTTAGAAATATACTATTGGATTTAAAATTTAACTAGTATAAATAATGTTACATAAATAGTTGTAAATTATTGATTATTTTAAATATATTTTTAGCAGTTTTTATAATTAAAAAGAAGTAATAAAAAATTAAATTTACCAATGTTATAAAAATTGTTAGTTTAATCTGACTAAATGTTCTTTACTTCAAAAAAACTATTTGATGAATAATTTTAAAAGTAGCACCTTAATTTGGGCGAAAAATGCAAAAATAAATTAGTATTTTTTTGTGAGAAAAAACAAATTAAAAATATACTGAGTTAAGATAAACTTTTTTAAATTAAATTTAAACCAGCATTTTTTAAAACTATAACAAAATGATTTTTCTAGAGTATTATGAAGAATTCTAAATAAAAATTGATAAGAAATGAAAAAAATTTAATATTATAATTAAAATATCTTGATATTATTCCAAAAAAGAAAAATAAATCACAATTTGTTACGTAAAACAGTATTTAATAAAATTTAAATAAAATATTCTTTTCTAACTTATAATTAAGAAATTCTAAAAAATAAATAAAAAATAAATTAAAAAAAATAATTTATTTAGACATATGGAGCTAATTAATTATTCATAATTTTTAAAAAACTATTTGAAGAATCATTTTAAAACAAATTAATACAACAAAATTTTTTTTTGTTTAAAAATTAAAAAAATTACCTTTTATGAGATAAATTCTTGATATTAATTTAATAGAAGTGAAATTAATTAAAAATTCCAAACATTTTAAAGTATGTTCAGCTAAATTTAAAACAATTTGCCTTAACGCTAAAAAGAAAAAGAGGTTTTATAACATATTTATTTAAATTCATTAAAGTTCTTTAAAAATTTTAGTTGACTACTTAATTGTTTCAAAAATAAAAATAAATAAAGTAATTTTTATTATCTATTATAAAATTAGTAACTAAAAAATAAGCTTAAAATTTATAATTTTACTACAAGATTTGCTAAAAATTAAACAAGTAACTCATACTAAAAAAATAATTAGTGTATACAGATAATATTTTTGATAATTTAATATTTTTATAAGCTAAATTTGAATTAATAAAATTAACAAATAATAAACTTTTAACAGCAAACGAAATACTTTATTTTCTTAAATTCAAATTTTGATTGAATATATTTTGCTTTTTTAAAAACAATTATTTAATGAATTGTGTATATATTTAAAGAAATAACCTAGCATGCATCTATCGTTCGGCTTGCAATAGATCAAACAATACCTTAGTACCATTTGTTTCATTTTTATAAAATAAAATATTACTTTTTTAACTTTTTATTGATTTAAGAATGATATTTAATTATAAAAATATGTTTAATTTTGAAATTAATTATCAAAAAAATATTAATATGTTTATTTTTAATATTCTGAATTTTTTTAACATCAGAAACTTTCATTACTTAAACTTTTACTATTTTAGGATTAAATTATATTTTTATAAATAATTAATTAAAATAGAAAAATTTTATTAAAAATTGTGAATTATATGCCTTGTAATTTAAAAAATGTTTACTTTTAATTAAAATAAATAATCAAATTTATCTTTCGTAGATGTGTAATAAGTAAATTAAATAAATTTAAGATATTTCATAAAAATTTTAATTGTTCATAAAAGTAGTAAATTGATTATTTATTTTTCTAATTTGTATAAAACAAAAAAATTAGCTGTAAATAAAAATATAAATTTTTGAAATATTTTAAAAATTTTATTGAATTTAAGAATTTTAAATTGGTAAAAGATTGATTGAAAATTCTTATTTCCTTTATTTAAATTATAAAAGTAGATAAATATTTCTATTTATTTTACTATATAATAATTTCGATAGGCTTATTTAAAATTGCTGACAATGTCTTTTTAATTTTTTAATTAAATTATTTCAATTTGATATATCTAATTAAATTATTTAAATTTAATATGTCTAATTCAATTATTTAAATTATTTAGCAAACTTAATCTATTTTAGTTAAGCAAGATATATAGATAAATAATAATTATTTAACTACTAGCTTAAGTATTTTAATTTTATAAGACTTTTAAAATTTCATATTTATCAAGTCTATATTTTAAATTAAATAAATATAAACGTATTATTTCGTATATTTGAAGTAAGTTAGAAATTTTAATAATTAATGAGTTCAAAAGTCATTCTGTTTATTACATTTATTTAAAATAAAATTAAAGTTAATTATTTACTTAACTTTAACAAATAAGTAATTTTAAATAAATCTTTTGCACAATCATAGAAAATAGTTTTTTTTTAATTATAACTTATTCCATTTAATACAAAAAACATAGCTTTTATTTAATATTTTCCATTAAAAGCATAATATAATTTACTTAAGAAAAGGTTTATAATAGTAAAAGTAAAATAAATACTTATATAGCAAATAAAAGGAAAGTTTGGATTAATTAAATAAAAAAAATGTATGCAAATATTTACATTTTGTATAAAAATATGTTTTATATATATATATATATAATAAATCCTTTCAAATAAATTCATAATTCTTCTTTAATATTTGAATAAAAATGTAATAAATTGTACTAGTAAAAGTTTTATAATAGTAAGAAAATTAAGATACTTACATAATAAATATAGTAAATTTGAATAGTAGTTTAATAATAAATATTAAATTAGGTTAGTTCATTAGTAAGTTAGATTAGTTATTATTGATGCTTGAAATAATTGCTAATTAATTTCTTTTTTTGTTATAAATTTCAAAAATTTTAGTTTGTATAATTTTGAAGTTATAATTCTTTATTTAGTTCATATAAAACGGTATTTCACTTGTTTGTTAATATTTTTATTATCATTATTATTCTTTTCTTAAATCTCATATTATAAATCACTATTTAGTTAATTTTTATTAGTACTTGATTACATGTCTTAAAAGGAGGAGTCTTGCTGTAAATCATTTTAAAATTTTTATAATTGATTACTTGAAATACTTTCATTTTATTAAAGCATCTTTATTTTTTTAGAAGGTAAATTCTAATTTGAATCTATTTTTAGAAGCTCTTATTTTCTTTTAAAATTTCTTTTTTTTATTTTTGGCTTTAACTTACCCAACATATTTACAACTTTAATTTGATTAGCAACCATATGAAGTTCATCATTGTTTATGTCATTGCACTCTATCTTTTGATTTTCTTCTAGCTTTAGAAAGTTTTTTAATAATAAATTTTAATCTGAATATTTTTCTAATTTAATTTGCTATCCATAGTATTAATTTGCTATCTAAAAATAATCTAAATTAATATTTGGAGGATTTTATTTTATGTTTTTATAATTTGCAATTTTTATATTTTTCTTCTATTTTTATGTTTCACTGAAATTCGTTTTAATTAATTAATCTTGTAAATTTTCTTAAACTTTAATTTTTAGTTCAGCACTGCTCAAAATTTAATTTAAATATTCTTGTGATGACTCTTCTCCCATTTTAATCTTATTATAAAAAATATTATTTTCTCTAGCAAAATAGTACAGCGGAAGATTAACAAAGACAGAATTCCAGAGTTCACAAAAGCTATTTATTTCATTTCCTTTACTAGTTTATAGAAAATGCTGAAGAAGAAGCACAGCACAAAGCTTTTTTTAGTATTCTGTGATGTATTTTTGACTATCTTTAGAAAAACAATCTATTTTTTCATTTATCTTTTCAACCAACATATCAATATATTCCTCTCTTAATTTATATTGATTAATTTGCTCTTCGTATACCTTAATTAAGAGTATATATTTGGCTAATTTTTTATTAGTCTTACATTTATTTTGTTTTTTAGAAATTATTTTATTGCTGATTATATCATCTTCAATAGATTATATATATGAGGAGCAATTTTTTTCCATTATTTATTATTCATTTTCATTAAAAGAGCATTAAATTTCATCGCAATTTTATTCTTGAATCTATCTCACCATAAGATTACTCTCCATTATCTTCCTTACTTCTCTCTTGTACTAAAGACCCATATGCTTCAACAGCAAAGTACAGACGTAGCACTCTAAGAAGTAATTAGTTAATGTTGCTTAAAAATTTTTGTTTATATCTTTTATATTACGCTATTTAACCATGAGAGTAATTCTTAATATCTCAGAACCTATTTTTGATATTTCGAAATTTATTTTATCGATTTCATGAATATCACTGAAAAAATTTGATTCCTTATTTCCTAAATTGGTTAAATTATTTGTTTAGTTTTACATTTAGAATTAAGACATTTGAGCTCCTTCAAAGCAAAGTATTATTAAGTTACTTCTCCTTCTTCTTTTTCTTATTTTATGATAATTTATCTAAGAAAATTGCTTATCTGATATCATCTGTTTATTTACTAATAATTTAATAAAAAATTTTAGTATATTTAAATTATTTTTAATTATCAGTAGACTTAATATCCCAATATGTTTTCAATTCAAGTACTATATTGTAGGAATATAAGTTTTTAGTGTTTTTTTCTTATTATTTAAAAAGTTGATCTACTCTAAGCGTTGTAGATAATAATTATGAAGTTGATCTCAATCATCAAAACAAAAATTTATTAAAATGAAATTTAACCTACGAAATTTGATTATAAATATATTTTACTTGAGTATATAAATAACTTAAAAATTAAAAAAGTTATTTTTCTCTTAACAATAAAAACTAAATAGTTAAAGTAAATATAAATATTAGTATATATTTTCATTTAATAATTTAAAGAATAAAAATATTAAATATGCTCAAAACTAGTAGATATTTATAAAGAGAACAAAAAACAAAATAGCAATTCAATTCAAAGAAACACTAATATGTTTCTTTAATTTTATTTTTTAAAGTTTATCAAAGTAATTTTAGATTGAGAAATATTTATTTTAATTCCACTATTAATTATTTAAAGGATGTTAAGTAAAAAAAAATTATTTAAAATATTTAATTATTCTATAAGTTAATAAAAAGAGTATCCTATTCATGAATTTAAATGTTTACGATTAATACGAAAATCAAACCTCAAAAAATTATTTATTTTTCTATATTTTAATTAAAAAATAATTGATATTTTTATAAAATAAAATGTCATTCAAAAAAAACTATTAAAAAAACTAATAGAAAATACCTTAAAATTCTTTCAGCTTTAAATATTAATTAATAGTAATAATTAAAGAGATCTTTATTTAAAAAATTAGAATTAATTTGTTTCATTACATAATTATTTGTCTGTTTTATGTTTTATTAATTTAGTAAAATTAATTTAGTGTATTATATTTAAATACCTCATCAAAAAATATTATTTTTTAATTGATATTAAAAAAAATTAAGGTTATTTGCTAATTGATTTAATTTTTTTATATTTTTGATATTTAGGTTTTTCAAGTAATCATTTAAGTAATATTTAAATTAAAATTAATATTAATATTATCAAGCTCTAATTTAATAAACACCAAACAATATTGATTTTTATTCATGATTAAAAAAAGTAAGATAAGTTATTATTAGTTGTATTTTATATTTACTAAAGCCAATTTTATATTTCTTAAAATATTAAGTGAAATAGCTATTTTTCTACATTTAAAAAAATATTCATTCAAATTAAGTTTTTATAATCTTAAAGTTAATAAAAACTATTCAGAATTAAAATATTTAAAATCTTCTCTATTTATTTTAAGAATTAAATATAATTATTATTTTGGCTATTTTTAATTATAATTTAGAATTTAAAATGGATTTATATAAATTATTAACAAACTATTTGTTATAATTTGTGATAATAAATAATCAATTAGTTAGTTAATAAAGATATTTTTTAGAAATAATAATGATAATTAATAATAAAATTTGAAATAAAAAAGAATTTGTTTTTTTGAGTTTTATTTTGATTAGGAATATTTTAAATTATTAATTTTTTGTTTATCTTTGTTTTTTATTAAAAAGTATTAAATACTTAAACATTAAATAAAGAAATGGAAATCTTGAAGAAGGATTTTATTTATTTATTTAATTATTTTTAATTTAAAACATAAAATAAAAATGGTTTGTGAAGTATCCAAAGAAAGTGGCATATAAAATTCATTAAAAATATAAAGATGATTAAAAGGCAGAGAGAAAAAATATGATAATAAAATTAAAGATTTAGTCAATAATTTGTTATTTTTATATGTAAAATAACAAATTAATAAATAAAAACATAGATGGATACGAATTGTACATATATAAACGAATGTGAACTTGCTAGCTAGCTAGTATCCTTGTATGCGATTAATATGAAAAATAAATTAACTATGAAAAAATGAATGTGATTTTACAATGAGAATGAGAGAAAGAGACTCTTTTGAAACAAAAAAGAGGAAAAATATGCAAGGAAAAATTACATATAAAGTTCATTAATAAAATAAAAGGGAAGGAAAAAAAATTAATAAAGAAAAAATAAAAAAATAATAATTTAAAGACTAAAAAAAGTAAAGAGATGATCAGAAACTTCCACAGTTTAGTCAAGAGAGTACCTAGACTCGCTCTTACTCCCTTCTTCGGCTTCAGAACTTCCATGACTTTAGCCGATAAGAAGTTATCCACTGGTGAAGCCTCCGTTGTCCTCGCCGAAAAGATTAAGGGAATCACTCAATAGGTAAATATTCTTAAGAAAATAATTACATCTCTCATTGATTGAGTTAGGGGTTCTCAACTAAGTAATTATAAAAAACAAAGAAAACCAAACCATATCTTTCAAAAAAGCAACAAAATTGAATTAAATCTAAATAGCCTAGACAACATAAAAAAAGAAGCATTAAAAAGTAAAACCATTAGAGGGATTAGACAAGATTTATATATTCCATTGCTCATAAAAATAATAGTTTGCTTTGTTTTGGATATTTATTTGTATAGAGTTATTCCCAAATCAAACTAAGAAAAAACAAAGAGAAGATACCTTTTTTCCTTTCTTTTTATCTTCTCTTTACCTATCAAGAAAGAAAGATATATAGGTGTCAATGAAATCGAATGCTAAACAACCCACATTTAGAGCAAAGTACTTAAATGGTGGCAATAATTTAGAGCAAGAAAAGAAAGCCTTTCATAGTTTTATTTGCGATTAACTATATTATTTAGAAGCAAGCATATTTAAAAACCTTAAATCAAATGATCGATCAATCGATTTTATTTATGATTACGCAGATCAATAAAAAAGATGAGAGATTTTATAGAGAATGTGATAACGATGAAATTTACCTTTATTTTTTTTAACAATATAAAGAACGATATTACTGAATACGGTACAGTTATTTCAATTGGTGATGGTATTGCAAGAGTCTTTGGTTTGACTAAGGTCTAAGCAGGTGAAATGGTTGAATTTAAGTCTGGTATTAGAGGTATGGCCCTTAACTTGGAAACTGATAACGTCGGTGTTGTCGTTTTGGGTAATGATAGGTAAAAAATTCATCCCTTTTTAAATAGCTAAAAAGCATCTGTCAAAAAGCTTTCAAGCAACATTCATTTTTACTTCATTTCCAATCAACTACCGCATTTTCTCTCTTTTATGGGCTCTTTCAGTATCAATTGATTAAAATATCAATCAAATTACCTACTTTTTCGAAAGATACTTAAAAATACAATAAAAAAGTCAATAAAAATATGAAAAACAATATTTTATTCACAAATTCAAAAAAAGTATTTAAGTTTGAACCATGAGTTTCATTAAGGATAATTTAGATCATCATCAATAAATTTAGTAAGCATCACTTGCTTCCAATAAATATGAAGCAAAGATTTAATTATGAAGAGCGTACGTTATTTGCCATAGTTATTTAAAATGATAAAGTTCATCAACATTAATAATTATTGAGAAAATAAGTGAGTGAGTTGATTGAAAGTGTTCATTAATTGAAAATAAGTGGTCTTATTTTATTTAAAATATGATAGAGATATTAAGGAAGGTGATGTCGTCAAGAGAACTGGTGCCATCGTCGATGTCCCCATTGGTGAAGCTATGTGCGGAAGAGTCTTCGATGCCTTAGGGTAAATTATTTAAACCTACCGAAATATTTGATCATATTTTTAATGCTTCTCTTTTAAATTTTAATAGTAACCCCATTGACGGTCTTGGTCCTCTTAAGACCACCCAAAGAGCCAGAGTTGAAATCAAGGCTCCCGGTATTATTCCCAGACAATCCGTCAGACAACCTATGTAAACTGGTATTAAGTGTGTCGACTCCCTCGTCCCTATCGGTAGAGGTTAAAGAGAACTTATTATTGGTAATTACTTAATTGATTGTTTATTTTACTTGCTTCTTATATGCTTGCTTACAATATCCTTAAATCCATTCATCACTATCCTTCCATCGCTCATCTTTTTAAATCGATAATCTTAAAATTAAGTCGATTTAAGAAAATATCATTTTACCAGAAAATAAAATTAAGAGGAATCAAAGAATGAAAATTAATAATTTAAAAACTAATCATAATATTGAGTGACAAACTAAGTACATAAACATAACAAAAAATAATTAGAAAGTTGATAGATTAGCTTTTAAGATAAATACTCTTTGACTTTATATAAACAAAAAAAAAGAATACAGATTTTATTAATTTGGATTGTTTTACCTTATTTATCCCTTAATAATTTATTTTCATTTTACTTTTTAATAGAAAAAAGGGGAAATAAATAAATAAAAAAATTAATTAATATAAATAAATAAGCAAATAAAAATCAGAAAAGAAGGAAAAAAGATTCCCTTTTTTGGATTTTTAATTTTAATTCTTTGATCCTTTTAAAAATCAATAATTTTTTATTTATTGATAAATCTTTTTTAAGTTGGAAGATAAATTGATTGATTTTAATTATTACTTTGAATTCATTTTAGAGAACCTAATAAAGAGCGTTTTACTCTTAAAATTTTGAAAATAAGCAAATTCTCTAGTTTAAAATCTGTAAAATAACGTTGAGAATATTTATCTACTAATATATTTTTAATTCAACAAATTTAACTAAAATAAATTGCATATTTTATAAATTGATCAGACTATTCAATAGATATTTTAGCAAATAAAATAGGTTTAATTAAAATTAGAATTGATCAATACAATTTTAAGTAGAAATTGCAAGCATTTTTTAATAACTAAATAAGTGATACTTTTGAATTTAAAATTAATTTATTTTTTAACTAAATTAGGTGATAGATAAACTGGTAAGACTGCTATCGCTATCGATACCATCCTCAACCAAAAGGAAGCCTTCAACACTGGTGATGTCAAGAAGTAATTATATTGCATTTACGTCGCCGTCGGTCAAAAGAGATCTACCATTGCTAACTTGGTCTCCATCCTTAAGTAACACGATTGCATGAAGTTCACCATCGTCGTTTGCGCTACTGCTTCTGATGCTGCTCCCCTTTAATTCTTGGTAAAAATGAATTCAAAATTAATTTCCTTACTTTAAAAGCTTTAAAAAGAAATTATTTAATTATCACACTTTTATAGTAATTGACTAAAAATTCAAATTGAAATTTAGATTAAATTAGATAAAATAATTTAATTAATTTTAAACAATTTTTACTAAATTATGAAATTTATTAAAAATTTTCTAATTAAAAAAAGGCTCCTTACTCTGGTTGCGCCATCGGTGAATTCTTCAGAGATAACGGCAAGCACGCTTTAATTATCTACGACGATCTTTCCAAGCAAGCCGTCGCTTACAGACAAATGTCTTTGTTGTTGAGAAGACCTCCTGGTAGAGAAGCTTATCCTGGTGATGTCTTCTATCTCCATTCTCGTCTTTTGGAAAGAGCCGCTAAGATGAACGACAGCCTCGGTGGTGGTTCCTTGACTGCCTTGCCCGTCATTGAAACCCAAGCTGGTGATGTCTCTGCTTATATTCCCACCAACGTTATTTCCATTACTGATGGTTAAATTTTCTTAGAAACTGAACTTTTCTACAAGGGTATCAGACCTGCCATTAACGTCGGTCTTTCCGTCTCTAGAGTCGGTTCTGCCGCTTAAATTAAGGCCATGAAGAAGATTGCCGGTAACTTAAAGCTTACCCTCGCTACCTACAGAGAACTTGCTGCTTTCTCCCAATTCGGGTAAATAGATTTACAAATAAATTAACTGATCAATAACAAAAAATTAAAAAATACAAAAATAATTTTGACTTATTTTTAAATTTATAATATAAAAGTTCTGATTTGGATGCCAAGACCCAATAATAATTGAACACTGGTGAAAGATTAGTTGAAATGTTAAAACAAAACTAATATACCCCCATGAAGGTCGAAGAATAAGTTTGTATTATTTTTGCTGGTGTCAAGGGATTCTTAGATGCCCTCGTCACTTCTGAAGTCTTGAAGTTCGAAAAGAAGTTCCTTGAACACGTCAGAACTAACCACTCTGCTCTCCTTAAAAGAATTAGAGAGTAAGATTTTATTTTGTTTTCTTCAAGATATTTAAAAAAAGAGCACTCAATTTCATCTTCATGCATTTTGGGTTGTTTAAATAAAAAAAAATATTTTAAATTGCTTTTTTTTTTGAAATATTTTTAAACTTAATTTATTAAATTAATTAATTATAGCTCTGGTGATCTCAGCGAAGTTGATACTAATGAACTCAACACTATTATTCCTCTCTTCATCCAAGAAGGTGGTTTCAAGCTCAAGGCCTAATGATTGATCTGATTTTTTTATTTGCAAATACATAATATTTTAAAAATATGAATATATTCAAACTTGAATAAAGAGTATTTCAGTATTGAGTTTTTGTTTGAAATCTTCTATCTTTTCATGCAATAATTTAATATATTTCACACTTAACTTAATACGTACATATCTTCTTTATATGTTTCTTTTGCATTATATTCTTCCAAAAAACTTACACACTTTCCTTTTACTTTAAAATTCTTTTATCAAATAAACTAAAATATTTCACTCAAACTCCATCAACTAATAAAAACACTTTTAATGCTTTTAAAAAAATCAAATAGACAAAGAAATCTATATATTTATTTTTGCATTGTTAACTCTTGTCAAAAATATTACTAAAGAAAGAGCTCAAGCATAATTTTATTCAACATCTTTTTTTAACAAAATTAGTTTACATTTAAAAGGAAAATTACTTCGTAATAATGTTGATGATAATAATAATAATCTACTGGCTTAAACTTTTACGTAATATTTGTCTATCTAGTAAATAGACAAAAACGAATCATCAATACAAATTAATTGTCTAATCTAAGTACATAATCAATTTTTTACTGCTTCTTAGAGTAATTAAAAACATGAGCTGAGATTTTAAATTTATTTCATTTCTATTAGGTATTATTTAATTTATGATAGACAGAAAGACAATCAAGCTGTATGTACCATCAAGTACTTACTGTCTTTGTTATTCAAAAAGTAAGAATTTGCTTTTATTTTTTCAAATCATATGAACAAAAAACATTTTATTTATATAATAAATTAAAAAAATTTGGTGTTTTAATAGATTTTTTCTGCTGTAAGTATTCAATATAGTTAGTTAGTTAACTACCTATCAATTAAAATCTATTTTTTCTTTTAAAAGTGACATTAAACAAATTTTTTTGTTCTATAATAAGAATAGAAAAAGGAATACATTTATTATAGCTCCAAGCTGCTGAAAAATAAAGTAAACCTTTTCAAATTCAGTTGATTGGTATTAATTTTAAATGACTTTACCTTAAAGTCTATCAAAACAAATAAATATTATTTACTAATAAAAAATCTTGAGATATATATATATCAAAAACAAAAAGAAATCAAATAAAATTTTAGAGAAGTCCTTATCAAAAATACAAAAAATTTAAATAAAGTCGCATGGAAACTCTGATTGAAAGCTTTAATTGTAATTAATTACTTAAAAATTCTTTAATTAAAAATAATTTTATTAATTTTAAATATGTTAGAAAACCAATATTCCTCCTCTGAGATCTTCTTTCACCATAATTATACTCAAGTGAATTAGTAAAACATAATAAACACAAATACAACAGCTACAAGTTAAAACGTTGAACAAAACTTAAAACCAGATAATGAAAGAGAGAACAAAAAGCAAGAGTACGAAATACTATTATAATAACGTCAAGAAGGTAATATTTTTTTAAATAAAGTATATTTTTCTCATATTTTATAATATTAAAATAGAAATGGTTAGACAATATCTTGAAGAAATAAGGGTAACAAATTAACGAAATCTTTAATATTATAAATTATTTGTATATAAGCAGTCAGCTTTTTTAAATATCTAAACACATCTTAAACTATAAAATCTTTTTTAGAGGATATCTCTTTATGGTTTATGAAGTAAACATATATACAAAAAAATAAACATACAAATAAGCAACCCAAAGCTATAGTCAAATCAAAATTACAGCTGATTTATTAGCAAACTGCTTGCAAATCAAGAAAAGTATAGCATATTTACCTAATATAAATTTGATAGAAATCAAATAGATAGAAAAAGTTAATCAAAAAAATTTATCTATTTCATCAGATATGTTTAGCTTAATGGTTTTATAATCATCAATCAATCTCTATTCTCACATAAAATTAATAAATTATAAAGGCTGATTTGCTTTAAATATTATTGAATGAACTTTTTATTTGATTATTAAATAACTAAATATTTTATAAACAGGTTCTTGAGCGCTAATTATGGGATATGCAAAATAGATAAATCTTTAAGCAAAAGAATGGTGTGTCAGAAAATATATTCGATAAAATTACAACTATGAGAATAGGAAATACATCTTAAACATGCTCTATTTGTTACAACGGCTTCGAAAAAAGTAATCATTCTTATAATCAAAATTAATTATTATCTTCGAAAAGCTATTTTAATTAAATTTATTTGTTCTTAAACGTTTTAATAATAAATAAATAACTTTAATTTATATTAACAGATGAAATAATCAAGAAACTCCCTTGCAAACATATATTCCATTTATCATGCATAAAACCTTGGTTGAAAAAACAAAAAACATGCCCTAACTGCAGAGATGACATTTGCGAATCCTTAAAGCAATAATAAGAAAAGAAAAAATAAAAGTAATAAAATAAAAGTAAAATTGATAATGATGAAGGAGAAAAGCTTTAAAAAAAGGAAACTGATTCTCAAAGAGTATAGAAGTCCTACGATACGCCTATAAACTCTAGTACTGAAAAAGAATCTGAAAAAAAAGGAAACAAATTATCTAACTTCACCATAACAACCTGCTAATTAGCAGATTAAACAAATTGATTGTACTTTATGTATTTATCTCTAAATATTAAAGTCATATCAACTGTTATATATGCATACTACTTTAGCTAATTAAATATCGAGTTACTTATATTACCATAATAATTTGAGTTTTCAGATAGCAAAACCATCAAAAATAGCTTTTAAAAAAAATATTATTTGTGCTATTGCTTTAGCAAAAATAAATAAAATGAGATTAAATTGAAGACATAACTTAGAAAAATTATTGAGGTAGATAAATAGATAGGTAAATAAGTTAATAGGTGTTTATGTAGGTTTTACTTTATATTAAGACTATATAAATTGATTGATCGATAGATAGATAGACATTCTCAGTTCGATACAAATTAGTTAATTAATTAATAAAATTTCAATTTACTTACTATTAGTTAAATACTTCTGCAACAATTATAGTAATAAATTATACGTATATAAAGTAGTATATAAAATTATAACTTAATATATTTATTTAAACTTTGTAAATATTTCTCATTCTCATCTATTATTTTCTAAATTTAAAATTACTCATCAATCCACTGCAAGATAATTTAATTACATTTTTATTCATTTGTTTATTTATTTTTTTATTCCTTTGTTTACTTAGCTTCTCTCCTTCAAACATCTTTTTTCAAATTTTCTAAAAATTTATTGAATATTTTGAGTGAGTTTTTCATTTTACTGCTTCCTGTTTATTTTAAATAAATTTTTATTAACATTAAATAGATTAGTTGAAATCATTTTTTTCAAATATATGTTTTTTTACCTTCTTCAGTAGTTAAAGTTGAAATGTTAGGCACTGAAAAAGGATCAAAAGTGCTAATTTCTTCAGTTGTAAAAGGAACACATACGTTTCCTGTTTTTGGATGGATACAGAAGGGAGATTTTAACAAGTGATTAGTTGATTTTGAGACATTGACGTCCAAACGAGGATAAAGAAGCCAAATTCTAAGTTCTTCAAGGAGGTAGTGAGTCTTTTTCCTATTTTAATTATTTTAAAAAGTTTAATTTTTTATTAAAATAACTAAATTACTTGTCTTCGCTGCTAACTAATTCCTTTAAAGCTTCATATCTTTATTCGGATGTTTTCAATGTTTTCCATTCTTTTTCAACTTCTTTAGAGAGATCTTTTATAATAAATAAATAAGTAAATAAAAATTATTTGCTATTTTCTTATTATATTCAAACAAAATTAAAATACTTTCACTTCTTTTTGCCAAAAATTCTAATATGATTTCTGGTTTTTTCATAAATAAATTTTGCTCTCTTAAAACTATTTCTACAAATACTTTTTCACTTTCTTTTTCAGCTTTTAAATCATCATTTTTTTAGTTCAATTATTTCATTGCATTCCTTTCGATGAGATGACTTTTTTCCATTTTTAATAGGGATGGCTTTACATAGGAAGAGCCAATTGAATTATCCTTTTTTTAATTTAAATAAAATAATGTAAAATGATATTAGAATTAACTTACAACTAAAATATTCAAATAATCTATTATAGATGCTCTAGTATAATCGTTTGCCTTTCTTATTTCTTTATCACATACCCAAGCATGAATACCTCTTCTACCAGAGTAGACCCATAAAACATGTTAAAAACCAAAATCTTCATCTAAGCTTTTAGAAATTAAATCACAAGCTACTCTCATAAATTTCCAGCATTTTTCACAAATTTTTGCTTTTGAGCAACAAGTTCTAATATGATCGTAATCTGTCATATCAATATCAATAACGAATTCCTAAAATTAATAAATTTCGCATGTGTTTTACATTCTATTTCCTATTAAATATTTAATATACCTTCTCTTTTGCTTTAATATCGTCTCCTTTTTTTCCCTAATTTGAAATATTATTAATATGTCAATTTAATTCATTAATTTTATTAATATTTACAGGTCTATCATAGACAGCTCCAATATCAATTTTTTCAGGAACTTTTTATAGCAAAGCGTTTTTAAATTCTCTTTCACTGTTATACATTTAATATCTTAGATACACTTCATTTTACAAAGTGAATGAAAATTCTCTTCTAGTGAAGTATGTGTCATCGCCATCTAATAAATCAAAAAAAAAAAACATATAATATTAATTAATTTTATGCTTCAATAATGTACCTTGAGGATAAGAAAGCCATTAAACCATTTAACTTACAGGGAAATAACTTCTGTAATATTCCTCTAATAAATCATAATCTAACTTAAATTCTTCTTCCTATTAAGGTGCAACTTCAACTGTTTCTATTTCCATTTTTTATAGACTGATTATTTGTATTAACTAATTTATTGATAGCTTTATTGGTTAAAATTTTCAATTTATTTTGATTTTTAAGATTAAAAAGATACATAAAATTATGAATTAAGTAGTAGGATACAAGTTTTGAATATTTGATATTGATCATTCTTTTTATATATAAATAAATTAATTTAGTGTGCAAATAGATTTTGTAGCGCAAAAGATCAGTTGAAAAAAAAAGGTAAAAGCGCCAAATTATTTAATTTGAGAAAATTAATAATAATAAATTTAAAATTTTAACTTTAAGAAAAAATCGATTATTCCAATTTTAAAAAAATTAAGAAGAAATGGGGGATATTATTAAAAAAATAGAAAAAGAAAAAAAAGAAATGTAATTAAAATAAATATTAGTCAAATTAGAAAATTGAATGAATTGATTACAGACGAAAGTTAAAGTAAAAAAGTATAAAGAATTAGATGCATAGGAGGAAATTAAAATTAAGGTATAAATTAGATTGAAAAATTTATCAAATTACGCGAAAATTAATTAAAGAGAAATATTGCATTGAAAAGTTAATAATGAGATGAAAATGAAACGAACATTTGATTAAGATGAAATACATATAAAATCCATTAATTCTACTAGCGCTTTTTTATATCCTCAAAGACTTAAATCAATATCTTAAGATTTGAAGCAAAACATAAAATTTGAAATTCAATGAATTTAAAAAGCAAAAATATTAAATGGATGTCTTGATTACACCATTTAAAAAATATTATGAATCAACCTTTGTCTGATCTGGTTCCTTTATTTTCTTTTGAAAGTAAATTTGAAATGGAATTATTTTTTTTTTTGAAGAAAAAACTAAGAAAAAATGAAAATAGATAGATAAATTACTTAATTTAAGGATATTATTTTTATGCTGAAAAAATTATTAAATTTTTTTCATAGTGCTGATAGCAAAGCTTACAAATCAAATATAAATCATAGTGATTTAAAACTATATTTATTAAAAATATATTCATATTTTATTAAGCTAAGATCTGTAAAATCTATTTCTCAGAAAATATTTGTTCATTTACTCTCTCATTTGTTTCTATTTCAAAAGCTAAAGAAGGTTTCTTGTAGAGAGAGTAGCATATTTAAAATGAACTACCTTAGCTTTTGATATATGTAAAGTGTTAAAAAAGAAAATAATACAAAAATCTAGAGAAAAATAGTTAGTTACCCATGTAAGAAGATTTTTTATAATGTAAAATAAATAAACAAAATTCAATTAATTTTAAGTTAGTCAAAAAGAAAAGTAATTCATAAAAGAAACAAACAAATAAATACAGAAAGACAGACACATATAGAGGAACAAAGAAACAAATACAAGCAGACACTCAAACTAAACAATCATAATATATATTAAGATAATTAAATTAAGCATAAACAGAAAATAGTAGATACAGACAAAATCTCAATACAAACAAGCAAGCAAGCAAAAAAACAAACAAATTAAAAAAAAACAATAATACAAATTTTACACTCTCAAAAACATTGATTTATATAGAATCAGAAATATATCAAAAATATTAGCTATCATGGTTGATCGCAGAGCATGGAGTGATGATGTCAGTATTTTTTGATTTCCTTTCATTTATTGAAACTAAAATAGAGTTTATTATGTCTGATAGAATTTTAATTTCCCCCAATTTGTTTAGGTTGTATTGCTAGGTTTTTGCTACACTTAAATTCAAGTTATCTATTTAGTATTAAATAGTGTAACTACAACAAAAAGAAGATTTTCTTCTATAAATTCTAATTTAAGCATTAAGCCTGTTACATTTAGTCTGAAACCTTACTTAAATATATTCTAAAATATTTAGGAAGATAAGGCAATTAGAGACCTAGTGAATACATTTGGTATAAAAAAGTGGACTATAGTTGCCTAAAAAATGGAAGAGTTATATAACTTGAGTGGTCGTTCAGGAAAGCAGTGTCGTGAAAGATGGCACAATCATTTAGATCCTCATATTAATAAGTAGCCTTGGACAGAAGAAGAAGAAAAAATTATATTTGAAAATCATAAAAAATGCGGAAATAAATGGGCTGAGATAGCACGTCATTTACCAGGAAGGTAAGTTTATTATAAATAAGCTAATAAATGAAAAAGATTATACTAGATATGTATTAGCTTTTAGAATACGTTGTAAATATTAGGTATAACTAATATATTGTTATTAATTAAAAGAACTGATAACTCTATAAAGAACCACTTCTATTCTACATTAAGAAGGTCACTCAGACGTATCAATAAATTACTTGGAGATAAAAACAGTAATTAATTACTTTCATTTTTCATTAGCATATTAATTTTCAAGTTGGCCTTTCTTTCAATAATTTTTCCTAAATTTTAAAGGTACTGCATAAGTTAAGGATATAAAACCTGGGGTCCTTTCAAAGATTTTTATTCTTGCAGAGAAGGATGTTAATGAAATCAAAGATGAAGATATGAGAAAATTAAGTATAGCGTGTAAAGGTTTGTAGGATTCCCTTTTAGAGTTTGCAAATCATAAGCCTCTTAAATCAAACAAGAAGAATGGCGAGAATAAGAATGTCTTTCAAGAATAGTCCTTCAAAACATTGATTGAGAAGATTTTAGAATTTAAGTAATTATAAAATTTAAATTTTAACATGAAAAAAAATTGTATAGATAATTTGATAGTATTCGCTCATAAAATATTAATAAATCCACTACGATTAATTTTAGTGTTATTGATTGATTGATTCTATATCAAATGAAAAATTTTTGATGTAAGATTAAATTAGTAAGTTGTTTTTAAATGGCAGAAAAAAAAATAAACAAAGAGCTTAGCATAAATCCATAATAGTGAAATGAAGAAATTAACATTATCAATATAAATCTCCCTGTTAGCTATTTTCATTCAAAATTTCAAATCACATATTGATATTGAGCATATTTTCGGAAAGAAAAAAAAGAAGATTTTTTGATAATAGAATTTTTAAATTTTAGCTGAACGCATCTAATTAAGAATGTTTAAAAGCTCATCACACATTATAAACAGAGAGAAAAAAAAGAATATTCAATTATTATTTTATAGATCTTATTTTACAAATTGTTCATTCAAACTTTAAATATAGAAATTCAAATGATGATTGATTATTTTAATTAAAGCGATAAATAGATAATCTCAAAGAATATTACTATTAAACAAACACTTTTATAAATTAATCATAAAAAACTAAATAATTTAATGACATTATTTATTTTAATTATTCATTTAGTAAATTTAAATATTAATAAAATAGTTCACTATACAAGAAGAAGAGAGAATAAAAGCTCAAGGAAAAAGAAAAAAAAATTCGTAATTATTTAGATTGCATTTGTTTTAAAAAAAGCATTTTATGTTTTCTTTTGTCTTCTTTTATCAAATTTTAAATAAATTATTTCAGGATTTTTTATTTCTGATCAGTTTCTAAAATGTCTGTATTAAAATAATAGTTACTAAACGTAGTGGTGGATCTAGTAAAGGCAGAAAGGATGATTAAAGTGATGACGATTTATTTGATTAGGATGACGATGATGAAAGCTAGGCTGAAGAAGAAAATGAAGCTGCAGAAAATAGCAATTCAAATAATACAAATAAAAATCAAGCAAATGATAATGCTAACAGTAATGCAAAATCAAAATTATAATTGAATGGCGCATCCAAAGAAAAAAGTAGCAACTCTCAAAATGGAAAAAGTAGCAAAAAAGAGTAGTAGCTTGATGATATTTTGAAAAGCAAAATAAGAAGTGGTGATAAAAATATTTTTAAAATAGTCAATAATAAAAACTAAAAGCAAGATTAGCTAAATAGACAAATGGTGATGCCACAACTTTATTCTATCAACCCAGCATAGGCATTAAACTTCCTTCCAGAATTTATTCTTGACCCTGTAATAACTTATTTTATATTAAATTATTTCTTAAAAAAAGTATTATTTGCTATCTTAAAAATTTTATAGTAATTAGTAAAATATTAAAAAATTTCTATATTTTTAAATAATAACAGAGTAAATTTTTAAATCCTGCACTTAATTAGCTGTTTGATTAAGCCATCTTAGCCCAATAACCGTATCTTATGGGTCTTTATTCAGGTGGTGCTGATATGGAAAACTATTAATCCTTTTTCGAAGATTAAAATTAAGATTTTAATGATCAAGGATACTAATATGATGGCTTTTAAAATAGAAAGAAAAGTCCATTTACACCTAATGGAAATGGAATTCCTAAAAAAGAATTTGAATCAGATTAGAATGATCACCATATTAACTACAGCTTACCTTAATCTAGAAGATATGATCACCAACCTTTAGATCCAAATTTTGGCATGCCAAGCTTCTTAAATTAATGTAAGCAAACTATCAATCAAACATTTTTCAAATAATTTTAATAAGCTCTTAACTAAATAAAAATAAATATTTTAAAATTCAGTCTTAAATAAATTTTTTGATCTACTTCATAAAAAAGAATTAAATTATTCTTTTATTGATTTTGTTTTATTGACTAAAATATTTTTAACCATTTATTTTAAACTATCATAATAGAATAACTACTTTTTAATGCAAACGAATCTCCAAATTTCTAAAACATATAAAGCCCTGGATCGAGCTTTAGGTATTTATACAATCCTTTCCCTTAGACTCCATAATATCATATGAAATAAAATGGTACTGGATTTACCCCAAGAAACAAGATTATTTAAGGAATTGGAAAGAGCCAATTTGATGAAAGCTAAGCATTTAACAGTAACAATTAGATTAAGAGCTTAAAAAATAGTAATAGTAATGAGAGCTAAGATTAGCACTAGAGCAGCTAAAGTTTACATAATAACAGTAATAGCAAATTTATAAAATCTAATTTTGGTTCCATTACAAAAGATGAGCAATATCTTACAAAAATAGCAAATGAAGTAAAGAATGAAATCTAGGCTAACGATTAGAAATTCAAAAAGAAATAGACTTAAATAATTTAACTAAATAACAATGTGGGAGGTTTGTCAAGCAATAGTTAAAATGGTTATAATAATAAGGCTTAGAATAACTCAATTCGTCAAGAATCTAATGGAAATGCAGCTCATAACTCTAATTCAAATAATAATAATAACAATAATCAGAATACCAATAATGATGAAATGTGTTTAGACATAGATTTAATCGAAGAAACCTATAATGATGCAAGTAAAATGTATATAGAAGTATCATCAAACCGTCATAATAAATAACTATTGTTGTCTCCACATTCTCCTTTTGTGATGCACAAATAGCACTAAAAATATTAAACTAACTAGCATCCTTTAAATCAATAACTTAATGGTGTTTTCTCCTCCTAGAATTTAAACGGATCAACAAATTAAACTTCAAGCAATAATAGTAATTCAAATCAAAATTTTGCCTAAGGTTTTGGAAGCAACATAGCCATGATGACAAGCAACTTATCTACAAGGATAGGTAGCAATAACAGCAACAACAATGGAAAAAACAATGAGTAGAATTCTAGTAACTAAAATTTAAATTCGTTTAATCCTTACCTGTAAATATAATCTTGAAAGTGAGGAGATATTTAGCTAGCTAATATTAATAGTAAAGTAAAGCTAAAATCTTTATAAAATTGTTTACATTCAACAAACACAATAAAAAAACGTACTAATTAACCAAATAATTAATAGAAAAAACTAAAATTAATTTAATTGCAAAAACAGAAACATGAATTAAAATATAATGAATGATACTAAAATTATAAAGTAAGAAACATTTTAAAATGTACTAAAATTATTAAAAAATAAATTAATTAATTAATAACCCTTCAACTAATTTAACTTTTTAAAAATTTAACTCAATTGGTTAAAAATAAATATCAATTAAAGTATTTAAGCTTTATAGTAAAATTATAATTAAATAAATAGATAATAAATTATTCTCTAAATTTATTACCAAACAATATAAAAAAATAAAACATTAAGCAAAAGTAAATAAATAAAATAAGAATTTATTTCTGATAATTCTACTAAAAGTATATAAATGAAAGAGCATTTTGAATTACTTTAATATTAAATTAATTATTTCTTATAACTAGTTAACACACACACACAACAAGACTACATTTTTATTAAAATTAATTTTATATCCTATGTAAATCTTTCTGTATATATATAAAATGCAATGCGTATTTCTATATCAATACTTCTAATATTTTATTCATAAAAATCCTCATTTTTATACAACTTTATCAATATATTTATTATTTCATTTATTTTGATTTAAATCAATTTTCTTTAAATTAAGTTAAAATACTGGTTAAAATTCTCATCCTAAGGAGATTAATTCAATTCAAAGTATTTTAATTGTATATTGTGGGTGGGTAAGTAAGTAAATAATATTTTTAAATTATTTTTGGTGCGTTTTGTTTTAGTTCTTAACTTAGAAAAATTGCAGAGTATTATTGACTATTTTAATTCAGAGTAACACAAATTGAGAGTGGGAAGTTATTTATTATTTGCTTTACTATTCCTCTTTACTTAACAAATTAATTTTATAAATAATTACTTTAGACAGATTACTTTCTTTAAGTTAATTTTTAAATCTTATAAAGAGACTAGTAAAATATAAAAATTCATTATGATTCCTGCAAGTAAAATAAAATAAATAGTTAAAAGAATAAGACATTTGTTACAGTATGTATTTTAATTGAAATAAAAAACAATAAATTTATTTTAGAGCTATAAATAATTTTATTTTTAAATATTTTGTTGAGAAATAATTTTTGAATTTTATTCATATTTTGATTAAGTAAGTTATTATTATCAATCCTTCTCTTTTTTTGAAGGTTAATTTTTGATGAGTTCTTTGTTTAAATTAATTAATTTTATATGTTATTATTTAGATAGTTAGTTAGTTAGTATGTATGCCCACTTCAGTTATTTAAAATTTTTTGTTTTGTTTCAAAAGATTTTGATAATCAATATTTAAATTATCCTTTTTAAATAAATTATGAAGTGCATTTGAAAAATATTTAAAATCTTGATCAACAATAAATAATTGATTGGATGACTAATTGTTTTGTCAAATAGATTGCCTCATTTGTTTTCTAATTAAGATCGCTTCAGAAAATTAAGAAAGATTTGATAATCATAAACATTTTGTAAACTTTCTAGAAGAGTATTCCCTTATTATAAAACCTATTAAATTTATAATAAGAATATAAAAAAGGATTATTAAAAAAAAAAATATTTACAGTGAAATATTAGATATAGTTTTTGCAAACAGCATTCCTAATATCATTTTTAATAGTCTCCACTAATTTATTTTTTATTAAAATATAAATTTAATATTTAAAAATTCAGTATGATTTTACCTTCGGGCTTGTTTATTTGTAAATTTTTATCTAGATTTAAGTCTCTGAGAATGGACGTGCATTTTGAAGTCTAAGTTACATCCATGCAAGGATTTCTAACTTAACTCTGCCACTGTTATCATCTTAAATTATTTCATGTGAAATACTAGGAATAACTTGCATTGCTTTGTCCGAGCTATTAATCATATCAAAAAAGCCTTCTGTTTTTTTAAGATTACAAACACAGTCTTAGCTTCCTTGAACAATGAAGATAGGGTAGTTGAAGCTGCAAGCTTAATCATTTAATTACCTTATTCCCTTCAAAAGACTTTTTACCATTTAAAGACTATGTATTATATTACAAAAAATATTTTTTACTATTTTGGTATTTCTTTGAGAAAGTAACAATTAAAAATAATGAGTTATTCAGTAAGTAAGTTAATTACCCTATATTTTGTACCATGAGGTTTTTCCCCTTTTTTAAATTTTGCTAAATGGCCCAATTAGATTAAAGAATATCCTATTTATTGTACATAATAAAAAAATTTAGATTTTTTATGGTAAATTCTTTTTATATGCAAGAATTGATTAAATATTCAGCTATGTCTTTTCAAGCAATTTTTTATTTTTTAAAAATAATTACTTAAAAGAAATATTGAAATATCAATTTTGAAATTATTTTTGGATTAACAAACATTTTGTGAGTAAAATTATTAAATCTCAAAATAAATTCTTATTTCCAAATTTGATTTTTTTTTTTTTTTGAATTAACTGAATTTAGTTAAAAATATTGCTAATTAAGCAAAATATTTACGCCTAAAAACTCTCCAAGTATTCTAACTCCATATTATGTGAATTTAGATATAATTCCATTTTTTCTTTCATAGCCATGTCTATCAGGATCGACAAGCGGTGCTAGTGCAATAAAACCACTGATGTTTAGCCTAGGATTTCTTACACCAATTGATAGAAGCAAAGATGCTCCTAGTGAATGACCACATACGAATAAAGGGATGTCTTTACGTACTTACTGCAAAAGTAGTTCAATGTCTTTAATCATATCCTCAAAATTAGAAAGTCCTTTTACACCTCCAGAATATCTATTTGTTAAATAATCATGAAATTATTAAAAAAGACTTAAGTAAAGCTGAATTAAAAATATATTAATTTTATGGATTAGACAGAAGCTGATATCAGTACGTTTGTTGGATTGCTTGTTAGCGAAATTTAATTGTATCATTAAATTGAAAAAAAATGTAATTAAAATTATTAATCTATCAAAATCAATCAACTCATTGGTATTTTTTAATACTATTTCAGTAGCTTAATTAATTAGTTTATAAATAATTCAATAGGTTCAAGAAATATATTGAAATTATATGGCTCAGTTTTGAAAATATTAGATACTATCAATAATCCAATTAATAATAAATAGATAGAATGATAGAGTAAATTATTTTATGGATTCATTTTCGTTTTAAATCTTTAAAGCTAATAAATGTCAAAAGTTTAACTAGATAAATGCAATAACTTTGCTTACCCAAATCCTCTTAAGTCGATAAGGTGACATACATATTTGTATGATGAGAAATACTCTGCCAAGTCATAGTATAGTTCTGAATATTAACCCAATCCATGTATTATAATAATTGATGCAATAGGGTTTTTAACATCACTTTAAATGACTTTTGTGTAGTGTAATTTCAGAGGAATGTTATCAGACGAGGCTTCCTAATCAAGGAAGGATGATTATATTATACAAGAAGGCTTTTAATCCATCAATTTAATTCAGATTTTTTGAAAGTAATACAATAATATTTGTTTGATAGTTTTTAAAGTTAATGTATAAAGTCCTTTTTGTTATAGCTTTCTTTTGTTTTTTCTTTTTTTAATTGCGCTATTTAGCTCCAAAAGACTTTTTTTTCTTAATTAATTTTTGCATTTTTTTGATTGACTCTATGACGTATAAAATGACTTTTGAATATACGGTAAACAGCAAAATTAATAATAAATAATCACAATGAAAGAAATCATCAAGACAAATATTTAATTATTTATTAGTGTGTGTGTATGTAAAGACTACTTTTCAATCAAAACAATTTGATTATTTTAATAATTGAGTAAATTTGATTTGTATGAGTAAATTAGAATACAACTATGCTAACTCTAATAATCTAACAAAAGTCACAATATTAGAGTAGTTATGAAGTAAATTAATTACAAAATTTAATTATTTTTTTTGTTTGTTTTTTGCTTGCCTATTATTTGTATTAAAGTCTTCACATTAATAAACAAGAGTCTGACAAAAATACAATAATTTGTATTAATTAATAGGAAGCGTCACAAAATATCGTAATAAAAATAGAAAGGTATCAATATTATATTAATAATAGATCAACAATTTATCAAAATTTAAAAATATGAGGAAATTCTCATTTTTGTTCTCTTAAATTATATTTACTATTTATTGTTGAAAAATTGCAATTTTTTGTTCAATCTAACAAAACCCAGATTAAAACGAAGACGAAAAAGAACAATTTATATTTAAAATTTGTTCCAAAAAGGACGTATTAATTTTCAGCACGTATGTATGATTGAATAGAATTTGATGGTAAACATGTTGTTTATTTCTTTTTTTCTTTATTTTGAATTACTTTTCTATTTTTTTCTAATTTTTAAATTGGAAATAGAAAATTTGATTAAAAAGATAATAGATTTTTTCAATCTTATTAAATTAATAAACTAAAAATAGATCTGTAAAATTAAAAAAAAATCAAGCCTTAACTTACTTATTTTTCGTCATTACAAAACTAATAAAGTGACTTCAAATATTGTTCAATTTTGATTTTATTTTGCACTAATTAATAAAACTTTTAATTTTTTTCTATTGAAAGTTTCAACCACAATACTTAAAACAAACAAACAAACAAACAAACTCATTTATTTAATTAATATAACTATTTATATTTTGTAAATTTTTTCTACACAATAATTTTCGGTTGACTCATTAAGATAAAAAAATAATTTGATTCAAATATTACTCACAACTCCAAAAAATGATTTGCTTTTACAAGTAGCAAAAAATTCTAAATACTTCCTTCATTAAATACAAAGAAATATTTTTATTTCCTTAAAATTATAGTAATTACATTATACATTACTAGAAATAATTTAAATGTTTAAAAGGAATTTTTATCAAAGATAATATATTTGTCACCTTCTTCCCATTAAATTAATTTCTAATAATTTTTAAAAAATAAATTAGAATTTATTATAAATATAATAATTATTATATCTAAGCAAAATACTCCTTTTTTAGTATTCAAAACACAAAAAAAGTAATAATTATTATAATCAAAAAATTATAGGATTATACAATCAAAATTTGATTTACTTACCTAAATGTTAACGTATTAAAATTATAATTATATTTATGGTATTAGATATATTATAATTAACAAAATATATGATCATCAATCATAGAATTGAAATATGATTTAGCATAATAATTAGTTTTTTATTATAAAATCAATTAATTAAATAAATTAGTATGGTTAAACCTATCAAATCAGATAAAATTGTTATAACATATTTTTTAATTAAATTTATACAGTTTTAAAATAAATATAATACAAAATTTTATTTTAATTATTATTAATCTTATTTAAATTTAAATTGAATATTATTAAGTTACTATTTTTGAAACAACTTTTTGTTTGCTTCTTATAAATAGTAAGTAAGAAAGAAAGAAAGTAGATTTGTTGTTTTAATTTAATTAAAGTAAAATAATTTATTTATAAAAAGTTTATTTTTTATATTTCTTCAATCTAACCCTCCGTTTCCATCATTTTATTAGCGCTTTTTGACATAAATATCAACAAGCTTTTACTAGTTTCCAGTAAATTAATGCAAATAAGGATCAACTTCTTCTTAGAAAAGAAATTTTAAGTCTACAAGACAAAAGACCACACTTTTTCTAACATCTGGGCTTTGGTCATTTATTGACTATTTATTTATAGAATTAAAAAGTTAATTAAATTAAACATTGGTTTATCTTCAAATAACAAATTTATAAAGACTGTTAATTATCTGTTAAAAGCAATATTTTATTTAAATTTTTTCTTGAAAAGCTACTTCTTTTTTCTATATATATTCATTTAACAGTTTTCATTTAACGATGAGATTTATCTATTGATCTTTTTAAGTGAATTAAATGATAAAAAATTTTTATTTTAAATATTAATTTAGCTCTTATTTGTTTATAGAAAAATGTTAATTTATTGGCATTTTTTTTAATTTTGGAATTTTTAAATTAGAAGTGTGTGATTGATGGTTATGATAACACTCTTAATTCTAAAAGATTATTTGTTTTTTTATATTATAAGATAATTTAAAAAAGGTATAAATGACGCAATTAACCTTTTTGAAATACGATTGTTATTTATTCAAAATTTAATGATTCAATTCAAGTTTTCTATTTTAATCTATTTACATTTTTAAATAAATTTTATATTATTTCTTCTTTTATTTGATTTCTTTAGATGTTGAATGAGAATAGTTCATTTAAAATCAATAAAATCTTTAAATAATATCAAATCACTGTAATATTAAATATATCTAACTAAAAATTATCAAAAAAGAGAAATGTCTATGCTTTATTTATAAAAAATGATAATGAAGAAAAAAGCTTACAAGTTTAAACGAATCTATTATATGATCTAAAAATGGACGTATTTCTTCTTTACGAGCCTTCCTTAAGATATAAGAGATTTTTTTAATCATGATCTATAATTATGGTGGTTTTTCTGAATTAAGCTTCTCGACTAATGCTTTCATAAATATTAAGTGCGGTACACAATCAATCATTTCATCAATAACTTCATCAATTTGGTAAAAATCCTTATTTTTAAAAATATCCATTAAAAATTTTAAATCTAAATTAAATTATTTATTAATTTTTCAGCTTTTTGATAAATAATAGCATGTTATATATATTAACTAAATATTTATGAATTCCATTTCTATCAAAGATAAAAATAAAATTAAAATTTTTTTATTTGAAAGATTTTGCTGTTTATTCAATTTAGATTTATTATTTTGCTTTTACTTTAAAAATTATTCTAATTTAATCTCTTTTTGATAAAAAATTTGCATATCTTTTCCAATAAAATAGTTTGAATTAATTCAAATTTAGAAGTATTTTTCATTTTTATATTTTTTTAATTGTATTTAAAATTTTTTTTTCAAGTAAATGTGTACCATGTCTTTTGGAATGTATGGATAGATGCTCAAGCATTCTATTACTGTATGAGGCTATATGGTCAAATAAAAATAGTTTCTTATAAATAAGCTTTAGAAAATTTTTAAAGACTACTCTTTTGTTTTACGGCTATTTTATTTGAAGAATTCAATTGTATTAAGTAAAATCTCGTTGATATTTTGAATAATAAATGACTCATTTTATTCAAATTCACTCACACAAGCACATATTTCTTCAATACGTTGAATATCAAAATTTTGTATAGGAGCCTATAAATTTTCAGAGATTTTACCTCCATTCTAAACCATTCTATTTTTTTAGTTTTAAAGAGTTCCATTTTGTTAATTATTATTGTTTTAACTCTTTTAAGTATTATATTGAGGTTGTTGCTGCTACTGTTTAGTATTAAACATACCTCCTCCATTTTATGTTGCATTCATTTAGTTTACTTAACTTGCATTAGGAGTAGCACTATTTCCTACTTGTATCAATTATTGCTATCCCTAAGTTCCATTAATTGCTAAAGCAGGTGGATTTGAATCAATTTAAAATTATTTCATATTAGATTTTGTTAATTTATCAGTTGGTTTTATGTTTTCTTTTTGAACATACTTTCTCAAATCTTCTTCTAAATCTTAAGCATATTCATATGATAAATTCCTCAAAGCAGTTATTTAATTCTAATTTGTAAGTGATAGGATAGAATGAAGAGTACCTTGCTGATTGTGATCTCTTAGAGCGAGAATTATACCAAGACAAGGAAGAACCATTTATTTTTAATTTTAGTTCTCCTATATGATCATGCACATTAATTATACAGTATGACGTACATTCGAAATAGTTTGATAATACTCTTCGGCACTTTAAATTTTTTTATAACGAAATAAAATTTTATAAAATTCTAGAAAATAATTGAAAGAAGATAAATAATATTTTATCTTGCTTGCAAAAATAGAACATTTTTATAAAAAATGACAAAAAATTTAAATCTAAATAGATTAATCACCAAATAAATAAACAACACTTCAAAAATTTGATAAAACTTTTATAGTCGCATTAATATCAATAATGCGTGTTTATTTTTTGAATTTATTGTTAGGTTTTTATTTTAATAGAATAAAATTTTGAACAAGCATCAAAAAAAAATTTTATGTTCAATCTACTAACTAATTTTGGTAGGATTATCAAATTTAGGTTCATAATAATAAATTTTAATTACTTTTTGACAGTCACCATTAGAACTTCTAAAGAACATATTTTTAGCAGATTTTTGTTCGTTTATTCAAGGACTTTCTGTATAGGCTCAATAAGTCTCTCAGCTGGGAATATTTTTGATAAGATATTGATAAGGAAGTTAGCTTTACTTGAAACTACATCTTTCTAATCAATCAAATTATTTAATACCTAAAATTAAATTAAAAAATGTTATTCTAAATTTATTCATCTTTAATATTGCAAAAATTATAAATAAAATGGATGAATAAAGAAATTTTTATTATCAAAATTAATTAATTAAAAATTTACTTTAAAGATTATTTAATCTAGTTTTGGAAGAACATGTGTTGTATCATACGATACGATTGAAATAAGAGAATCTAAGCAAACACTAATCACTTTAAAATGTGAATCTGAGAGATGATCGATATGTGCATGAACTATTCTCTTCATAAGAGTTGGATTTACTTTTTCATTCTCAATATTCTATTTAAATCCTTAATTTGAAGCTGATATATTTTAAGCACTTAATTCTCCTATGACTTCTTTCATTGACTCGAAAGCACTTACTCTTGTAGACCAGCTATTATTGTTGTTGATTTTATCAAGCAGTAGCTCAAGGTCATCCTCTCTCCAGCTGTAGCCTTGTTATGGCTAAGTTATATTCTAGTCTTAATTTGGCTTCATTTATTATGGCATTTACTATCCCTTTGGTAAAGTCTGTGAACTTTTGGTCATTCCCTTTTATTGTTTATTCTTAAAGTTGTTAGTATATCTCATCACTTAGTCATCATCAACTGAAGGTGAAATATTTAAACGCAGGTACTTGTCATCACCTTCAATCTATTAAGCAGTTGTTGCTGCCATATAATTGTTGTGCTTGGTTGAAGTACTTCCTGATAAAATTTATGCCTAAGAAGAAATTGTATTAGGTTTAAAGTTCTAAAAGTTATTACTAGTTGATTGCTACAATTGTTATTGTTGTTGCTACTATTATTATTACTGTCTACCCAGAGTTGGATTTTTTTAATCACTATTTTTTAAAGAGTTCATAGCACTTTTAACTATTCTTTTACCTCCATCACCTGCAGGTACTCTATTAGCATTATTAAAATAATTTTATCCAGATTATGTACCCAATGATTTAGGTGCTAGCTTTTCAATCATATCTTCGTCCTCTAAACCTTAACCAGATATTTTACTTTTAGTTTATTTCTTATGCTTAACATATTCGTCTTCTTCAGATAAATTTTAATTTTCATGTTCTTCATATTCTCCTCTGATGTTTGTGCTTGAGTAATTTCCCCTTCTTTACTTTGTATTTTTATTTATTTAAGAGCTCTAAAGCTGATTTTAATTCTTAAAATATTAATTTTAGGTAATTTTTTAATAAGAATTTGAAGACTAGTCTTCATCCTCTTCATAAACTTAGTTATACTACTCATCTTCATTGTCTTCTTCCTCTTCATCTTATTATACACCCAATTTTTTATCTTAATAATGTTCTTCACTTTCTTCTTAATCATAATTACTTCTCCTGTCATATTATTCATAATCTTCATCATCAAGATCATTTTATTTATTTAAATTGTCTTCATCACGGTATTACAATTTTTATTTATTATTTTAAAGAGGCAATTTATTTTTTGCATTTTATACTTTACTACTTTGGTTATTTTATTTTAATTAAGTATTTTAATACTTTTTAGGTTGATTTTTAATCTTTTCACCATCTTAACTGCTATCTTATGAATTTTGATTTTCTTCGGTCAAAGAATTGCGTTTCTAATAAATAGGTTTTTTTTATAGAGCTTAGGTTGGAGGTCTTGTTAAACTACTGTTTATCCTAGAGCCTTACATTTATTATTAAGTTTAGTTATCATTATACTAATTTTTTTTAGGATCTTATGATCTATAAGCATTGACTTTTCTTGAGGTACTTGATGCATCTGCATCAGTGGCATCATAGTTTTATATCTTTGAATTGTTACCAAATGATGAAGCTGAGTTATCATTTTATCCTAGCTGATGATTATTTTATCTCAAGTTACTAGTTGCATTACCAGATTATTAAGAATTTAAATTTTTCTTTTGTTTGTTTAAATCAATTGTGTAATTAGCTTATTCACTTGCAGGATTAACAAAATTTGAAGAGGCATAACTTTATCCTTACGAAGTATTTTTATTGAACTAGGTTTAGACAGGAGGTTTAGAAGTATCTGCATTACCTATAGAACGAGAAACTAATGTAGAATTATTTCCCTTAATTGGTGAAACTGTATCAGTTCTATTTCCTAATTTAAAAAAAAAACTAACTTAATTAATGAATAAAAAAACAGTCATCATTGAAAAAATATGTGATTTATTTACTAAAATCAAACAAAAAAAAAAGAAATTAATTTTCTCTTTTTTTATAATTTACCTCCCCTTAATGGACTAACTCTGCTGTTTCCATTAGAAGGTTTTTCTTTGTTGTTTGATTAGAATACCATTTAGTCAGATACTTGTTTAAGATTATTTACTATACCTCTTTCTTATGAAAGGTGGTGATTAGATCCATTTCTACTTTTATTTAGATTATTGTTTGATGTACTTGCACTCATGCCTGCTTATTGATTACTCGGAGCTACGATATTATTTGCCTTTTGCTAAGCAGTTGGAGTCTTATTTAAATTACGTGAAGTAGGACCGACTGCAAGAGATGAAACAGTTAAGTTATTTTATTGTAATGAAGAAGAAGATGTAGCAAATACAAAGTGGTTATCGTCATTGCCCATAGAAACGCTTTGCTAAAGTTTTTGAGTGTGACTAGTATTGTTTGAAGTAGTTAAGTAGTTTCCAATGTTTGCATCCATAGATTTTTATTGTAATAGTCGATTATTTGAAGTATTAGCTGTGCTTTAATGATTATCAAAGTTGCTTATTTCTTCTTATAGTAATTTTTTTATTGAAGTATCTTGGTTAGCTAAGATTCTCTCGGCTTTCTAAGGATAGAGACTGTAATATATTCCAAATACCTAACGAAAATTCAACCTAACTTCTGGGTTGGCATCCTGAACTCCCTTGCTAATTGATGAATCTAATTGTGGTAAGAATCTATCTAATTGAGCTTAATTTAATTCTGGTAAAATCTAAACAAGGTATTAAGATACTCGAGATCTCACTTACTAACTTTTTGAAGAGCATTCTTCTAGTAGCTGAGGCATAAACGATGAGCTTGGGCAATATTCAATAATACTTTATATACAATAATGGGCATTTTCACAGAGAGTTTTATTACCAGAGTTTATAATATTAAGTAAACTCTCTTTTGATACATATTTAATAGCAATAGACTATTTTTAAAATAAAATAATCAGCTTAAAATAAAAATGTATTTAATGTAAAAGAAAAGAATTTCTTAGTTAAAAAACTTATAAATATGAAGGTTAATTAGAAATAAACTTTCATGTTAACCAATCATAAAATTATTAAAATCATACAAAAAAAAAATTAAAAATAATTTATGTAACATTTTTCGAAATTAATTTATGAGATTTAATTAAAAATTTTTTGAAAAATGAAGATTTTTAACAGATAGTTATATATTTGATTTTTTGAATATTTTTGATATTTCAAATAAACTGTAGAATTTTATAAAAAATTTAACTAAATTACAAATGTCATTTATTTCAACAAATTCTAGAAAACCAAGTCATATAAAATATTATATTTGGCTTGCATGCATGCATAAATAAGTAGAACAAGCATTTTCAAAATATAGCTTGTAGCTTTATAAACAAATTTTTTAACTTTTTTTAACTGTTCTTGTTTGCTTTACATATGCTAGTATTTAAAAAAATGTTTTTGCTTTTATTTATAAATACTTGTTTACTGCGCATGCAAAAAATATGTATCTTGATCTTTTTTAAACAAATGTAAATATTTATTACTTCAAATGATTTTTGCATTTTTTCGGCACTTATTGATAGTAACTTACAAGCTTCCTTTTATACTGCTGAACGTAGGTCTTTGAGCTTTTAAAATTAATAAGTATATATAAATTATATAATTTTTATTTCATTCAAATATAAATATTTATTGCAGAATTCTCCATACTTAAATGACAAGCATAAAAAAAAATCTATAAACTTTCAATAAGCTTCATCATCAAAAATAAAATAATTACCTAATAATTTATATAATTGTATAGCTTTTAGTAATTTGGCATAAAGACTTCATGAGTCCATGTATTTCCTACTACCATTCCTTAAAGCGTCTTAAGGGCTTCTAATCTTTTGTTCCAGTCAGCATCTAATTATTAAAATTATCAACAATGATATTGTTTGCATTTTTGGTAATTTAAACTTAATTTAAAACCAAATTTTAAAAGAATTTAGCCATATTTTAAATATTTATTGATTTGATTTGCTGTTTTATAATTTAATTCATTAGGTCAGTATAATTAAATGTAAGTTTAGCTTACAAGTAAAAATCCATATATTTAGTGAATGTATGCCATATAAATTGCTTTCATAACTTTCATTTTTTTAAAATAAGCATAAATTTACTTGGATTCTCAAGAACTGAAGAGATCTTTTGAAATTCTACTGTTATTTCTTTTTCTGTTTTCAAATTGATGGGCTTGATATCATCTTTATTACTCCCCATATTATCTTCTCAAATTCTAGCTTAATTTTGTTATTCTCTACTGTTGAAGTTTGTTACAATAAATCTGCTTGTTTTTATTGCAAAAGACACACTAATTCTTTAAAAAATAATTTTTGCTTTATTTAATTTGCCCCTTTATCTAAACTGTTAACTCGCGCTTTTATTTTATTTAACAATTCTGACAGGAATTTTTTTTACTGAGATTGATTGATTTTTCTTTATCTTTAGTTTATATCTATCAATTATTTTTCTTTTTGAATTTCTAAACTTTTTCTTTTAAATTTCACTTTATCTTCCAAGCAGATTGATAGATAGATAGATAAATAGATAGATAGTTAATTAATTTTTAACTATGCTGATAATAATCAATTAATTTATGGAAAAATTTTTATTTAATACATCTTAGACCAAGATATTAAACAACTATCAAATGAATAACAAAAAAATAAAAATAAATAACATTTCCCTCAATTATCAATGAAAGCATGAACAACTTTGTCATTTTAAAGGCCAATTAATTTTTCAAAGCTTTTTCAATCAATACCTATTTAATTATATATTTTTTTAATCTTAAAATAGTATATACATTACTTATTTAGTATCTTACTTATTCAAATTTTTTCATTATTAATTAAGTTCAATCTTAAGGTAGTGTTAATTTGAAAATTGATAATCCTTCTTTATTATCTATAAATAGTCTAATGTAATTATTAATTTTAAAACTCCAATTTTTTTGCTGGAAATCGCTTCTCAAATAAATAAATAAATATTACCATTTGTTAATAATAAATTTAATTCACATTTATTTTTTTCTGTTAAAATTATATTTTAATTTGAAAATATTTTTTATTTTTTATCAAATCAATAAATAAATAAATAATTATTTTTTTTAACTTAATGTAAATTAAAATGACAAAATTAAATATCATCTTTATGTTAATTCAAAAATCAAATTATTTGTTTATTTATTACATTTATTTTTTTATAATAATTCATTTAAAACTCCTGTTTTTATGATAAATTGCTTCTTTTTTTATTTTCAGTTAAAATTATATTTATATGATAAAAAATATTTTAAATTTTATATATGATTAAATAAATTTTCAGAGTTTAATTTAAAACATTTAAAATATTTTCAAAAGTATTAGGATCTTTCTTGCACAGAATCAAAATTGTATGTTTATTTACTAAAAACAATTTCAATAGTAATAAAATAATGTTTATCTATATATTACATTTATTGATGCTTTGATTGATCAGATCTAAACTTTAATTATACTTATGAATACTTTTTGAAAGAAATTTCAATAAAAATCTAAGTATTATCCGCTAAACATACAATTTAATAAAAAAATTAATTAGTTTTTTAAATTAAAACAAGAAAAATCTTTCGTTATTTTAATGCTACTTTAAGTTGCAAAATATTTTAATTAGAAAGCAAAATGCTTAGACCATTAATTAATAAATAAATATAAAATATTTACAATTATTTTTTGATATTTTATGTCATATAAAAAAATTAAATTTAAAGACTGGCTAAGAAGTTATAACAAGTAGTAAATAATTAATTACTTACTTACTTAATTAATGATTTAATAAATATTATATATCAATAATTTTAATTAATATTCAACTCCATATTTTAAAGTTTTTTAATCATTTTATTTCAAATATGCTTAGTTCAAATGCATCCGCTGCTAATTTTATTGTTAGAAAACCTAAAAATCCATTAACTAATTCTGTCCAAAATCTAAGTAAATTGATATCATCCATTCTATTATAAAATTTACTTAAAATAAATTTATGTGCTCTCTGAGATCAATCATACATAATATTATATTTGCCAATTATTGCAATGTCTTAATATTTAAAATTGTTATTTTTTTAACAGAAATAGAAAAAGAACCTATTTAAAATGATAAAATAATTATGACTCCCTCTGTAGCCAAGTTTGCAGGATACGAAATAAATAAACTTAATATTGTTAGAATCAAATTATAAAATAAAACAGTTGATCCAGTTAGAATACATGTTCTACCCTTCAACAATTAATTTTTTTAAACAAAAATTAACAAAAGAGGATTACTACTTCCTCGATCATCTGATGATTTATTTATATATTTTAGGCCTACTTAATATAAGTAATTCTTTATTCTTCTTAAAACAAACTTGAAGTATTCCTTCAGCAAATATTTTAATTCATTTTAAATCGGCTTCTATATTCATTATAATATCATATTCTAAGTAAGATAAATAATTAAATTATTTTTACAAGCATAGAATTTATTATGATGAAGCAAGAATCAACATAGATTAAGATATTGTTATACTTCCTATTCATGCTTATCCTGTCATAGATAGGGATAATATTTAAGAAATATTTCCTCGTGTAATTAACTTTGGAAAAGTCTATTTGAATGAAAAAGAAATTTAGGTATTAAATATTTATTGTTTTTTATATTAGAATTAATGCTTTGATACTTATGAAAACTTTAATTTTTAATGAATATTTTGCAGCATATATTTATTCTACTTAAATTTAAAAATGCTAATATAATAATAAGCAACTTAAATAATTTTTTAAATTAATAATTAAAATAGAGAATTCCAATCAGATGCAAAATACCTTTGAATTTCTCATTTGAGTTTTTTATGCTTGAATAAAACGAATGCATAAATATTTATCCTACAAAAGGAACTATTCCTGGAAATGGTTATATTGATATAGAAGTTTGGTTTACACCATAAAAAATAGCTAATGAAAATAAAATAATTAGAGAAGATAGAGATGAAAAAAATTTAAAAGATGAAAAAGATGATGATGAGTATGTAGCAAAATACGAGGTTATTAAATGATTTATTCTTTCATTTAATTTATAAATCCCTCTATGGTATAAAAGAATAAATATATTATTTTATTATTAAAGCTTAGAACCTCTTAATTTGATTTTGAACCTCTTAAAATTACAGTCAAAGGATAATGTGTAAAAGTGGGAAGAAATCTTATTTACAATAAAAATAATGATAAAGATGGGTTAAAGGAGAATCTGCTCTCTTCATAAAAAGATAGAACCCCTGAAGAATCTATGATTTCTGTTGGTGAAAAAGAAGAAAAATAATAAAAAATTCCTAGTTTGGATAATCTAAGATCTACCAAAGAAAAGGTACCACTAATGGTCAGTACATAGAAATAGAATAATTCCATATTGCCTTTGTCAACATTAAATGATTAGAGTTAAATTTAAAATCCACTTGCAATCTCATAGAGGAGTGATGATGATGATAACCAATCTTTGCATTAAAGTAGCCATTTGTAGCTATCTAGGACTTTGATGCCAAAAAATTTCTTTGATTTAGATGATGGAAAGAAACAAATGATTAAGAGAGTTACTAACTTATTCAAAAAGAAATCAGACTTATATTCAGATTTAGTAAAATAATTTATGATAAAGATTCATATTTACTTAAGTACTTAAATATTAGTCAGAAGATAAAAAACATGATGGAACCAAAATGTTTAAAGTAATTATGAAAGCAAAGATTTAAGCTGATTCAAGCAATCGTGCTTAATTTGAAAATATTTTTCTAGAAAGGTTTTCTAGAATCAGCAACTAAGACGAGAAAAAATCTCTTAAATTTTTTTCTTGCATTGGTGATAAAAATATAACTAAAGTAGAAGTGAATTAAGTTAGAGAGTAAAGAGTTGATTTCCTTAATAAGAAAAGAAATGAATTAGAATAAAAAGGTATTAAGAGGTATTAATTACATTAACTAATATAAGCAAATAAAAACATGTTTTATAAATGAACTAGATTTGATTTAGAATTAAATAAAGATGCTCCAATCATAGAATAGATTGTTCCAAACTTCGATTGTAAATGGGATTTAAGTAAAAATGATAAAGAGAAAAGAAAAAACATAGTACTAAAGAGGTTACTTAGTTATGTAGCAAAGCTTATTCTTATGACAAGACTAAAAGATAACTGTAATGCCATTTCAGATCTTGTCAAAAACATAAAATATAAATTCAAGTAAATTTTTTTATTAATTTATTTAATATTATTAACTTATTTAATAATCAAATTTTAGTAAAGAGCAATAATCTATTGAGATAGAGAAAGCAAAAAAGTAATATCATGAGTAAGCTAAAATCTTAAACGAAACATATTAGTAATTCTTAATTTATTTAATGGATATTTAAAAAATGAAATAAATTTATTTTATTATTTTTTAGGTAAGAAAAAAATAAAGTAAAATTAGAAATAGAAACAACTAAAAACTTACCAAAAGATGCTACGTATTTATTCAATAATATTTAAGAAAGATTAACTAACTAATTTATCTTTTAAACTATAGAATAGAGTAGAAAGAAAGAGATTTACAATTTTAGTTATTGTCAGTAGAAGGAGCTTACAGGTAATTTGAAAATTATGAATTTTCTTTTTTTTTGATATGTTTAAATAAATTAATTAAAGTGAATCTCTAAAATTGGCCAGAATTTAATTTGAAGAAAAAGAAAAGCATATAAAATCCACTAATTACTTGGGCAGAAAAGAACATCGAGCTGATTTAAAAGAGTATGTCAGAAAATTAGTTATCGAAGATTGGTAGAAAGTAGAATACACAAATTTCAATAAAAAATCAGGAGGAAAGGGAAACTTTTAATTTGAATTTGAAGAGCATAACGTGGCTAGGACATTTTATCCTATATAGTATGAAAGCTACAACACATTTTCAAGTTTTAAATATGAAGTTAATCCAAGGACAGGTTTTGATGATTATGCTCCTATAGAAATAATTAGTTAATGTGATTCTGAAGTTATGCAATATAGGAGTAATATTCTATAAGATATATTTATTTTTTAATTTTTTTTAACTTTAATATTTAAATCCAAAAAATTATTTCACTTTGGTTATTATAGATTGGGAAGTTCCTCCTTTGATTCATTATCCTCCTATTGAAGAATAGCGTGTCTATCGAACAGGAGCAGAAGAAGAATACTCAACAAAAGGAAGAATAGGAAATCATGACAAAATAGAAGATAAAAAAGAGAAAAATATGCCAAAAACATTTACATATAAATTTGACATACCACCTTATTCTTTATTATTACCCCATAGCACACTGAGAACTTATGATAAAATGATTCCAATTACTGAAATAGATCCAGACTTTTATTTAAATCCTTCACCCTTTTCTTTACAAGATGAGCTAGACCCGAATGAGTCAGAAGTTACTATAAGTGGAGAAACAAATATTTCTACCTAAGCATCCACAGGTTACTAAAATGAAGTCATTGAACATGACTATCTCTCTAAGATTCCTGGACTTAATTCATCACATATAACAAAGCACTTATAAGTTGAGTTATATTCATATTTCAGAAATAAATTGTAAATTCCTTCAGGTAATTTAAAAACTGATTGCTATTTTAAAGTTTATTTTTATTTTTTACTAAATAAATAAATAAATGCATAGATTGTGGTAACATAAAGGAGGTTGATTATGGTTTATCTATTTTCAAGGGATAACCTGACTATGAAGATCATTTAAGTGATGATGAAGAATATATAATAGATTCTTAAATAAAAGCATAATAAAATAAAAATGAAAAGTAAAAAAAGAACCCTAAGGTAATAATTTATTTTCTAAATATTTAACTTACCAATTTAGTAACCTCTATAAATTATTTTTTTTTTAATAGGAGAAAAATGTAGAAAATGTTGCTTAGTTTTTAAAACAGATAGAGGAAGATGATGAAGAATTAGCTAAATTAAAGTAAGTTTAATAGGAAGAAATATTTGATGAACTTGAAGATACCTAAGCTAATATTTCTATTGGATTAAAGTAAATAATTAATTAATAAAGTAAATGTATTTAATTTTAATATTGAAATAAATAGAGCAGAGAAATATAAATGGATAGCGACAATGCCTTCTAAGACCAACGAATATAATAGATTTATTTATAATAATAAATCTAAGCTTTATATTTGATTATTAATTTGATCAAACAAAATTAAATTAATTATTAATTAATTAAATAAAAAACTTGAAATTAAAATATTCTTTGTTAATTAAATTTTTTATTTATTTTTTGTCATTTTAGTTTAATAAATTAATTATTCAAATTAAGTAAACCCATAATTTAATGATATTATTAATTAATAAATATAAGGTTGTGTATTTAATAAATAGGTAAGGGTAACAGAGTCATTAACTATATCTCCATATGTTGTTAATGCTTGCGTTATCTATAGTGAAACTTCTCTTAGGCTCTTATCATATGTTCATATGTGAAAAGATACCAAGATAAGGACATTTTTAAATAATATCTATTATTATTTTCATTTTTTATAAAAATTAATTCATTAATGATTTTTAAGAATCTAATTTTTTGTATAAAAAAATTATCTTTAAAGCAAACATTTCAAAGTTAAGTTAAAGGTAATAACTATTTAACAATTTTTGTTGATTGGTCCATCATTTCTGATTTATTAATTTATATGATGTGGTAAATTCTCAATTTCAATTTCTGTATTTAATATAATTTTTGATAATAAGTAGTAAATTAATTTCAGAGTGAATAAATTTTTTCTCAAAAGAAGAAACCATGAATAACAAAAGATTAGATTCTGGGTAGCATTAAGACTGGGATCTCTTAAAAATAGGATTAAATGATAAAATGCTTAAGTTAGATTTGGATGAGAAGATTATATTTTCTTGCACCATGATTAAAATCAACAAAAAAGAAAAGTCACAAAATCGAAATTTCTTATTAACATCAAAGCGTATTATGAATGTTGGCAAAAAGGTGAAAAGAAGCATAGATTTAATGAATTTAGCAGGTATTTCTCTAAGTTTAGAATCATATGAGTTTGTAATTCATGTCAAAGATGAATATGACTACAGGCTGCTCTCAGAAGAATATAGGGAAAATTTTATATACTATCTAGTTGAAGCTTACAATAATGTAATAATAATATCATTCAAAAAAATTAATTGATATTTTTCATTTATGATCATGATTAATATATAATTTAAGCGGCTAAAATCTTGTTTAAATTATTATTTAAGGAGGATTTAAACATAATTTTTTCTATTTTAAAGAAAAGCATTTATTTCATAAAAAGATTTTATGTGTTTGTTTATTTGTGAGAATACAATTTAGAAAAAAAATATTATGAAAATAAATAAGTAAAAAAGTTAACAATTTTGAATATTACTGCTAAAAATGTGAAATAATTGCTAACATGTTAATAATTTTTTATTAAATCTTAGTACATGAAAAGAGATCTTTTAATTTTTGTGCATAAAGAAAGCTAGCTGTAGCATTGCACCACGTTGGAAACAGATAGAGATAAAAAGCGCTCAAAAATTCCTACTTAGGGAGGAATACTTTGCAATTAAAACAACTTAAATATAAATATATCAAATAAATATATAGATTCTTCTAAAAGATAATCTGTAATATACATTAGAGAAAAAAATATTCTGCAGGCATGGATTAAAAATTTTATTCCTGATATGAAAATAAGCTAGAGTAAAGTAGGTTCAAAATACCACACCATTTATTATTCTAGATGCACTTTAAAAAGTTTATAAAACAAGCATTATGCTGTCAGAACAGTTTAATGCAGTACAGAAGAAGAAGAAAATGAATATATTGATAGAATTAATAGATCAATTAATGATCCATTTGTTATTCCCTTAGAGTTTTGCTTTAAAGACAATAACGATTTCTATTTAGTTATGCAGGTATTAGGAAATGATTTGTTTTAAAGATTATACTGCTCTCATAATCTCTCTGAAATGGCTGCAAAATATTATTTTGTGCAAATACTTTGTGGATTATAATTATACCATAGTAAGCTTCACTGCCACTATGGAGAGTTAAAACCAGAAAATATCTTACTGGATGAAATGGGTAGAGTGTTTCTAACAGGATATCGCTCTCCAAAGAAAAATCTTACAAGTGAGACTCTTGAATATACTGCACCTGAGCTGCTACGAGGAGAACCTAAATCAATAGCTTCTGACTTTTGGTGTCTTGGAATTCTCCTATATGAGATGCTAGTAGGAATACCACCATTTTACTATGAAGGCTAAGAATCAATTATGATTTAACTAATAATAGAAAATAATGTTTAATTCCCAAAATTTTTAAATATATCTTAAGAAGCAAAAAGCATGATACTTTCTTTACTAAAATCAAATAAAAACGAAAGGATAGGTGTTAATTCAGGGCTAGAAGAATTTAAAAAGCATCCTTGGCTATAAAATATTGACTGGTAGGGTCATTTGAAAAAGTAAATATTTAATCCTGAAGATTTAGAAGGGAATCCTAACGAATCTATGCGTAAAATAAAGTTTGATTATTGCCCAGTGGAATAAAATGAATAAACATATCTTTTTTGAAAATAATAAAACTGCCCTTTTATATAAAATGTAATTTTAATTAAATTCTAAACTTATATTTTTAAATATGAGCAAAACAATATTTATATTATCAACAATCTATTTATTTTAAAATAATATTATTTATTTATTTGTAAACCTATTTTTTATCTGTTTTAGGCTAATTTATTTTAAAAAGAAATTATATTCAAATAATTATGTTTGGCAGACTTTTCAGCTTAATTCAGTCATAAAAATAATTTAAAGTTTAAAGATTATTGATTGATTTTAAAATAAACTAATTTATTAAAAATTTCAAAATTAAATTAAGCTTGTTTACTATAAATATAATTAAAATTTTAAAAATTAATGGTTAAAATATAAAATTTTTTTTGTTTATTTAAATTTATCTTACATATAATTAACAAGCTATCAGTACTATTGTTTATTGTTAATAATTCAATAGATGATATAATGTTTATTTCTTATTTATCATAAGTATATTGCCAACTATGATCATTTTTAAATATATAAATATCTAATGAATATGGGTTATAAAATGAATTGAAAAATAATTTATTGAATAATTAAATTAAATCAATGATTTATTTAGATTAACTATTTAAATTAATTTCACAAAACAAAATAACAAAAAATATAACTAAAACGAAGATTTTTATATATAACATTTTATGTATAAATTTAATAGAATAAAAAAATTGTGATTTAACAATTAATTGGTTGGTATATAGGTAAATAGATATATAGATTATTATTTTAATTATTCATTTTGTTTTAGTATTATTTATAGATAGGGTAAATATAACTATTTTGAAAATTACATTAGATATATAATTAGTGATAAATGAATTATTTATTTATTTAATTATTTTGTGGTAATCATTTTAGTGAGTGATTTTATGAATTTCATTAATTAATTATTTTTTTCTTCTTTGTAATTAATTTATGTTTCAGCTTTTTATATCCATTATAAAAATAAATATTGAATTGTTTCAATAATTAATATTTGGTTTTTTCTTTGTTTGTTTGTTTGTTTGTTTGCTTGCTTGTTTTTGCTTTCGTTTTGAATGCTTTTTTATATTAAAATTGCTATTTATTTGATTGGTTACTTTCTCACATCATTGATTCGTTTAGTTTGTTAACTGTATCTTTTGCAAGAAATTCATCGTTGCAACCATCGATTAAATGTTGGTTATGGTTATTACCCATGTTATGATTGTTATTACTATTATTATTCAAATTGGTACTGTTATTTGTGTTACTTTGAGTATTGTTTAGAGATTCTTCTATCTTTTACTCATTTATAAATTTATGGAAGTCTTCCCATTAGGAATTTTATTGGTGAGGATTATTATAAAGAGTACTGGCATTTGCATTTCCATTCATATTAAAACCATGCAAACTATCATTCATATTTACACTTTTATTTAGAATTGAAGTTAATTGTTAAGCATCATTTGCTGCATTCAAAGACATGTTGGTAACGTTGTTTCTTTGTTTTTTTCTAATTGGACTAGAAGGCTAGTTTGTTGTTGAATGGGGAAGAGCTAAAGGTGGGTATTCATTGTTGTTGAAAAGTTTACTAAAATCTAATGATGCCTTATTATTGATGTTATTAGCTTCATTCAAATCACCAAAATTATTGAAAGCATTTGATGCTGCTAATTGTTGGTGATTGTTTAAGAAATCTTCTAAGTTAAAATTATTTCCAAATGCATTTGGATTAACATTACCAAAACGACTTGCAGAAATACCATCATCTTCTTTTTTGAATTTTTTACTCTTGCCCAAAAGTAAACTTTCATTTAAATTTTCTAATTCCTCTGGACCCAAGCCTAAGCTCATATTTGGATTGAAAGGATTACTCATCATCTTCTTTAAGCCGCGCTTCTAAAGTAGATCAGTTGAGCTGCTTGGATTCATTGTTGCTTGATTGATTTAACTATTTAATTCCAAGCTGCTTAAATCTTAGGTGCCTCCTTGACTAGTCATAAAGTTTTATAATTTAGAAAGTAAGTCTTAGTTTTACTTATGATAGCTATCAACAAAATTAGTTATTTGTTGGCCTTTTTACTATCCATTATCAGGGTTTTTTTTAGAATCGTGTTTGTTCTTTAAGTTAGACATAAGCTTATCAATAAATTTTTGAGCAAATTACTATCCGTTTGTAACCATTTACAACTAATTTCCATTTTAACTACTTAAGAGATTAGATGCATTCATGTTACCGCCATTGAAGCTGCTATTTAAGTCATTTATATTATTGTTATTGTTAAATTAGAATCCATTTAAACTACTAGCTATGTCATTACCTTCCCATCTTTTTGAATTAGCTAAATTACTTCTGTTAGCACCATTCATTATATCGTTTTATTCATCATTTTCATTATCTGATATATCTTCTTACTTCAAATAATCTGATTATAAAAGTTCTTCATAAAGTTAAAATAAAATAATTGTTAATAACTGCTGATATTCCAAATTAAGAAAATAGCAAATTATTAATTATTGTAAGGAAAGAAATTTCAAATTTTATTTAATTGATTTCTATATGCTTTATATAATCTAAAAACAACAAATAAAATCTCATGTTAACCTTTGCAAAATCTACTAACTTATTCACAAATTAAATCAAAAATTTTTAATTGACAAATTTATAAATTTACTAAATAGATTTTAAAAAATATTAATTACTGCTATCCAAATATGCTTTTCGAAAATTTAAGAAATCGTTACTTTCCTTACAAATAAAAAAACAAACTGTAAATTACCATTGGGCTTTTTTCCATTTAAAAAGGCTAACTCTGGGATTTGCTTTGGTCCAATGTAATTTAAAACTAAACTAAGTAGCTTTTCAATCTTCTTTTAAGACTTCTCTCTATAAAAGGAAAATAAATTCATAAATTATTTATTAAAAAGCTTAAATATTTACTTTTTCTTGTTGATTTCTCCCCATAATAACTTATTTTCTCCTAAAATTTGAGTATTTTAAGCAATTAAAACTGAGCAAGCCTTTTCAAGACTTTCTTGCTTTTATTTTAGTGTAACCATCTTTTGATAATATAAAATTTTAATAAACTTTTGTCATAGAATAAATGATTACTTCTTTTAAGAGATATTGAGTATCACTTGTTATTTTTTTTTACTCTTTTTGAGTAACAACAGCATCTTACATCTAAGTTTCATTTATTTTTCTTTTGATTTCACAGAGAAGATTTCTATTTTTACATAAATATTTGTAACTCTCAAATTAAAATTTTGTTACATGAATTTATAAATTTCAATCTTATAAAGGAGCATAAGAAAATTTTTTATTTTTTCCAAAATTTAGCAGAAAAATTTTATGATTGTGAAAGTATTAAAATGCATAATTTAAATATTTTGAAATGGAAATAGTAATTTATTCCAAAAATATAAAATTTTTTATTAGATAAGTAAAAATTATTCTTCACTTTATCTTTTTTTAGAATGAAAATAAAACAAATAAAAAAAGGATTTCATAAAATGTAAATTATTATTGAAGCACTCCTATTAATAAACTAATCAATTAGAATATAATTATAAAATATTACGGATAACCTCTTCTGAAAAGACGATGTCTCCATTCGTTTTCTTCGCTATCATGTCTCAACTTATGGAAATCATACATGTTAAGCTTTATTTTAAATAAATAACAATTAGAATTTAAATAAAAGATTGAAAATTAATTATTATTCTCTATCATCATGCATTTAACTAATTAGTTATCATAAGTATTCTCAAATATTAAAGCAATATTAAAAGAATAATTTCTTTTATTTAAAAATTATAAAATTTTCTGCAAATACTTTGCTAGGGACATGCAGCAAATTAAATTTTACTAATTCTAAAATATAGAGATGAAATAATTACCTATCTCACAAAGGAAGCAAAGTTATTAGTTTTGAAGTATTTGGGTAAAACCTTTTCTGCAAACTCATTAGGTTTTTTTACTTTGAAAGCTTTACCATCTTCGTTCCAGCTAATAATGTCAACATATTCAGGATTCTATTTATTTTTATTAAAAGTAATTGTTAAAAAAAGTAAATGAACGCTTTAGGTATTTTGTTAAAACATGTTGTTTGGTTTCAAAAACCTTTTATTTGCTTTTATGTACAAAATGCAATTGAATTTTGTAGAATTTTATCAATTGCTAATATTTTTATATTTTAATGAAGTGGTTCTTCTCTTTTTGAATGAAAAATGGCTTTACCTCTAAAATTTTGTAGGTCTTGGAAAGGAAACCAGGAACAGTATTATTATTTCTAGTGGAGTTTCTTTTGCGCATTTTACTACTTAATTTGCCTTACTTAATATGTTTTTATGATAGAATACTTGCTTTTTATTTTTCTCTTTGATAAGGTTTTTATCAATAATTATGAAAATCAATCTAATTCCTAAACGAATATTTATAATCTTTTTAGGTTTTTGTATGATGACAATTGAAGTCAATTAGTCGCTTATTTATTATTTAGCTTTAGTTTTTAATTTATTTGAACTTATTTATCATTATCAATTAATTACGAATTATCAATGCGCCTTGTTAATTAAATAATCAAAAAAAAAAAATCACTAGATAATATATCATTCATTCTATTAAGAGTGGGAAGAATCGCGGCTACTAATTTCTTCACTATTCATCTAATTATATTTTATTTACTTAATTTAATTTAAAAGAGGATTATTGCTTGGTACATTAATACAAAACTTCCCCTACCTTTCTACAAACTTTATAAAAATTTTACATAATTTGTTTTTGAATTGTTTTAGATTTGCATTCATTTTAATATACAAATATATTGATATTTTTTAGGACTTTTCATATTATTTTATTTTAGCAAAATCAGACTTTTAATACTTTTAAAGTAGATACCAAGCACTGTCTTACAGCATTCTTTAAATATTACTTAACATTATTGCTTTTAAATAATATTTACTTCCTAATTTTGTAATCCATTTTTTAGAATTTATCTAAAAGCCTATCTACAAAAATAAGTAAATAATCTAATCGCAGTTAAAAGTTTGTAAAAAATAATTTTTCAACCAATAAAATAATTTTAAGTTAATTTCAAACATTTCTTGACTACTAGCCAGGTTGGTATTTTAAAAATTTTTTAAATTGATAGGAAAAAATAAAAGAAATTTCATAATAAGTTTTATTAGATTTTTCAAGTAAAGCATGATAAAATAGAAAAATTAAAATGATAATAAATTTATCTGAGTTGCTTATTTGAAAGAGAAAAAGAATATTTAATGACAGCAAGCTAATTATTTATATGAAATTAATCGATTTTTGGTTTTAGAAAGTTGATATGATCAAAAACAAAAGAAATTTTCTAAACAATTTCTTAAATCTGAAAAAAAGATATGTGTAAGTAAAAAAATCATAATTAAAATTATTGAATGATCAAAAAATAATATCAAACAAGAGTTTATCAATCAATAAATCAATTATTTGATTACTTCTACTTCTATTTATTATTTATTAGTGGGTAGGTCTAAATAAAATTAAGCGCTAAAAATGGATATTTTAAAAAAAAGACAAATTCTTGTGATTGTGTAAAGAATTACTTTGATAAATACAAAAAGCTCTTAATATCATTAAAAATTGCCTAATTATCAAACCTAACTATTAGTACTTTGAAATGAAAAAAGTGTGGGGAATTTTCTCGAATCTTCTAATTTAATTTGATATTAATTCTTCTTTTCAATTCTGAAAAAATTTAGTATACATCTCTCATGCTTACTTTAATTTATAATTTAATTAATTATTTGACTGTTTGATTAATTGATTGATTTCCCTCCTAATTTTTATTTTCAACTTAATTCTTTTTGTATGTTCGCACCTCCTCTCGCCCTATGGAATTCTATACTTGCATTTTTATCCTTTTTAAGTTAAGCTACTTACCTTATTTCCAGCTTCAAGTTTTATACTTTAACTTGACATTTATTTACAATTTAAAATAATTTAAATATTTGGATAGAATCTCAATTTTAATTTCTTTTTCTTAAAACTAGTAAAATAAATTAATTACCCAACAATGAAGCAACATCTCAAAAGTTTTTTTAAAGAAAGCTTAATTTTTTATTTAACTTTTTAAGTAAGTTATACATGCATTTATATATTTTAATAAGCCATACTAAACAAAAAAAGTGTTGCTATTAATTTACCACTTCAAAATTTTAGATAAAATTAAAATATAATTAAATTAAAGTAATTTTATTTAATTAGTGATTGTAATTAATTATCGAGTTTTTTAATGCTTAGTAAAAGCAAAATACTTTCTGTATTTCTAATAATAAGTTAGTTAATTAATTAATTAATTATTTGATATGTAAATTCGAAACTTCCTTTTGATAAATTCAAATTAATTTCATATTTCAATAAAAATAAGTAAATAATATAATAAAAATTATACAATAAATGGATAATAATAATTTTTGCTTACAATTATAATTTTATTCTTAAATACTTTCTTAAGAAGAATTATTATTTTTTCAAATTGTAAATGTTATAATAATTTAAGATTAAAACAATCACATATAAATATAATACCTTAGCAGCTAACATATCAGCTAAGCAATCAATAGTGCTCTACAAACTTTTATTATTATATACATATTTTTCTCTTTTTTAAAGAAGCTTTGGTTTAAAATTTTAATATTTTTAATGAATAAATGAATGAGTGAATGTATGTATGAGCGAATTCAATTTATTTGAAATATGATATTAAATGAAAGAAAAATCAAAGAATTAAAAGAATAAATAAATAAAATAATAAAAAGATTTTTTATCTGAGCAAATCAGATTTTAAAAAGCTCTTTAATCATACATAAAATAAAGAACAAAAATATCTAAAAACTTTTGAATGATGTAAAAACTTTAAAAAGATTAATATATATTTAGCAATTAAGTTTTAAAGTAAGAATAAATAAATAAATTACATTCTTTATGTATTTTAAAAATACAATGATATATGTTGAAATAAAAATATGAACCCACAAATTAGAATTAATATTTTTTATATTTTATTTTTTTAGAAGCTCTCTAAATTATTTTTATTTTTAAATTTCAGGTAACAAATAAACGCTTAAACTCTGCTTAATTTGTTAATATTTATCTTTTTGCTTCATCATCGTTTTTATCTTCAATACTAAATACATAAGCTCCATTAGATGAATTTGATGTTATTATAATATACATATCAAGTATTGCTTTTAAATTATTTGCCACCATTACTTCTTAGTTAAGCTTTACTTCTTATTATATTATTGTAAGATGATTCTTAAAATCAAATAATATATTTCCTGTTGCTAAAGATGCAACATATAAACCTTGTCTCATCAATATAAACAAGTAAGGAATTCCAAAAGGTCCAAAATTCTCTACAACTGAGAAATCAATATCATCTACATCTGGAGATTCTAAACTAATCTTAACTTTTTTCAGACGGAATAAGTTAGTGTCAAACCTTACAAATTAAACATACACTCTATCGTGATCAATTTTATGAGGAAGAATTTATTAAATTATAACATATTTATTTCCGCTTATTGCTAGACATTTAGATACATATCCATCAACTAAATAACCTAATTTTAATTAAATCATGAATATATCAAATCTAAATTTTAAATTTTAGGAGATAAAAATTGTTTTGTGCTTTTATAAATTAATTCATTTTTGAATGTAAAATAATTTTTTAATTTTTTTTATTAATTTATTTACTGATATATTTTTCCTCAAACAAACTTTTAAATGTTTATTTTTTGAAATCCACACGACCTCTATAGAATATAACTTCTTAATCAGGCTCTTATGGCAAATTTTCAGATGATATAATAATGTCAGCTAAATCTTTTAAGCTTTCGCTTTAGTTTTTCTTTAGGTAAATACATCTTTTCTCATAATCCTAATTTTGAGAAATCAAACTTTTAAAGTATTATTTTCCTTTATCTTCTTATGAACCTGCTTGATTGAGATCTACACTTACACTATTAGGTCCATCTGCTTTATCATTTGAATTTTTTAAATTGTAACTCATAACCTAGCAAGAAACCTAATTTATAAATAGAATTAAAGTATCTTTAACTAGATTTATTTTTGCTTATTTACTTTGTATTTAGATTTTGGAAAGTAACCATCTATTTTGATTAGATACTAGTCTTTTTCATAAACCCAATAGAAAATATAGCCCTATAAATGATTAATTCATCTTAAATATTGAAAAAATTATAACAATTGAAATAATTGTTATTTACTTTTGAATCAATAGATATGAATGTTTCTGGTTTATTTAAAAATACTATTTGAATGATTTTCGCTTTATGTTCAACGAAGAACTCTCTAAATATATTAATATGCTTATCATGCTCCTCATTATGATTGTCAACAATTTCTAAAACTCTGGCATGCTCATTTGGAAATTCAGCTTCATTAAAAGTAATGATTGGACTATTTACTACATTATGAATAGGAAATTTATAGTTAATTCCTTTGTTAAGATCTTTGTTAGAATTGAATTTCATTATCAACCCCTTTTCACATCCCATTACAATATAAGGTTATAATCCCTTTATTTAAGGTAAGAAATAATAAAACAATTATCTAGAAATCAAAATAATAAATTTACTGTAAAAGTAATACCAGGATGAAAGCTACAAAAAACAATTTTTAGAATATCTTAACTGTTGACTTTTCCACTTCTAGTTAACATTTTCCAGTCAAAATTGTAATATGTCCTCATATTTAAAGTTGTTTCAAGTGTATTTTATTGCTTTTAATTTAATGATTTTAAATTTTAAGCATTAAAATTGACAGACATATTACCATCCTCATCTAATGCCATCAATTAACTCATATTATCAAAAGCAAACTCCAAATGTATTATTTTCTTTGAATTTTAACCTTCAACCTTTAAAATTTATTTTTTTAAAACATTAAATAAAAAATTAATAATTTTTAATCAATTTCTTAAACATAATCTTCTAAATATTTTTAAAAATCTTGAAAAAGCTTGAATTAAACTTGATTTAAATTTCATATTTTTTTGGAAAACATAATAAAAAAACTTTTTGCCTGCCTTCAATCTAATTGCAGCAACCTTAAAAAAAACAAATCCTAAAAACTTCATTTTTAAAAGAAATTATTTAATTTTTGAATAAATTAATAAAAGTATTTATCATTTAAATTATTTTTTCTGGAAAACTTAGCTTCAATAAAAAATTAATAAGAGTTGTTTGTTTACTCTAGCTATAAGCATAATATCTCCTGGAGGTGTAGAATAAATTTCAATTTATCCATTAGAATAGCCAATAGCTAGAAGTTCTTTGTTAAACGAAAGCGCTATAGCAGTGACAGTAAACTTCTTTTTTGGGTTATGCTATAAATAGGGGTACTCCATCAATTAAACATTTTCATTCCAGTACTCTATTTCCATTTAAAGAATTTACTCAGTTCCGAGAGTTTCAGTACATTCTATTTCTGGATACATTTGTAAAACTGTTTAGTCATCATCTTCTTATTATTCTTACTCTTCATCTTTTTTGTCTTCATCTGCATCTTTACCTTTGTCTTTATCTTTCTTGGCATCTTTACCCTTGGCCTATTTTTCTTTCTTTTATTTCTTTAATACTTCATCTATTTTTTCCATGTCTTTATAATTGAATGTAAATTTATCATCCTTTTTTTTCGTCATATCTTGGTTTCTTAATGAGTAGAAAATCTTGCTCAATTATTCCTCTGAATTACCTGAATTTCTGGCACCTTTAATAGCTCTAACAATTAAATTTAGTGAAATAGTTTTTGCCATTTAATTGACTGTTGCTATTTCAAATGCAGCTTCTCTTATAATCTTATCTATTACATTTTTAAATATCCTATCCCTCATTTCTACGTAAATTTAAGAATTTGTCATTGTACTATTTATTTATTTTAATAAAAATAAAAATTATTCACAAATGAAATATATTTTTTTTAAGATACTCTAAATTCTTTTGAATTCTTTTTGCTTTTTCTTAAAGGTATTGCTATTTCTCTCTTGTCGCAGCTAGCTCTGTTTAGTTCTCTAAATGCTTTCTGATAGTAAGCTCAATTAGCAAATCTATGATCATACGTGAAATGTAAACGTTTTCTGGATTCATTCTTTAAATCAAAGGCTTTAATTCTCCCTAATAAGGTTTATCATAGGGATCATAGCCATAAAACTCTTTATGATCATTTTTAAGAAATTCTATTCTACTTTTTCCAATCTTAGAAAACTTTTTAGCCCTTGAAACAATATCATCAATTGTTGATTCTGAGCGATATTAATCCTCATCTACATTTTGCAAGTTTTTTAAAATAAATTCCATTGGAGGGCCTTAGCCTTCTTGGATACTTGCTAAAAAATCTATTCCCCTCTTTTACAATTCATAATGCTATACTTTTTTTTTAAGTAGATTCTCTTATTTTTCTGCTATTTCAAACCTATAAAACAAAACAAACAAGATTTCATTAAAAAAACATAAAGAAGACAAATAAAAAAGATAGAATAAATAAATACCTCTAATCATTTAATTCTCTTTATTTTTCTTATATTTCAAGCTATACTTTTCTCTTTTCTTATTCCCTTCTTGCCTATATTTCTTTTAATATCAATTCTTTCTCCTTTTGATCTTACACTTCTGTATCTAATAATGCTTTGCTTAACAAAATTTTATCTTATTCAGACAAAAGATCATCTCCTTTTTACAATCCTGATCTAAATAAAAAAAATACTCGTTGAAGCAAATTTAATGCTTTATATCATATTTAAATCAACCTTTCAAGCCCTTTTTTGTATGCATTGTTCATCAAAGGATTTGAGACTTCTCTTTAAAGAGCCTTCTCTAAATATTTTTTTGTATTATTAATCCTATCTTCTTCTTCAGTTTATATCATATCTAACTCCATTTTAACTTTGCTAAACTTATCATTAAGTTTTTTTTTTTCTTCTAAAATTCTCTCAAGCTCAATTTTCTTTCTTACTCTGTTTTCTATTTCTTTTTCTTTGCTCAGTAAAAACTAATCTTCTAAGACCTAATAATTATATTTTAATCATTAGTTTATTCAAATTAGAATTGCTATGCATAAAGAATTATTTCCTAAAACTAACTCATCATAGTATTAATGATGGAATTTTTTTTAGAATTCAACATTTATCGCATATTAACAATAATAAAATTATACTCACTTTCATTTCAGTCTTTTATGATTCAGCAATCTTTCTTTTCAAGGCTATTAATTTATAAATTTCTTCTTAATCATTTTCTTTGGGCTCATTGACTAACTCTTCTAATCTGCTGGCTAATCTTTTCTATTCATGCTCTATTTTCTCAAGTTTAGAGATATTGATTTTTGCTCTTTATCTTTCTAATTCCTACTTTTTTTACTTAAATTCTTCATCAAGCTTTTATAATCTTTCAACTTCTTAAAATTCATTCTCTAATTCTTCTTCGTTTGGAAGCCTAAATAAAGATTTCCTAACTTCTTCCTCTATCTATTAATTTCTTTCTCCTGTATAATACTTCAAGTTATAATAGCCATTCTAATAATTTTAATCAGACATGATTTCAAATATTCAATTTATCTTTTACTTTAAATATTAGAAATATTCTGTAGAGAAATATTATTATTGGTATTAATTAATAGTTAAGTAAATAATTTATCAAACAATCATTCTCTAAACAAGTCAGCAATCTTTTTGATATTATTATTTTAAAAAAGTAACTTAATGGCACCAAACATAATGATTAATTTTTATTCAAATAAATTTATTTTTGATGAAAATTTATTTTATAAATGCTCATAAAATGTTAAAATTTTTAAATAATTTTAAATTTGGTTTAAAATTTAATAAGAGTTCATGAATATATTTATCATTAATTTGTTACTTTTTTAAAACAATTAAATACTGGAGATATTATGATTAGTTATCAAATCCCATCGAAAGGATAGATTGGCTATTAAATTTTTATATAAATTTGAAAATTTGATCAAAAGAAAAGAAAGAAAGAAGATAGGATTGTATTAATAGAAAGAAATTAAATAAATAGAGTTGTTGAAAAACAAAGAAAAAAGGTCTTTAATTTCAACAAAATAAGATAAAAGTATCTTTAAAAAAGTAGTCAAATGAGCTATAATTAGAGAGATGATTACGATGAGGAAAGATCTCTCAACGATGAAGAATTGGAGAGAAAGATTATGGCAGATATAGAAAACTTAGAATCAGATGATGAAAATAATTCAATGTTAAATATTGAAAATGGTTCAATTTTAATTGATGATTTGATCAAAAGGCAGAATGAAAGAATAAAGCTTGATGAGTTAGAATATGAAAAAGAAAATTAAAAATTGAAAGATTTTTTGAAAAATAATAAAGCAGGCTAAGAAATTTTTGATGATATTGACAGAGAACTGGCCAATGCAAAAAAATTAATTAAAGTTAAAGTTAAAAAAGATCCAAAACCTAAATCGAAGCCTATGTCTAAGACAGGCTCGAGGTAAAATTCAAGAGCTGTTTAAAAGAGAAAGGATATCGAATAATAAAATTAAATTATAAATGACTAAGATGATTATAATATCAATTTAAGAGAGCAGGATAAAGAATAAACTGCAAAGTCTTTGTCAAATTAGAACATTTAAATCAATTACAATGACTTAAAAAATAGTAAGATTTAAAATCAGAGCTATTAGAAAGATATAGAGCAATAAGATGCAGAAATACTTGATGGCTAGCCGATGGAAGATGATGATGCAACTGAGTTTTTAGATGATAGTGAGGATGAGGATAATGTCAGCTTTGTAGAGATTGTTGATATGTTCGGAGAAGTAGTAAAAGTAAAACCAGATATTATAACTGAATCATAGTATATAGAAATGAAAAAGAAGGCTTTGCTTGAAAGAGAGCAAAAAGCAAAAGAGATAGTTTTTGCTGAAGAAAAAATTAAAAGGGAATTTATGGCATAAGAGGGACTTTTATCAGATGAAGATAGTATTATGTCATAAGAATTTATAGAAGAGCTAAAAGATGAGCTAAGAATGACAACTCATGGGTATATGCTTAAAAATGCTGATGAGCAAATAGAAAACATGAAAAAGAGTAATTTAATTGATAGTATGGTAGCAAATAAAAATAATAGCATAGTTGGATTGAATAAAAATGGTAGTTTGCCATCATTGGCGAAGAATGGAAGTGTTGGAGGATTAATGAAAAACTCAAGGGTAGACGCTAAGAACAACTTACAAAATATAGAAATGACTCCTGAAGTTAAAAAGAAATAATTTTCAAGCAAATAAAATTTGCTCAGCTCAATTGAAAAATCTTAAACCAATTTGTAAAAAAGTGGGATGAGACAATATGAATTGATTATGAGTGGGCAAAAGGCTCTTAAAAGTAGTGTAACAGAATCAATTATTTTTAAGTAAGAGCTTGAAAAAAAATTGTAAGATAAATAAGATAAAATAAACCAAGAGAGAGAAATATATGACATGGAACACGAAGACCTCCTGTCACTTGAATATGAAGAATTTCTATAAAAAAAGAGTTTCTATTAAAAAGACTACAAGCTTCCTCCATAATTCGCTGCATATTAAGAATAACCAACTCCCAGTTTGAATGATATTTATTATGACGAAAATTAATTGAGGTTGTTGAATGTTAACTTCGGAGAACCGTTAAGTTTAAATGACGAAGGAAATATATTAACTAGAGATAGTCATTAAGTAAGTTTAGAAGAAGCTGTTAAAGTTGTAAATAGGAGGAGATTAGCTCCACCTTCATTAAGTAATAATAATAAGGTAAATAATTAAAAATCAGAGAATATTGTCCTAGGAGATTTAAGTTATTAAGCTTCTTATAATTTAACTGTGAGAAGTACTAATTCTAATTTGGTAAATAAGAATTAAGTCAATAAAAATAATTAGAATTAAGCTAAGATTCAAAATTAAATGAAAGATGAAGAAAATTCTTTATGTAAAATAACAATTCTTAGCAAGGATAAATTGAAACAATTTACTAAAGTAGAGGGAGAAGAAGGGAAAGAAATTGTTAATGCACAGAACAAAGTAATAAAAATATCTAAGCTAGAAGAAAAATAAGCTCAGTAAGCTATTGGATTCGAATCATTTATAGAAATATGTTTTAATAAGATGCAATTTTGTCATTAACAACTGCTTCAAAAATATGATAAAAATAATATTATTAAAGAGCTAACTAGAATTTTTTCTTCTTATTAGCCTAAACTTATAAGGTAGTTTTTTGATATAGAACAGGAAAATATATTTTAAGATGATGAAGACATGTTTTAAGAATCTTTTGGATAGTCGATATCGAATAATGCGTCTAAGCTGGATAGTGGAGGTGAAATCAAGAAATCACTAAAACAGTTTTTGCAGTTTGATATTTTTAAGAATTTTGAGAAAAAGAGGAGATTGGAATTAAAGTTAGAGAAATTAGGTGATATTGAAGGATTAGAAAGACTTCCTAACATAGAAATTCTAAGTTTAGCTGTGAATAGAATTGATAAATTAGATAAATTGAATTAATTGAATAGTAGTAAAATAGTTGAATTAAATCTTGCTTAAAATTAAATTACTGACTATAGTGCAATTAAAAATTTAAAGGAGCTCAGATATTTAAATTTGGAACTTAATAGAATAACTTAAATGGCTGATTTAAGCAGCTGCAAGCATTTAGAAGTGCTGAATTTAAATAATAATTAAATCAAAAAGCTTGAAAATTTATCTGGAAACAAGTAACTTCGTAAACTTTATCTTTTCAGAAACAAAATAGAAAGTATTGGAGATAGTTTAAAGCAAAATCTATTCTTAGAAGAACTAGATATCGGTAGAAACTAAATAGTATCTATAGATGGACTGTAAAATAACATTCTTCTAAAAAAGTTGGTTTTATATTATAATTTCATCAAAGAAATTCCAAAAGAGTTTTCTCTCATTTTCCTTGTGGAGCTTTACTTGAATGGAAATAAGTTAGAAAATATCAATGGGATTTAATATCTGCCTTGTCTTGAGTATCTTCATTTAGGCCACAACACTATTCAAAAAGTTACTTCTTTGCCTATGCTTCCTAACTTAACTACTTTGATTATTTCCTTTAACAAAATATAAAATTTTGAAAGTGTTCTTAATTTAGTAAGAGCATCACCTAATATAAAGTATATTGGATTTAATGATAATGACTTTGTCAAAAGAAATATTTCGGAAGATTTAAGGGATTTATACGATTACCTTTTTTTGAGATATCTCCCTAGATTGTAAGAAGTGAATCATCAGGGTATAGATATAGGGAAAAAGAGATATTTAGAAATGAGATTTAACTAGATACTAAAGCACAAAAAGTAGATTAATTCAAATACAATTTAGGCTTTTTTAAATGAGTTCGCAATCATAACAAGACAGCACACATTTATACAACAATAAAAGAGAAATCGATAAATGAATTTATTTGCTTAAAATATTACCTTTTACAAGTTAGACTCATCCTTCACGTTTAATCAACTAATTTAAATGTGGAGTATATCTAATTTATAGATTGCAAATTCAAATTCTTCTAGGCCTCCATCTTCATATTAATCATAATCAACTTATTCTTAATTAAGACCTTCTTCATCCTCATCAAATACTAATCAATAATCATATAAATAATCATAAATGGTAAGCTCCTAGAATATAATAACCTTAAATAACTCTATTTTCTTTCAAAAAGACTTCTTTGAAAATAAACATAAAAGATCAATTCATAAAATAAAAAGTTTAGGTTTTAAGTCTACATACAAAATTAAAAAGAACCAAAAATTTTACTTAAAAAATCTAAAGAAAATCATAACTATTTAAAAGTGTTATAAGGGATATTTACTTAGAAAAGTGGTTAACTTTAGAAAGATATTTGACTAAAGGTCTAAACATAAATATGCTATTATCATATAAAAAACTTATAGAGGCTACAGATTAAGAAAAAAAATGAAGTAAAGATTAGCTAGAGCAAAATACTAAGATGATGAAGATTTGCCAGAATTTGATGACGCTTGGCTTAATCAACCAATGGATGATTTTGATACAGGATTAAAAATACCTGAAAATTTCGATGTAATGTCATTTTTAAATCCTCCATCAATAAACAATAAATAAAATATAAATTAAACAAATACAAATAATTTTGTAAAGCACTCAGCATCTTAATCTTAACCTTAAAAAAATACTTTACTGCCTCCACTGTAACAAAAACCTTAACCTCTAATACAAAATAATAATTTTATGTCTAATGGTGTCCCTCTACCAACCTTAAATTAAAAACCACCTTCACCGTTAGTAAAGAAAAAATTACCAACAAAATCTGCTGTAGATTATGGTAATTTGTTAAACACCTAAAAGGCTAAATTGAATAACAGAACAGATGCTAATTCTGATTTTGATGCTCTATCTAATAAAGAGGATACTTTCAGCTAGTCTGGAGCTTCTATGAAAAGTGAACATATAAGAAAAAATGCTCATTCAATGGCATCTCCTTCAAATTCTGGTTTAATTTCTAGCAAAAAACAAAATTCAACAGGAAAATAACTTTAACCTTTAAAATCATACAAAGTCACAGAAGAGGAAAAATAAAAAATAGTTGAAGCTCACGGCTTTACTAATCCTGAACTTGTGTAGACTTTTGCCTATAGAATAGAAAGAATGAGAAAAAATAAGATAAAATAATAGCCGCTAACAGCAGAGCAGCGTTATGAAAAATTTTTAAAAGCATCTAAAAAATGAAACCAAATTAAAAAGTTGATTGTAAAAATAGAAAGAAATAATTATATTTAAATTATTCTTGCAATTTAAGTTTTAATTTCAAAAAAATATTCTATGTAATAATACAAAAAATTCCAATCAAAAATAGTTTTAAAATTTAAAAATAATTAATAATATGATAGATCTTAGTAAAGATACATATTTACAAAACAAAATAATCTAATCAATAATATGATAAATTTATGTTAGTTTAAATCTTTAGATTTAATTAAATCTATAGATTAATTTGAGATTAAATTATTTTCTTAAATCAACTGCAATTAAATATTTTACAGATTATTAATTTTCAAATTTCCTTAATAAAATTTTATTATTCATATAATTTATTTAACATTTTTTAGAAGTAAAATATTTTTTTAATCTTCTTAATTGTAATATGTATTATGAATTAATTCAATTGACTAAAATAAATACTAGATAGAACTTTTTATTAAAAAATTATTTATAGTAAAAATTTAGGAAAGAAAAATCATATAAATGATAAGATATTTATATTTGACATCAGTATTCCAATTAATAATTTATAGAATTTCGTATTAATAAACAATTAACATGGTTAAAATATCTTCAAAATTAATAAATAAATAATCATTATTAATTAATTATTATTTTATTTATTCCAAATAATTAATTATTAAGCTAATAGCAAACTTAAAAAATAAATTAGAGTTTATGAGTTCAGAAAGTAAATACAAAGTTGTGTTTGTTCGTCACGGTTAGAGCGAATGGAATCTTAAAAATATATTTACAGGCTGGCATGATATTCCATTATCAGAGCAAGGTCATCAAGAAGCTACTCTTGCAGGATAAATTTTAAAATAGAAAGGTTATAGTTTTGATTTAGCAATAACAAGTGTCCTACAAAGATCTATTTAGACATTCAATCACATAGCAGAAGAATTATAAATTCATCATATTCCTATTATAAAATCTTGGAGACTTAATGAAAGACACTATGGCTCTTTACAAGGCTTAAATAAATCTGAAACAGCTGCATTACATGGTAATTAATCTTATTAATTTTTTAAAATGTATTCATCATTGTAATAATTTTTACAATAGGAGAAGCCTAAGTCAAAATCTGGAGAAGATCATATGACGTGAGACCTCCTGAAATGTCCATAGATCATCCAGATTACCCAGGTAAGGATTCAAGATACAAGCATATACCACCCTCAAGCTTACCAAAAGGAGAAGTAAAAATTATTTTAAATTTTTTTTCTGTGTTTTAAACCAAATTATTTAACGAATAAATTAAGTGCTTGAAAGATACTGTAGAAAGAGTACTTCCTTTCTGGACTGATACTATATGTAAAGCAATTATTGAGGGTCAAAAAGTAATCGTTTCAGCTCATGGAAATTCTCTTAGAGCCATTGTTAAGTATTTAGATAAGATGACTGATGAATGTATTTTATTAAAAATATTTTTTAAATAATTTTTTGCTACTAGAACTATTTATTGAATTTATTTATTTTTAAAAGAAATTATGGAATTAGACATACCTACTGGAGTTCCTTTAGTTTATGAGCTTGACGAAAATCTTCTCCCAGTTAAGCATTACTATTTGAGTAAGTTAGTACAATACCTATTGAAAAATAAAATTTTTCTTTAAAATAGTCTCATAGGAAGAGTTAGAAAAGAAGATGCAAGAAGTCAAGAATCAAGGAAAAGCTCAATAAAATTGAGCTTTATCATTATAAATTTAATACATTTTATATCATTTTTATTTTTAATAAGTAAAATTTGTTCAAGATTTTTATTTTATAAGAATAATTATTTGTCAAAGAAAATAGTTTTAATTTTATATTAATTTTTTCAAATAAATAAATTTCCAATATTTCATTAAAATAAGATAAAATCAAAATTTATAATTTAGTTAAAAGATCCTAAAACATGCTATATCTTGTAATAATAAATTATTGTTTTACTTTTTAGAATTCCTTAATAGATACATTTTAGCATGATTAAAAAATAAAAATTAAAATATGATATTGTAGATGTTAAGATTAATTAATATTAGAAAGTTTTATAACTTTAAAAAAAAATATTATTTTTAAAAATATTTGTAAAAACCTCAACAAAAATTTTAAAACAAAATCAATATTAAACTTAAAATTAAGTCAATTTTTTAAATCTTCCTAGATCTTATTTAATTTATATTATAAATATAATAGACAAACAGTTAGAAATAATAGGATTAAAAGAAAATAAAATTCAGTTAGTTAGTTAGTAATTTATTTAATTTTAGTTAAATTTTTAATGAGATATATATTTTAAATAAAGGGATTAGATTTAAGAAAAACAAACATATATATAAGTTTTATAATTATAATTATTATAATTTAAGAATTTAAAAGTAAGTACAAGAAATATTATTTTTTATATAGTTAGTTTATTTGTTAATTTAAAATATTATTTATTTAAAATATTGTAGAAGCTTAATTTAAATTTGATTATAATCAAAATAGTAAATTTCATGAGAAAAATTTTTTAAATAGAATTAATCTCAAGACAGACTTCAATTTTATTACATTCTCCCTCCTTAATTATTCTAAGACAGAGTTATTTGATTAATTAATTATTAAAATATATTTGTAGCCTTTTCTAAGATAAAAGAAAATAATAACTTATTAAAAGCATTGTAAATTGTTTAAAAGTATCTTCAAATTATAAAATTTTTCTTATTATAAATTCCTTTTTCAAAATTTTTAATCAAAAAACACTACAGTTAGTTTTATTACAATAGCCAGATTACTATTCTTAATCTTTCCTTTGTTTCTTATTTTTTTTTTTTTGATTACTTAAGGAAGATTTACTGTTTCCATTAATACTAGAATTAATATGATTATAATCAATTATAGATACTTGGTATCTCATTGCTGACTTAGATCTTGGATGCTCTTCAAGAAAATTTGTAGCATCTTATTGTGATTAAAATTTTTTTTTATCAATATCCTTTTAAATAGATTCATATTGAGATTTAACGTTAGCAAACTCTTCTTCTTTTTCTTCTAGTAGCCTTTCTAAATCGTTTTTATGCTGATGCCTTAATATTTTGAACAATATAATTAATACATTTTAGAATTAATTTCTCCTGTAAGTAAAATTGTGCAACATTAAAAATAAATACAATCATAATTTAATTAAATTATCAAAAAAATGAACTATTATATAATTGATTACAATTCATAATATCTAGATCTCAATTGAGTAAGCTCTTTTTCTTATTCCTGGCCTTCAATTTATAATTTTTATATCTTATCTTTAAGTCCTTAGTTATCTGCCATCTTTTTATTTTGATTATCTCTCATTTCTGATATTTTATTTTTTTTCTCTTCTATCTGATGTGCATATTTTAATCTTATCGTTTGTGTCTATATTAAATTTTAAATTAGTTATTAATGATATTTTATCAAAACTCTTAGTTTCTCCTGTAAAAAAGAACTTAAATTTAAAAATCCAGCTTCTTATAAAAAATTAAATATATACTGTTAATACTACTTAATTAACATCATGGCCTTCCAGAACGTTTAAAAAAATAGTCTTAAAATATTTTTTTATAATAAAAAATGATCCTAATTAAATTTATTTTAATTAAGCAGGATTTGAGTATATAATTCAAATTTAAAACCAATTCATTTTCTCAAAATCTCATAAAAGTATGAGAGTAAATTTGATATAGATGGATACAAATAGCTAATAAAAATATGATAGTAGGGTTATTAAATTTGATAAAAGATATTTTAAAATTTACCTAAAGCTTAATCTCTTCATTTATTTTTTATTTTTTATATAAGTCTTCCTTTTTTTTTTCACACTCTTCATTTAATTCAGTTCTTTACTTATCTTTTTCTGTTTTGTTTTTGAAAAATGACTCCACAATTCTTTTATAGAGAATTTAATAATGACACAGATCGCACACTCTTACTTAATTTTCTTGATTTTGAGGGTCTCTTCTTGTTCTACGAGAGCACTCTTTGCAAACACATTTACCACAAAATTAACTTAATTATTTATTTATTTATTTTATTACACATTAATCAAACTTAGATATTTTAAATATTCTTGAAGGTGGGCATTTATTTAATGATATATTAACTTAAGGCTTTTTTCTATCTATAAAAACTGCTTATTTTTCTTCTTGTTCTTCTCAAGTTGCGTAATTGATTTATTATTTCTTTTAATTACATTAATTTTTTTATGCATTTATGAAAATCTTTTATTAAACATATTCATATTGTATGATATTTTAATTGCATTTGATATTACATTGATTTTGACTTAGCAGGAGATTAATAAATCTAATACGTCAATACATAAACAAATAAACCATTATGCCAAAAATCTGAGCACCTAAGAATATTTTAAATGTAAATTAATGTTACCAATTCTTAGAAGAATTCAGCAATTAAAACGAAATATTGCAAACTTGACATTTTTCAGATTTTCTATATTTTTCGGGTGGGCAAATCTAAGTAAAATTTTTATGTGGTTCCTCTATTTATAGTGTATATTATCAGATAAATATTCTAATAGATAGAATAAATGAGCAATAAATCTATTTAAAAATTAATATTTTGTTTACTTTCCAACTCTGAATAAATGCTTCTATCTTCAGATCCAATACTTACTACATTTTAATCAACTATTTATTAAATATTATTTTAATTTAACTTCTAATGCTTTCAATTTTTAAACTATAATTGATCCTTATAAGCAAATTACATTTTTTAGGCGATTAAACTATTTTTTAAACAGACCTTGTAAGCAATTCAGAATGAGATTCGCTCTCATTGTAATCTTTATATCTATCTTATAATTTTGAAAGAGTTTGCGCCTATCCAACAAGTGCCATAATTTAACAATTTATAGATAATATTTTTGAACTTTTATTTTAATGTGCTATTTGCTATGTATACTTGATTGTTCTATTTGATTTACTCTTTGATAATACAATAATCAATCAAAAATGAACTTTGGTAATTGATTTCTTTACTATATTTTCAATTTATTTTTTTGCGAATTATAAATAAATTTTGCAAACCAAATTACATATAGTGCTATCTATAAACAAAATATTCATTTTTATGACCTTAAAACTATACATGAAATAATCAAAATACGATTTAAATTTCTCATTCTTTTATTGCTTACATATTTGTGAGAATTAAATAAAAAGATAAATTTGCTTTTTATGTAATCTAAGTATAATTTTAAGCAAATAATTAGCAAATATAATCAAACTCTTTAAAAAATTTACAAACAAATTTAACTTATAATTGTGCATGAGGAAATAAATTTTTGAACTAACTTAAATATCAGACCATTCTGCGTTGAAATTGATACAATATTACTTTAATTAATTTTATACAATATATTAATTAATTTTGTAATATAATACCCATTCAAAATAAGTTATTTATAACCTTAATTAAATGACTGATCAGGAGATCAGATTATTGCTATTCAAATTATTTAAAACTTTCATCTTAAATGTAAATTTTAATATCTATTTATTTTTTAGTTAAGAATTAAAAAAAATTAATTTATTATGGGAAAAATATTTTTTCCAATCAACTTTTAAATATAAATTTTAAAGATTTTGTTGCTCAGATAAAACTCATTAAAAAAAAAAATTTAATTTGATATTGAAATATTTTTTTATAGGAAAGACTATTTCTTTTATTTAGTGAAAATATTTTTCAAAATCAAAATTAAATTATAAATTGCTTTATGATAATAAATATTTTATTATTTTTTTTTATTAAATGATTTTAACATTTTAGGTTAACTACAGAAAAGTATAGTATATTAGGAGGAGAAGAAGAAGACAATATTAAAAAATTGTTAATATTATATTTCATATGAGCAAATTTTAGATTAAATTTCTTGAAATTATATTAAAATGAAACAAAAGTATGCAAATTTGTTACATTCTATATTTTTATATAAATCTGTTTTGAAAGTTTTTTATAGATGAGTAGGAATGTCAAACATATATGTGTGTCAATAAGCAGCATATGATTAGCACAAAGATTATTAGATATTTTATTTACTTCATCTCCTACTAAAATCAAGTTTTGTTAAGAATTAGTAAAGAATTATAAATTATGTATTTTATTTAAGATTTAAGTTAAAAAATAATAATATAAATATTCCATAACATCAAATACCTATCTCTAGATAGGTTTGAGCTGTTTTAAATAATCAGAGTTTTAATTTCATTTCTTTAATAAATTTTAGTATATCAGGAAAGAAATTAGATAATAGAAAATAACAATTATATTTAATTAAAATTGAATAAATGTCGAAATGATGATATAATTAAATCAAAAGTGATATTTCTAATTTAAACTTCTCTACACTAATAAATTATTTTTTATTGCATATGCTTTTTTTTTAATTTTAACTATCTAATATCATCAATTCATTATTAATTTCAAAATATCAAAATAAAAAATTAATTAAGATATTTAATTGATTTGGTAATTTATAGAAAGATAAAATACATGCTTTAAATGTAGCTATTTTAATTTATTTTCATTTAATTTAATATTTTGTTAACAAAAAAACATATTCTGTATTTTCTCTTAAATTTCACTCACCCTCACCCCAAATTCAATTTGTAATTGATGGTAAAATATCTACTTATAGATATTAATTTATTAAAAATCATTTATATAATTGGTTTTCGATAGATATATATGGGTAATAATTTAGCTACATTAATTTATCATTCATGTTCAAATATTTCTTTCATATATTAAAGGAAAAAACATTTGATTATGAAATATTAAAAAATTAAATTAATTTAATAAAATAAAGAATTAATAATTAATTTTGATTGAAAAAAAATATGAATTTAAATGAAATTCTATGATAATATGATTTCAGATTCAGTAATTATAAAAATAAATTAATGTAAATTTTAGATAACTTAAACTTTTATTTTATTACTAATATCTAAATTATAATTATTTTAAGAAATTAGTTTAAATTAGACAGCTTCAATAAAACTTTATTTATTGTATTAATTTTACAAAAAATTATGTTTAAAATTTGAATAAGTTAGTGGGAGATTGGCTGTTAGTTTACTGTTTTTATTTAAGTTTGATAATTATTATTATTATAATAAATTATGAAAATTAGAAAAAAATAAATTAAATTTATTTTTTAAAAAGATAAAACAATTTAAACTAAATATTGGATTATTTATAAAATAAAATTATTGAATAAATAAATTTAAATATAAACCAGTAGACAGACTATTTAAGATTGAATTTTAATTAAATAATACATTCAATAACTATAAATTGTTTAGAAATATAATGTTCTATTAGTTCAAAATTATAGCTTTAAGGAGTGTATTATATATAATTCATCTTACATTTTTCTTAATCAAAAAATGGTTTAAAAGCTAAAAAATGGAATATTTATTAAAATAAAATTTATTGAATAAACAAAATAAAATATAAATCAGTTTACAGTTTAAAATTGAATATTAATTAATTAGTTAATACACTCAAGCTTCTACAAATTTTTTAGTAATATAAATTTCTATAAAATTATCAAAATGATAGCTTTCAGGAGTGTATTATAATTGATCTAAAAGGAAGTTATCTCCTTAGGCAGGAAGATTAAGAGGATTAGTTACAGTCCTTTTGAAAGAGTCGGATGAAATAACATTTTGATAGTAAGTTTTGAAATTCTATATTAGTTCATCCTAATTTTCAATTTAATCAAAGAAATTGACTTTAAAGAATGCTCTATACATAGCATCAAGCATTTTGAAATGAGGAACAACAGCAAAATCAACATAAGTTAATGTGTCTCCTTCGAAATAGTTGTTTGGGTTTAATTTAATTCTTTCAGATAGCTTTGAATTTTTTGTAAAGAATCTCACAGCTTCAGCTAATTCGTTAGCAAGCTTCTTAGATCCTTCAGCATCCTTTTTTTTTATAATTCCAAGTATAGCCCACATTTTATCAATAAAATTTTAATCAAAGTAATTTGCCCATATTCTCTATTATGTCTTTCTAATGTTATCTTAAGGGAAAACACCACCAAATTCATTTTCTAAGAATTCAAGAAGAGGGAGACTTTCATAGATAATCTAATTAGTTAATTGAATATATATTTAGTTAGTTTGATTAATTGTTCAAGAAATTATAAATACCTAGTTGTTGAAAGATATTGAAGGAACCTTTCCAAAAGGATTGATATCTAAATATGCCTACTCTTTATGTTTAAATTTATACAGATCAACTTCTTTGTAGTCATACTTAACTCCAATGTTTTCTAAAGCAAATCTCACTCTTTAAACATAAGGGCAGAGGAGAAAACCGTATAATGTTAATTAAGACATTCTTTTATTTATAACCTTTTTTTAGTGTTTTTGTGTTTTTTGTTTGTTTGTTTTTATAATGTTATTAATCAAAATAAACATATAAACAACAACAGTTCTTCTAATATTTTCTTTTTTTCTAGATTATTTCTTTATCTAAATTTATTAAATCACATTGATGTAAGCTTTTTGAAATTAATTTGTAATAAATCATAAAATATATCAAGTTCTTTTTATTTTGATGAGAAATCTTTAAACATTTTTCTTTATTTATTCTTTTTAAGTTTATAATATATTTTCTCAATTAAAAATTCTTCATTTATTCTATTAAAAAAACTTATTTTATTTTTACATTTTTTATAATAACAGAATTGTTCTAAAGAAAATAATCTTTTAATTTTTTAAATTGATGTTATGTATAATTTTAAATAGAAATATATAGTAAGCTAGCAATTTATTTTATGAAAAATACATAAATAAACAGAATATTTCTCTTCCAATTTCATATAAAATATATTATTTTATTTCATATCTGTAAAATGAGCTGTTGTCTTTATAATTTTTCATAAATATTTAATTTTAAATTGTATTTTAAAAATATTAAAAAAGTTAATAATGAATTCCTTTAATATGAAATTAAATCTAGTATGTATTAATTTTTAAATAATATAAAATATTATTAATTTCATTATTATTTTTAATTATTTTTACAATAATAATTATTTAATGTAATTTTTTATAATTTGTATTTAATTTAAAAAATTTAATTAGATCTTTTAATTTATTAAAAAAATTAAATACATAAAAAGAGCTTATATTAAGTATGTAGAAAAAGTAATTTTTGCTACCCTATTTTTAATTTATATTTTATTAAAATTAAATTTAATCTTTTAAAATTAACATTTTGACAAAAATCAAAAGAAAAAATAAAAATAAATAAAACATTTAAATAAATTAAATAGCCTTAAGCTTTCTTTCTGATTTCTAAAATACAAGTTGTAAATAATTTAAATACTTTGTTTAAATTAGATTAGGATATCACTTTTTCCTAAGCTTATTTAGTCAATTTAATAATATATTATTAATTTTATGAAAAAATATTTTTAAAATTTTTGAATGAATAAAAACTTAGAATGATTCTTCAGCTAACTATCTTTAATTAACTTTTGCAATTATTAATAAATAATTTTTAAAATAAAAAATAGTTTAAATCTATTTTCTTAGTTATATAATAACTTAAGCTAAATAATAGAATATTTATATTCATAAAAGTATTGATTTGACAAAACTAAAAAAGAAACAATATGGAGCTTAACATTAAATTTTAATTTATTAATATAATCAAGCTTATGCGAATTTTTTATTCATGTAAGTTTCTGAAAGGTTTTCATAATTAAAGTTTTCAGTTGTGTATTATAACTCATCTAAAACGAAATTGTCTCCTTATGGAGGTAGTGTAACAGGATTAGTTACAGCCCTTTTGAATGAATCAGAAGAAACAACATTTTAATAATAGGTTTTGAAATTCTAGATTAACTCATCCTAGTTTTCAATTTATTCAAATAAACTGCTTTTAAAGAATATTTTATAGTTAGTTTCTAGTACTTTAACATGAGGGATAATAGCAAAATCAGCATAAGTTAAAGTATCTCCTTCAAAATAGCTGCTAGGATTCTATTTAATTCTTTCAGATAATTTTGAATTTAAAGTAAAGAATCTCAATATTTCAGCTAGTTCGTTAGCAAGTTTTTTAGATCCTTCAACATCCTTTGTTTTTATAAGACTAAAGATTCCCCACATTTTACTAATAAAATTTTAATCAAAATAAGTTGTCCAAATTCTCTATTAAGTTTTTCTGATGTTATCTTAAGGGAAGACGCTGCCAAATTCATTTTCAAGGAATTCAAGAAGAGGAAGACTTTCATATACAATCTAATTAATATAATAAATGTTAAGTTAGAAGATTTAAAGACTGTAAATTTATAAATAAATACCTGGTTATTAATAACTATTGTAGGAACCTTTCCAAAAGGGTTAATATCTAAGTAGGCCTATTCTTTCTATTTAAGCTTGAAGAGGTCAATTTCTTTGTAGTCATACTTAACTCCAATTTTTTCTAAAGCGAATCTCACTCTTTATACATAAGGGCAGAGGAGAAAGCCATATAATGTTAATTAAGACATTGCTTTATTTGTTTATTTGTAATTTTTATAGAGTTTTGTTTATTTTTTATTAATATTTATTATCCTGATTTGTTTATAAAAAGAGTTTTTGAAATGGGTTTTTTTTGTTCCAGATTATTTCTAAATCAACTTTTTTTAATTTTATGATATTGATTTTCATAGCACATCAGAAAACATATCAAAATTCTTTTTATTTTTCTAAAAATTTTCTAAACATTTTTCCCTGTTTTTTCTTTTTAAGAAATCTAATCTATTTTCTAAATGTTCTTTATTTATTCTTTTAATTCATCTAATTTTAAATTTACATTTGATTTTTTTCAGATTTATTCTTTAGAAGAATTTCTTTTCTAAATTTTTAAAACTTGTGTAACCCATATATATAAAATTGAAATAAAGTCTAAGAAAGTAACAAACTTTTTTAAAAAGTAGAATGCATAAAATAAGCATTTATAATTTTATGTTGAGTAGTTTATTATTTATTTCTTATTTTATGTTTAATTGGTTATCAAATATACAAAAAGATGTGGCTGTCAAAATACATTTAATGCACAATCGTACAAAAAAAGTAATTTAAATATATTTAAAGAGTTAATAATTGATTTATTGAATATAAAATTTAAAGAAATTAATGGTTTGATAAATACAATTTTTATATTGTAAACATATAAAAATAATATAAACTTTTTAATTGTGAATTATAAATTTTTAAAAAAAATCATGATTTCATTTTTATTACTAAATAAATTACATACTTATATTTAATTGTTTGTTTTTCAAAACATTTTCTATGAATTAAAAATGTTATTTTATCTCATATGATTTATTAAGCATCAAATATATATTAAAATAAGTAAATCTCATACAAAAAAAGCAATAATATTTTTGTAAAATTCTAATAAAACATTTTGAAACATGATAAAAAGTTAATTTGGTTGATAACAATATTTTGATACTTTAAATTCTATGTAAAAATAGACAACAGATACAACAAATCAGTAAATTTTATTTAATTTTTAAGAATTAATATTTTCAAATTTAATTAATCAGGATTCAAATCTTTTGGAAAGATAAGCTCTTACGAGTTTACTGTAGTCATAAGTTTCGGGAGTAAAGTTAAGGCTATCAAGGAGGGAGTTTTCTCCGTGGGCTGGTAATGATGGAAGCTTATGGGTTATTCTATTATAAGCTTCAGAAGAGGTTACGTTGTTAATGTAGGTTCTAAAATCTTTAATTAGATCATCATTTTCAACCAAATCAAATAATTATTTGTTGAATGTGACACGAACAATATCTTCTAAGTATCTTGTATGAGGAACGACAGCAAAGTCAACATAGGTAAGTTATTCACCTTCATAGAAAGTTTTAGGGTTAGCCTTTACTCTTTCTGATAATTTAGTTTGCTTAACCCAGTACCTGATTTCTTCTGCAAGTTTATTGGCCAACTTTTTTAAGCCCTCTTCGTCCTTGCTCTTGTAGACTTAGAATACATCCCAAATATTTCCAATCACATTTTAATCATAATAGTTTGCCCATATTCTCTGCTGAGCTCTTTTTATAGTATCTTTTGGGAAAACATTTCCAAATTACTCTTCGAGGAACTCTAGCAAGACAAGACTTTCATAAACATTCTGTTTTTAAATAAAAAATTAGAAAAATTAAAACATTTATTAATTTATTTTACTGAGTTATTAATGTTAATTGTTGGGACACATCCCAAGGGATTAATAGCAAGATATTCTTCTTATAAATGCTTTTTAGCTAACAAATCTATTTCTACATAATCGTATTAAAGTTTCAAGGCTTCCAAAGCAAATCTCACTCTTTGTACATAAGGACAAAGTATATTTCCGTATAATTTAAGGTGGGGTTATGACATTCTTTCTTTTGCAGATATATTAATTAAAGATTTGTAATAATATTTGATTTTTATTTCCACAATAATTTTTAATTGCTTTTCAATCAAAAGAAAAGATCTGGAATTCTTCTTCAACTTATCTAATCTGATCTATTTTTGATGAAAATCATCTAAATTCAATAAACCATTTATTTATATCTTACTTTAACTATTTTCAATTTGCTAAAAATATTACTTTCTTGTATTTAAAAAATATGCGTGTGTAAAGTAAAATATTGAATATCCTTATTATATAATTTTCAAAAAGAATGAGAGCTTACATAATATTTTAAAGCTAAATAAAAAACATTTTTATGTTACTTTCAAGTCTTTATTTATTTAATAATTATAAAAAAAGTGTATATTCTATAGTTAGTTATTGATAACATCACATTTGAAAGAATATTTCTAGAATTTTAAAAATATAAGCAGTATAAAAATATGAGTAATTAACTTTATATAATAATAAAATAAAAAGATTATGTTATCTATTTAAAATTATTTAGAATATTGGAATAGTTTTTAAAAATAAATTTAATTTTAAAAAATAAAGAGAAAATTAAAACATATTTATAATTTTATTTTGAAAAAATTAAAAAAAAATATTTATTTTAAATCCAAAAAAAATAATTTTTATTTTTACATTTAAAAAATAATTTTTAATTTAAAAAAAATATAACCTTATTTATTTTATCAGCTAATTCAATACAAAAGAAATATTTGCCTACAAACATGTTAAGCATTTAATATTTTTTGAGAAAAATAAAAAGCATTAAAATAAATAAATAAAAATAATTTAAAATATATTTAAAACATTTTAACTTATTAAAAAGATTTTTAATTAGAGGCTAAAAAATAATATGAAAATAATTTTTGATTTTTGTTTTATTTAAAATTTTACTTATTAAATTAAGTCAAATAAATTAATTATTCAAAAATGAATTAGTTAATAAAAAAATTATTAAATTTCTTCTATTCTATAGATATTTTTTCAAGCATGTAAAAATCATTTATTAAATGATCAATAAATATACATTTGATTTACAGAATTTTCATAGAATGTTAATTAAACAATAAACCTATAATTCCCCTATTATTTAAAACACAAAAACAATTATTTGATAAAATAAATTTTGTTTTACAAAAAAGGTTGTTTGGAAGCAATTAATTTTTATCAAATTTATGAAAAGAATTAATATTTATAAGATAAAAATACTAAAGTTATAAAACTGGACTGTATTAAATAAAAATAAATATGAGTTATTTAACGTAAAAATAAACCTTATAGATGATAAAATACCCACATTAAAATTTTTTTAATTTCATAAAAGAAAACTATATTTTGAAATAATTCAACACTAAAATCATATAAAATGTAAAATATCATGAAAACGCTCTTAAATATTTTGGAAATTTTATGTAGCCTAAATTATTTATTAAATAGAAATATATCACATAAATATTTTGATAAATTCAAATAAATTTGACTACAATATTATATATTGAAGTTATGAAATATAGAAAATCTAAAATTCAATTATTTAATATTAAAAAATAGAATTTTATTTTTATATCAATTGATTTATGATTTATTAATATCAAAAAATATAAAATAAAATAATAATATCAAAATTTACTTTTTTAAGAGTATTTTTTTATAAAAGCTGTTACTTTTTATAATATTTTATTTAAGTACTTCAATATCTTTTAAATTTAAAATTTATTCAGTTCAAAATAATATTTAAATATTTTTAAATGTCATAAAACTATTTTTTCAAATTTTTCTTTACAATTTTAAATATTTTAGTTAATTAAGAATGTAAAAATAATACTAATTTATTGATTTTATTTTTATTGAAAAAGTTTTATTTTTTCATAATAAGCTGAGATAATGATAAAATATCTAAATTATTTACTATAAGTCTTCAACATCATTAGTTTTCTGGCCTTATATTTATAAAAATAATTCTTAAAAATTGTTCTAATCCAAAGATTAACATTTTAGAGAAAATCCTTTAGACATACTGTAATCTTGAAATTGAAAAAATTTAATAAGATTATTTTATTAGTATTTTTTGAGAGTTTTTTATTTTTATTTTTTCTGTTTAATTAAAATTAAGTAATAAGTCTATTTATTTATTTATTACCTTATTTCTGGAACTGATAGATAGATAGATATGTTGTAATAATTTTATTTTAAATATTGCTTTCTTTTATGTTAAGTTTATAAAATTTAAATCAAATAAACAATTAAAAATAAATAAAAAATGAACAAAAAAATAATAATCTTTTTGGTTTCTATATCTCTAGTTATATCCACAGTTTCTGGAACTAATAGTAATGGTTGCTATAATGGATGTGAAACTTGTAATGGTATAGTCTGCCTCTCTTGCTGTGACCCTAACTCATCAGTAGATCCTTACTAAAGAACTTGTTTGTGCAATAACGGATACTATGCTTCATCTCTAAACCCTTTAAAGTGTGATCTTTTGTTAACTGGTAGCCCACAAAGTGGGTGTGAGATTGAACTAGGTCTAAATATTGACAACTTTGTTGTAAACACAAAATGTTACTATTACACTGAAAATTCTGGTTAAGCTGGATAAGAACTTAACTTCATTAGAACAGATATCACAATAGATACTTCTCACTCCTAACTAAATTGTAATACTTGCTTATCAATACTAACTGATAAGGTATAATACTAACCTTCTACAAATAACTATCCTACAGATGACTAAAATTATATTGATTTACCTGTACCTGCTTCAGGTATACCTTATGTAAGTCCATTACCTGGTGGTAACGTTGGTGATTTAAGAGTTTAGATTCCACTAATTGATGTTTACAGCCTTGCATACAGTCAAACTATTAGTTCTGATGGTTCATAAATTGTATAAATCTTACACTTTAGACTTTTATTAGGTTACGATTCTATTTGGTTGAATGCTTTTAAATGGTGTACAACAGTATTGACCATCAGAGGTGAAGTCCAAACATTTACAATTAACGTAAATATTTAGACAACAAACGGTTGTGCAGAAGGTACAACATGTATCATCATAGCAGATTTAGATGTTACAGGTAACTAATACTTATCTGATTTTGTTACTGTAAAGAATCCTGCTGACTACACAGTTGGTGATCAAATGTATATGAGAATATGGTTTATTGATTCTACATATACTAAATAGCTTTCATTCCAAAGTGTATACTTCTAAGATAGCAATGGTTAGGTATTCGATTATACTTCACTAATCGTGCCTAGTGGAACAGGATGGGATCATGCAGATAATTCCTTACATGTTTAATTAACTTTAATTGAACCTTCCTAGAATGCTCTTGTTTAAGTTAACATGCTTATCGAAACAGCAGATGCACGTTTGAGGTCTTTACAAAGTTCATCATCATCATCATCGTCATCACCAAGTACTAATCCAAATTAAAGCAATTAAGCAAGTCAATAATTTAGATTCTAAGTAGCTTCTGATCCTAACAGTCCTCAACAATCATCATAAGATAAAAGCTCTTCAAAAACAAGCTCAATAATGTTGCTTTTAGGAATGTTAAATATTCTTGGTATTGTTTTATTTTTATGATATAAATGAAATTAAATAATAAAAATTAAACTGTATAAATGAGTAAATATATAAATATATTAAATATGTTCATTCAGTATAATATAAACACTTTGCACTTTAAATATAAAATCAGCTTTTTTTTAACCCAAAACACATCATTTTAAAATACAATTTTACAAAATAACTTAAAGATGAATAGATAAATTAATTTTTCAGAATTTTTTTGATGAAGAATTGCCATTTGTGAGAGGTCAAATATAATGATTATTATAATAATCTAGGTTTTCCTGATCCTTAAGATAGGAATATCAAAAAAATATGAAACAATTTTAGGTGAAGATATGAGTTCTAATATTAGATTTCTCAATATTAAAATAAAATTAAATAAAAAATATACAATGAACCTAAAAGAAATCTGACTTTAATGAAATTTATCAAATTAAAAATTTTAGTATTTAATTTCAACAAGATAAAAAATAATGAAAACTTACTTAATTCTTTTTTCATTTTAACCAATTTTCAAATAAAAAAAATCAAAATAATTTATTAATTTGAAACTTATCCCCTCACGCCATAGTTTATTTCCTTATTATTCTCTGTAAATTTGCTTATTTAATTTTATGTAAATTTAAAAAATGACTATGAATGAAGAGTACAGTAATATTTAAAGAAATTTAAAAATTAATAAATTTTTGTTTAACTAAAAAATAAAATTTTAATTTTCTACCCTTTTTATTTTATTTCTAAATAAAATAATTAAGAAAAATCAATTTTAAAAAGAAAAGATTAGCTTAGAAAAATAGTGAAGATATTTAAAATTAATATTTTTTAAAAGAATTAATCAAATTAAGAGGAAAATTTAATCATGATGATAGTTAAAAAAAATTAACCAAGATAATTATTTTAAGTAAATCCTTTGAGTTAGAATTAAAACTATAAAAATATATTTTTAAAGAGCCAATATTAATTCAAACTAAATTTAATCTACTATTCCTCATAATAAGGTTTTAAAAAAATATTTATGTTTTTATTCTATAAAACTTTTTAATTAAAACTCTGTTATTTTGATTTGGCTGAATAACATAATTTAAAGGAGAATACAATTAATTTTTCATTTTAATACATAATAGTTTATAGACTTACTGTGATTTACTTATTTTTTTGCTGTAAAAATAAATTATTTGGGATATGATTTTTATAAATTAAAAAAAAGAAAATTAAAAATTACCAAAGATCAAATTTTAGATTCATAAGTAATTTACAGGTACCTAGTAAAATACAAATAGCAGATGCTCCTGCTTCTCCAATTTTGTTGTTCCTTATAATAATAAAATAATATATAAATATACATTTATGTCAACTTAAAAATTATTTAAGGCTACAATAGATAAAAATATTTATTAAATTATACAATGAATTTAAATTTATCCTAAAAAAAAATTAAAATTTATTACGAGAGGTTAATATCTAGATGAGTCAACGTTCTACAACAACTACCTAATGCTTTACTAATTGAAAATGCACCTTCTTTTCCAAATAAATTTGCACTTTTTAAAAATTTTACAATTAAAAAAAAGTTAATATTGAAAAAGAATTTTTGAATTCATTAACGATAATCAATAAAATTTACGATGCTTTTAAAGTTAATCTTGCCAGATTAGCACAACTATTAATACCTTCAGCAATACTCTCTATCTATCTGTCCCCCATTTTATTTTTCCTTTCCAAAAAAATTTTTTTTAATAAATAATTTATTTACTTTTTATTTAATACAATAAAAATAACTAATAATATTTAATAGAATTATAATAGAATTACCAAAGCTACAAATTTAAGTTCGTTAATGCTTTGTACCTATGTAATACTTTGCAAATCTAAACTGCACCTCTGTCTTCAATTTAAAACTGTTATAACATCTTACTTAAAATAAAATAAAAATAAAAATATTAATAATTAAATTTAAATTTTAAGTTGTATTCTGAGTGCATTTATATGTGCGAGTATTTCTATTCTTTCTATCTTCAATTTAATTTCCGCTTTTATTATATATATAAAATATTATTTAATATAATTTACTACAAAAATAATCAAAAATGTAAATTAGTTTAGAAAGATGAACTTATTATATTTAAATATAAATTAAAAAAAGACTACTCTAAATTTAGCTGTAAACTTTTGAGATTAATTAGATTGCTCATAGTTTCTTCTAATAGAATATTTCCTTAATCTTAAATTTCATTTAATCTTTTAAATTAAAAAATAAATCAATTAAATATCAATAGTTCGATTTTACCTAGGTTCTTTACAAGCTTCAAATTTTAAGTTAAAGATATTTTGTAAAGACAAAATTTGGGCATATATTTAATTATTGCTATTTAAATAAAATATAATTAAAATTATTTTAATTTATTTAAATTATTAAATTAACAAAATGATTGAAATTAATATTTTATTTAACATAATTTAAAATGCAAGATTCAAACTATCAGCTTTTTATTAATGGTAGAAATAATTAAGGTGAAAATATAATATTATAATTTATAAAACAATTTGTTGGATATATTAAATATTTATTAACATATAAAATACGTTTACCTCATATTATTAGTTTCAATTAAATCCTTTAAGAAAGTGTATTCAGCAAATATTTAACTTACCTAATCATCTGAAATATCTACTTTACTACATATTAGATTGATATAATAAATCATGATATTTAAGAAAGTAAAATTAAATTGTTACTTAAGATTTAATATCAAAGATTCTAATTTTTCACATTATACTAAAGAAGTGTTAAGCTAAGTAAGTTACTCATTAAAAGAGTACAATTTCTATTTATTTTATTAATAATAATTTAATTTTAGAATAATTAAATTAGATTTTATTTATTCTTAATTTTATAAATTTAAAAAAAAGAGAAAAAGTTTTAAAATATTTATTTTTTATGAAAAAAAATATTGTTTTTAAATATTTATCATTAAATATTAATATATATATTTCTTACTTTAACTGTAAGTCAATAAGAGTTAGAGTTTTCAAGTTAGATTTCATTAACTTTTTATTTAAAAAAAATATTTTATAATGATAAATAAAAGTAATAATGAAGGATACATCTTCCAGATTATTAAAGCAACTCCATTTTTTTAATTTTATTTTCCATTAATATTTTTTTGATTATTAATTTTATCAGGTATTAATAATTCTGATTAATAAAAATCTTAATTATCTTTTTAAATTTTCTTATTTTAGTTAAACCTTTCTAAAATAAATTAAAATAAATTAGTCTCCTTATTTTTTCTCTTTTCATATATATATATATAGTAAATATAGGGTGGCCCAGAAAAAATTTCGTTTTTTTTTAAAAAACAAAAATCTTTAATGAATTTTGAATTTATTACAACCCATTAACCTACAGAATTACTTATATACCAATATTATTACTATATAATTAATGAAATTAATTTTTTTAATAAATATTTAATTAAAAAAATAAAAATAAATATAATTGTATTTGAAAATCATAATTAAATTGTTTAAAAATGAATTTGATTTAAAAGGAATTAATATAATTTAGTTAGGAAGGATAAGACATGTATGGATATAAACTTCAATTCTAAATATTAAACTTGAAGATTTCATACAGTTAATTGCTTAATATATTGTTGAGTTATTTAAATATATAGTATTTTTAATATAAAGTCAAAGATATTAAGTTATTTTTTCATTAAAAACAAGGTATTTAAACAAACTTATTTATTTATTATATTTAGATAAAACTAAATGTGTTTGTTTATTTGTCCAAAAAGATATGCAAGTAGCAAATCTGAGTGAAGATCAAGAATTATTTAATAATTAACTATATTTTTGAACTATGATTAATATTTATTTATCAAAGGTTTTTTTGCTTAAATTGATTAGTGACATTTTAGTGGTTTATAATTTGTATAAATTTAAATAAAAATTCTATGCAAAAATCAAAAATTCTCAGGAACATAGAGCGACATCCAAGAAACTATTCCATTCCATTGGATTATTTCTCTATAGTTCCATAGCAAGAGATTTAATTTTATGAACAATATGTCCAAGAGAAACGCTTTTGCCATTAGAATTAATTTATGGAATATGAGCTTCTTCTTCGGATAGTTAGTCTATATTTAAAATTATTCTCTCTAAAGTGTTATAATAACTGTAGCTCTTTTTCTTGAATTCTTTCCATTCGGCAAATTCTTATTCTAAATTCTTATAAGTCTAATTTAGTTTGTTTTTTTCATCAAACATCTAAGGCAAAAAATAGCTACATATATTTTTATCTTCTCTATCTAACAATTTTAATATTAAAAGGCATGGAATTGTTAAAAATATATCTGCATCGCGGCAATCTACAGACTCTTAAAATTCTTTATATTTATTAGCAGTTGTTTCAATAATATGTGAAAAGTGAATCAAATAATTGCATTTTTTTCCATCTATAAAATAGTTTTTTCCTTTTTTAAATAAGTTAAAAAAATTTTTAATCCAAAAAATTACAAAATTATTTAATAAAAATCGAAATTAAATCATTTAATACAAACGAAATTCGTTCATTAAGAATGTAGAAATTTTGAATATTTTTTTATCCAAATAGCTGTAATTTAAATCCAATACTCATAATTTTATTAAGTTGTTGGTAATGATTTACTTAATATATAAACTTAGAATTTATTTTATTACCTTTTTCCCATGAACTCTCATAAGTATTTAATGCTTAAACTAGATCATGGTTGTTTTTTAGCTGCGGATCAACCATTTCAATATTTTATTCATATTTTCTAAATAAGGCACGTAAATTTTAAAAGTTGTTTTTGATTTCTTCAGCCAGCACACGGACTGCTCTAGATTACTCATTTGTAACTTTACGAAGAATACCTTCAGCTTATATAAGAATTTCAATATCTAAATCGTCTCTACCTTTGCCTTCCATGTTAGCAACTGCATTCATTTGGGCAATATATTTACAAAGTGTTTTTCTAAGATTTGTGTACTCTTAAGATTAGCTAGAAATAAAGATTCTCCCTTTTATTTTTTCTCTAATTTCAAAAGAAGTTAATTCTTTTTCTATTTCTATTGCACACTAAACATATCTTCTTGCTTCTGTCTCAATAACCATTAACTCCATCACATACAACTAATTAGTTTTTATTAATAATTTAAAACATCCCATAAATAAATTTGAAAAAAAAACTATTAGAATTCTTAAACACCCAGATATTCATTATAAATTCGCTTTAAAACAAACATCGCTGAATATAAATATGAATATTCAATTATTGTATTTTAGTTGGTTATGTAGGATTTGTTAATAAAATGAATAATTATTAAACTAATTATTTATGTATTTACCTGTTCAAATTTAGCCCAGCAAATATCAAACTTTTCAAGACTCGAAGCTATTTCTTTTTTGATAGCATAGGAAGACATATTAAGATTTTCTTAGCAAGTTCTTGTATATGCATTCCTCATAATATGAGACATTTTAAAGAAACTATTTAGCAAGTTCTAACCTGACTCTAAAACTTCTTGAGAGAATATGTACTTTTCACCATTAACATATAGATAAGGAAAACCTTTTGTAATAGATTTAAATTAATTAAGTATTTTTTTTAGATGAAAATTAGTATATTTTTATGAATAGTATTTTTTGTAAATAAAATCTTAATATTTGTTTCATATTTATATTAAATTTAATTAAATTGGTCGATTTATCGATTAATATTTTGATAGATAAAACGGCAAATAATAAATTTTAATATCTTTCTTATAGAATATATAGAAAAAAAAGTAAATTAAATATAAAAAACTATTAAAATATACCTTCTTGTGCACTATCTAATATTTCTGTTAAATAACAAAGTTCGCCATTTTTATAAAGGATTTTATATGCCTTTGAGAATTTTTCTCTGTATGCTCTACAAGCCGTTTGACATTAAAATTACTTTTTAAATTAAAAATTTCATTTTTTTATTTAATTTATGAAATATTATTTCAAATTTTTTTTCAGTTATTTTGTTATTTTCTTCATTCTAACAAGTGCCTAAACATGTTTCTGATCTTTATGATTTTTAATAATCATATGATCTTTTGTTATTATTAGCGAAATAGTTCTAAATATTTTGGTTTGAAAAGAAGATTTTGCTATTAACAATATGCTAAAATTAAATAAAAATCAATGATAAATTTCTTTTTTGAGGTATATAATTGCTAAAAGTTTAAATTTAAATCTAAATGGAACAATTAAATTCTTTCATTAGATAAAAATTTAATCTACAATCCTCTCACCTAATTGACTTTGTTTTGATTATTTAAAGATGGGAAAGTCAATTAAAGTAATATATTGATTGATTGTAGATCACTTAATAATATTATTAAGATGATCAATCTATCACATTTTAATTTGTGATGGCCATTCAGATTGAGAATACATTTGTAAAATAAATAAATCAATCATATGTTATCTCTGATAATTCATGAAGCTTTTCTCATTCAATTAAATGAATATGTGCGAATGTAATGAGAGAATTAATTAACATAGAGATTTTTATCTTTTAATATTTTGAATGTAGAAATAGACTAATAACAGGCACTATTAATAAAGACTGAAGAAAGTAATTAAGATAAGTGAAAGAAAAATATAAGGACAAATGAATAATCCTACCTTAATGAGTTTTTCAATTATATTCAAGTATTTTCTGAATATTTTCTGACCTTCTGGAGAATCCAAATCAAATTTCTAATAATCCTTCTATATAAGCTTAGATGATACAACTATAGCTTGCTCTAATAGCAAAAAATCATAGCTTCTTTTGAATTCTTCAAGATCAGTTAATGGACGAGGAGGAGCAGTGGAAACGCGAATAAATTACCTTTCATCCATAATTTCACTCATTTCGGATATGTCATCTCCTTTAATATTAAAATCTATATTAAATAAATTGCAATTAGTAAAATGAGAGAGGAGAATTATGCCATATATTTGCTCAGGCATTTTGAAATTCATTTTAAACAAACTAACTAAATAACTACTTTTAATTATATTCTCCTTATGATAAAAACATATAATACATACATATATATTTTTTTGTATTTTTTTTAATTTTTGCAAGTAATCTAAATTACCTTCTTAAGATTCATTATTGCTCCTTTCTTAGTAGTCCTCGATTTCCTGCTAAAAATCTAAGATTTACAAAAATATGGTATTTCTTTTCCTAGCTTACTACAATAAATTTAATATGTTTTACCTCTGGCGTATTAGTTTTAAATGTTTGAAAGACTACCGTTCCCATTTGAAAAAGTTAAACTGCTACTATTTTGGTAATTGAAATTTATCTAGTTAAAATCATCAGAGTTTTACTAGAGAAAATAAGTATGATCTCGCATAGTATTTTCGTTTAAGGAAGAATAAACATTATTATTGAGGTTGTTTGATGCTAATGTTGAAAAGCTCATTTAAGTATTTTATATTCGGCTGACTTATTTAAACTTTAATTACTCTTTCTCTTCTTTTTAATAAGGATTACTTGCTTGCTATTTTGCTATATTGATTTATTTACTTTTTTTGTTAATTTATTTTTCTTTTTATTATTATTTGAGAGAGTGGTTGATTGATTGACTGATTGATTGATCGTATATTTGATTTGATTGATTCGTTTGTAATTTATTTGCCTAAGTTTGTTTGGTTATCCACAGCTAGCTATTGATAATATTTAATAATTAATAATAATTGCAGTATTTAATCATATCAATCAATCTATCTATCTATCTTTTTAAAGAGAGATGGAATTAAGGCTCATAATTTAATTGCAAGTTATTGATAGATCAATCTTTGATTTTAAAGGCTGAATGGAAATTTTAGATTTTAAGAGAGTATCAATGAATTTAATTTAAAAATTGAAAAAACCAATGATTTTTTGATTTGTATCATCAATAATTCTGCTAATAGAAATAAACAAATAATTAAATAGATAGATACATATTTTCAATTAATTTTCATCTCACATACATAAATAGATAGATAGGATAAGGCTTTTTTTAATTTTTTTAACTCTAATCATGTTATTGGCTCTCCATACCCTAATTACATGAAATTTAAAATAATTAAATTTTCTGTCTCATTCATTCGTGTGCAAATTTTAAATTTTAAAATGAACTTTATTAATCAAAGTCCAAATTAAAATTCGTTTACTACTAAGTATTTACTTGTATTATTTCTTCTATTGTAGAGATATTATACGTTTTAAATATTTTCAATTTAATTATGGAGATATTATGTTGATTAAATTATTTCTAATAAATATTTCTAAAAAAATTCTATGAAATTGTGATATTTTTTAATTTTACCAAATTTTTGAAAAAGAAAACTTTGGTTAATAGTAAAAATTAAATTTTAGATTTATTCTTTCTTGAGAGAAAATAAATATTTGATAGTAATTCAATTAATCTTGTTTGTCTTTAAAAATTTCTTTTGCTTTTCTGTGAATGTTAGGGAGTAAGTAAAGGTTAAATTTATACAGAAATTGATTAATTTGTTATCTATTTTATACTATCTATTTACTTCCATACAAAAGAGTTATTCACTTTTAAGCAAAAATAAACATTTCAACTAGCACATTTTCAATTAAATTATTTTAATAATTTTATTTTTATTTTACTTAGAGTAATTAATTTTAATATCATGAATCACATACAAAAATTCTATGCATTTATTTGTAAATATTTTTTTTGCTTTTATAATTAATTTTTTTATCATCTTTTACCTGAATTGAGTTCCTCTATTGAATATAAATTAAGATAAAAAAGTAAAGATACCAAAACAAATTTATAAATTTTCAAAAATTTGAATTAAATTACATTTAATATTTACTCATATAACATAATAAAATACTTCTAAATTATAAATTAGACAAAATAATATTTTTCGAACTTCTATTCTATGTCTAATTTATTCTTTTTAATTATTTCTTATCCTATTTTAAGTAAATAAATTTGAATTTAAAATGCGTAGCAAAAGAACTTTGCATTCATTTAAAAAATGATATTGATATTGTAAGTATAATAAAAGAATTAGTCATTTAAAAGTTTTTTAATTGTTAATTTTAAGATTACATTAAATCAAAAATAGTATATCAAACTCTATAAAACAACCAACCAATCAAACTCTCTGTCAATCAATATCTTACATTTTTTTATGTATTTATTTTAATTAAAAATTTATTTGATTAAAATTACAATTATTGGATTTGAGTTTGTTTATATTCAGTAAAAACTCATTTGATATTTGAACTAAAATATTCATTGATTTAATTTTTAAAATAACCATAAATTATTTTTTTTCTACATAGTTACTGCTCAGATTTACATATATATCAAATTTATTCAAAAATTAAACATTCTTATTATTGAAATTTTCAACTTAAATTTTAAATAAAACATTTTTCTGCTTAAAATTTCGCAAAACTTTATTTAAAAATATGATTAAAGGCTTAAGTAAAATATAAAATATTAACTTATAAAAAATAGATAAAATATTTTGAATTAGTAGGAAGGTAGGTAGGTAAGTAAGTAAAGTTAAATTTATTTATTTTTTTAATTAATTAATTAATTATATGCTTCATTTGTTTATATAATTGTTAATTTTTTTATTTTAATGCTCTCTTGCTGAAAAGAAACGAATGCTATCTTCTGCTTTCAATTATGGGTTATTCTAAATTAAATTAAAATCTAATTTAGGGATTCCTTTTGAATTAAATGGGACTTAAGTGTTACGCGTAGAATTTGAGCTATTAATTACAAATTCTTTTGAATTTTGTTAACTCAAATTACTATTTTTCGAGCTAATGAAATCAAATTATTACAAAAAGTGGTGAGTTTACTTTGGAGATATATTAATATCATTTTTTAAGCTCTTGTATTAATTATTTTAGCCTGATAATTATTTTACAAATTTATTACTTGTATTACTCGTTTAAATATTTTTTTGGCTTGCCTACAATTTTAATAAGGAAGTAGTTGTAGCTGCTTTATTTTCTAAGTTGTTATTATTATTGTTGTTGTTGCTAATTTAGCTACCATTTATGTTAATATTGTTGCTATTACTCATATGGTTTGAGCTATTAATTTATGAAGTGCTTAATTTGGCATTTTAATTCTATTAAATAGTTTATGGTGTTGTTAGGGACCTATGAGACTATGAGCCATTCTTTTCTTCAAATGACTTATGCTCATTAATAGTCTTTAGATCTAAATCCGTAAATATTCTATTTGTTTTTGAGAGACCATTATTTTGGCTGTTTTAAAGCTATTACACTGTATAACTAATTTACTTTTGAGAAGATGTTAGAGATTACTACTAGCTTTAGCTTAATTATATGCTATTAGTTTTATTGTTTGAAATTGCCTTTAAAAGTTACTATTATTGAGTAGTAAGCTGCAATTGTTATTGCTATAGGTGCTATTAAAATTACTAAGACTGAGATTAGCTATTATTGGTTATTTGTTATTGATTTTAAATTAAATATGGCTACTACTAAGATTATCCTTGCTACTACTGTTAATTTTACTAGCTATTTTTTCCTTAGAAAATAGTTTTTATAGGATTGCTTGCAGATTATCTAGGAGATCCATTTGCTATTCATTTAGTTTAAAGTTATGTAAGTTAAAATTTATAATAAAAAAACAATTTATTTACATAAACTATAATTTCTCAATATAGAAAACTGATTAATGTTATTTTAGGAGAGATTTTCTTTTTATTTGCTTTGTAGTCTTTTTGATTCATCTAATAAATTATTTGGTTGAGTATTCTTCTTAATAGAGTTCTGAATGTCTTTGTTAGTTTAAACTTTTTAAATATTATTCTGCTAGTTTAATTGATTTCCGAAAGTCGTGTTTATTGTCTCTAGGTCTAAAGCTAAAACCTGCTATTTTTTTATGAAAAAATTAAATTATTTAAGAAAATTTTAATAAGTGTTGGTTGAATACTTTTTTGGTAGAAGCTGCTTGATTCTTTGATTATTTGCTATTATTTAGTAAAGGAGAGATATCACTTTCTTAAGAAGCTGCTGTGTGATGTGATTTGGGTCTTTTTAGGATATTTTCAGAGCTGTCTTTTGATTATTAAGCACTCTCAGAAGCATTCGATGAAATATTGTTAGAAAAATTATTTATTTAATTATTTTATGGAGATCTCTTTCTAATTTTCCCTTGTTTTTAAGGAGATCTACTATTATTTGTAAAGCTATTAAAGGACAATGATCCTTTACTTTATAAATCTTACACTTTATTATTAGTATATTTATGAGCTAAGTAGGGCTTTTAAAAGTTAGGCATTTCATTATTATTTACTTTAATAATATTAATTGTCTCTTAAAGTTCAGAACATTCAAGTATATCAGTTGTATTCTTCGATAATGTTGTGTCTTTGCATGATATCTAGAGTTCATCATGTGCTTCGTTGTTATGAGAAATTTAAGATAGAATAGATGCTTCCTCTTCCTTTTATTTACATTTATTAAAATATACAAAAGATCTATTTTATTAATAAAATTTACTATTAATTCTAAAGAAGAATTATAGTGCTTGTGATAGCTATTGATTAAGTGAGTTATGTAAGGAGAGTAGCAAGTGACAGCTTAGCAAACTATTTCAATAGATTTTAAATGATATATTTCACTTTGCTTATATGCATCTTATTTATAAAGATCGTACTGCTGAGTTTTTGAGTTTGTAGTAAAACTTTTTTGTTTGTCTAGTTCTATAAATCTGATTTCAGTTGCAATAGTAAAAAAACATATTGATAGCAGCAGCATCTATAAAAATAATAAAAAAAATATTAATAATTTTTTTTTCCACTGATTAAATTAATAATTATCAAGCTTTACCTTTTCAATCAATTGTTTTTTGGAAAGCTCAAATAAGATGTCTTCAAAAAGAATGAATTCATCATATGAAATGCATGTCATATGCATGATAGATCCAATGTTAAACTGCTCGATCCATTCTTAACTTTTTTATACTCCTACAATATTCCTATTATCATCATCAGTATTTTTAGTTGGGACATTCAATTCTTGTCTCATATTTTTTTCATTATTGTCTGGGTTATTCTTCCAAAAATATATGGATTGCCTTGCTTTCTTCAACTAACTGCTGCATTCATCGCCAATATTTGTTTCAAATGCAACTTTTTACTCAAAAGTTTTCAAGAAACTACAAGCCTATTGTAAAATAATCTTATTGAAAAGCACTTCTTCTTTAACAGCACTTTTCTTTGCTCCCAAATAACTATCTGCCTCAGTATTAGAATTTCCCAGATTTATTTAGTCATCGTTGTCTTATTCACCGCTTAAATCAAATACTTTATTAGATGAGGCTAAATTAAATTTATTCTTGCTTTGCATCCCTTTTGGAGTTGGTAAATTTTTTTAAGAATTATTTACTTTATTGTCTGTTTTTGAAATATTAGATTGAGTGGTAGCATTAAAAATACCACCTTGCTTTTAAGCAGTAATTACAGAAGTAGCAGTTTATTCACATTAATTTAATTTATCTTAACTAATAGAAAGTAGTTAATTATAGATATCTTCTAACACAGATATTGCTTTCTTAGCAGTCTAAATTGCTTACTCATGTCTATTTAATTAAAAATTAAAAAAAATTGACTAAATGAATTTAAATAAACCAGTAAAATTCTCTTAAAACTAACTATTAATTATTTAGTATTACTGATTGCAATAGGCACTTTAAATTATCACTTTTTAAAATCAAGCACCAATAAAAAAATTTAATATTTAAAATTTTTTTTCAATAGGTTATTTTTGGTAAATAAAAACATATTATCTACGTAATTATATTTATTAGGGTATTTATTTAATGCTTATTATTTAGAAAATTAATCGTATTAGTTGAAAGTTTCTAAATAAATCTAATTTTTAAAATAAAATTATATTAGTAAAAATTTACAGCACAAGCTAAGATAATATAGCACATTATTATAAATAGCATCTAACTAAGAAGGTTTAACGTTTTATTTTGTAAGCAACTTTCTCCAGTACTATTTAGCTTTCAAAATTTTCATATTCAGGCCAAAAATCATTTTTCAGACTTGTCTCAAGATTATAAATAACTCCATCAATATATTTGTTGCATTTGTCAAGTTTCCAAAGCCTAATTTGTTAAATAAATCGCTCTAAAAATATGATTTTACTAAATTTTTGAATGTAGCAAATGCTTTTTAAGCTTAATTAAATTAACTTATTTGAAATTATCTTTTTAACTATAATTCTGTTGAAAAATAAATCAAAGCCTTCTAAAGTAAATTAAAACATATTTTTACCCCTAATAAGAGCAAGCTCTGTTATAAAGAACTGTAATAATTAAATTTCTATCAATTTGCTTTCCTCTATTAGCTGCGAACTGTTTAATAAATAAAAAATAGTTTAATTTAATGCACATTTCAGAATAATTGATGTTTTTCTAATTTCCATAAATTATCTCAATTACTTCTATTATCTCTTCAGCTTGCTCAAGAAAGTAGTTAGATTCTTAAAAAAGGTTTCTGTCGACCAAATTTATTGATTCATCGCATAATTATTTGATTTTATCAAACATTTACTCTATTTATTTTAATAGATCATGATGCTTTAATGTTTTGCTTTATCTTTTAGATTGAGGTCTTTGCGACACATCATTTAAAAGATTTGAATATAAATGTAGATAATCTTTTACCTTTATTCTAAATAAATTTATGAAGTTTCATCTATTTTACTTAGTCTTTTGCTTAAACTTCTAAATTTTATTCACTACTAATAATACAGTCTTATTCTTCCTTGCTTTCGCTTTGATGATTGACCTAATCTTTCATCAATACAGGAACCTCTTATTTGTCTATTTAAGTTAATTTCAATGATTGCTTTTTTTACATTTTGCAAATAGAGAATTGCTTAATTTTTAATGATAATATTTGTTTAAAATCTCTAAAAATACAATTCAAACTTTTTAAAATTAAATAAATAATCATTATTATTTGAAGATAGTGTATGAATTCCATTCATTTGCTTTATTTACTTAGTTAGCATTGCAATAAAATAGTATAAATTAAATTAATTTATAAATCATTTTTTTAAGTATGAGATGGAAATTTTTTTTCTTATTCCAAATTAAATTATTTATCATTTTTTAATTGATGAATTATTTTTCCTTGATTAAAAATATATTTTCATTACCATTATATTAAAATTTACATGAAAGAGTATTTATTTATCTACATCTGATATAAATTGTTAAATTGTCTACCTTACATTAAAACAAATAATTTAAGCATTTATAAAAAATAATTAGTTAAATTTTAACTGATATTTTTTAATTTTATTAGGTATTTTTAGATTTAAATCAATAAGTTGTTAAAATGCTTAAAACTTAAATTTCCTAAAAAAATAAATGAAATTAAATAAAACAGAATGGCTAAAAAATTTGATCAATTAGTTAATTATTTTTAAGACAATTAAAAGAAAAAGCTCATTAGGAAAAAATATATTTCATTAAAATATTTTAGTAGAAATAGACCAAGCAATTTTTTAGTCAATAGTGACTTAATTGAGTTTTATTTTAATTTTTGATTAAAAATTTTTACAAATATTTAGGACTAGGATCAACAGGCAAAAATTTAACTAATTATTCTTCAGAAAAATCATATTCTTAACTGAAATAGATGTTTTATTAATAAATTTAATTCATCAATTTAAAATATAAATGATGAGCTTGCACCTGATTTAATCCATACCTAGTACTAAAAATTTTGAAGTACATCCTACCTATTTTGATGACCACTAGTTACTTCAAAGTTAAACTAATCATAATGCCTTTTTGAGAAACAAAACATCCTTGTAAAATTAGAAAATATCTAAATCTCTACCAAGAGCTTGATTTTATATTTACAGTTTTGTATTTATTTCAATATTTTTATTTTATTTTTTGTAAATTCTTATTAAAATTATTCTTGTAAACTAATAAATAGATAGAAAATTAAAAAAATTTACTTTAAAAAAATATAATTTTTAAAATTAAGTTAGATATTTTACTATCTTTAATTAGATTTAATTTTTACTCATATTGATATCATTATAAATAGTTATTTTCTTTTAAAATTCTAAAATCTTACAGAAATTTATTCAAAAAACTACTCTCCTTTTAAACAATAGTGCAAAATGTAAAAATTTACTTTCATTTGCATTTTCTGATTATTTTCAACATAATTAGATGTGTTACCTACCTACCTACCTTTCATTCACTCTTATCTAAAATTAATAAAACAGGAATTAGATGGAAATAATTGCTTTTATGGGAGATTACTAATTAATATTTAACATATTTATTTGTTAAAATTTTAAAATACTACTTTGTAAAGTCTTAGTAATAATTTTTTTAAAAATATGTAATACTCACATTTTAAATTTATTTTACACCTAATGACTCAAAATCTTAAAAATTTTTGTTAATTAATAATAATTGTAAGAGAGTTAACATTAAGATAATAAAGAAATATATACTTTTTTTAATAGGAGAAATAAATATTCCTTAAAAATTAATAATTTAAATTATAAAATGCTAATTTTATAAATAAAAGTAAGTGATTAATTTAATTTCAGTTAATTTTTTAATTACTTAGTTAGTCAGTCAGTCAGTCAGTTAGTAAGTAAGATATATTTAAACTAATGTTTATATAAATTATAAATTAAGGAAATTTTACTTTGTTATTAATATTCCTACTTAATGCATATTTCATTTTAAATATCTTGTTTCAATTATTTAATTAATAATAATGAATTAATTAATTAATTCATTAATAGTTAGAAAACAGATTAGCAATTTTTGATTATTAGAAGCATTTGATTTTTATAAATTTTAATAAGAGAATTTTGTTACAATTAGTCATATAAAAATTTGAATTTTGTTATTAATTTATTTAATCAAACAATTATTAAATAATGATTCATTTATTTATTTTATTTATTATATTAATTCATTAGTGTGGGATAATTTCAGAAACATACCATAAATCTCCATTTAAGATTTACAATAAAAATTGTTCTTGTTTTTTTCTAATCATTTCCTTTTCTTACAGCATTAGGTATTGACTGTAGTTATTCATCTTATAAAAATCATTGTTAATTTGATCATTTAATACTTATTATTATTTTAATTTAAATAGAGACTCTCCATTATCACTCATAGCCTCATCATTAATTAAGTTAGCTATTTCTATTTATTCAGTGCTTTTACAGTTTACATCAATATATGTATTTTGACCTTATTGTTCTTATTAAAACGAATCTAAATACAATTTTTAAGCTTGTTTCTTTTGAAAAACTGAATCTACTGAAAATCTCTCAGATCTTCTTATGTCATTGGTTATCTGCAATTAAGAGGCTCTAGATCTATCTTCTTGATCTTTTTTCTATTAGTTTTCGTTTTTAGAATCTGCTGCAAATGTTGTAGGAGTCAAATCATGCTCATTATTTGTATTTTTACCAGTTCCGTTATTCTACTCAACAAGATCTGTAGGGCTAGAGCAATATGATCTTTTTTTTTCATTCTCTCCATCTTCCTTAGAGATAGAATTTTCTATAACCTCTTATATTGATTCATTATTTTTTTATTCTTCGAGTTACTTATTAATCTCATCTACGTTGATACAGAAAACTTCATTCGCAATTGAAGTAAGGTATGTGTTGGTTTCTGTATGTTTAATTCTAAATAATTAGTTTACACGTAAGGTTTATTCCTCTTAGCCAGTGCTTGGGTATACTATTTCGATCTGCCATTATTGATTAGAAGTTAGCCTATTATGAGGACCTCCTGAGACTAAAAATCCATTATTAAATTTGCTCTATGCATCATGGCGGAAATTTTTATTTGATTGTAAATAACAACTAGTCATTGAATGTTATATTTTTACATGTTGATTATTTTCTATTTCTACATCATCCATATCGATGGACTCCATTTCAGGTGAGGACTCATTTTCTTCTTCGTTGTTTTAGCTTGATGACTAAGTTTATAATTATTACTATTGTTACTAGTTAATATACCCATTTTCTTAGTGAATACTTTTGAATTTCCATGTTAAGTACATTTCGTTATGGTCATCCTTTTGCTTTTCTAGCTTAACAAGGTTTTATTTATCATATTTCTTTAGTTTTTGGTATTTGCAAAATAAATAGAAATGATCTTTTAAATTTCTCAAAATAATGTTATCTCCAATTTTTACTTACTATCCTTTATATTAAAAAACAAATAATTCGTATTAATAAAAAACTAAAGTGATAATAATAAGTATTTTAGAATAATCCTTAAATTTATTATAAATAAGTGTTATTGTTTTTTTGTAAATGCTCTTGAGTATTATTTTTCAAAAAACCAAAATTGAATTATAACAGCAATCCAAGTTTAATTTGAGCATTTTATTAGATAATTAGTCTAGGTAGAAACCCCTAATCAAAAAGTTAAGCTAATATATATAAAGTAAGTTTGTATATATAAAGTTACCATTAGGATTTGAATTAAGAAATACTGAAATAAATTCACTATCATTTCCATTAATATATTAAGTTTCATAATGTCCGCTGTAATAGCTTGCACAGGAATATTAGTCATTGTCTCTGTTGTTCATGCTGATTTACTCTTAAATAACTCTGCTTGGGCGGCAAAGTTTTTTTGTATTAATTTTTTTAGCTTTCATTTATTATTCAACTGGAGCTGCATTTTTTTAAGGGCTATTTTATTCCTTAAGGGTATCTTAGTCCTAATTCTTTATATTGGTGCTATAGTGTTGCTAAAATTCACTTGATTCAGATTAATAACTACCTATAACTGGTCTTGCTTATTTATTTTGAGGTTCTCTCATGTTTTTATAACATAAATTTCCCATTTAATCTATAAATATCTAAAAGCACAATTTAGATTGAAAATAATTTGATTAATGAATTTGTTATTTATTATATCTTTTTTCTTAACTATTAGATTAAGTATTTTTTGCTTGCTTTTTTGTTTGGTTTGTTAGATTTTTTTGAGTTTATTAATTAATTAATGCAAATTTGTTTGCTTATAATTCTTTTCTTGAATGTATCTCATATCACTATAATATTAAATTTCTTTTCAGGTAGTCAAATCTCTATAATTAATTGCTATTCATTGATTGTAAGGCATATTTGACTAAGAGAATAATTAACTTTTAATTCATCATTAATTGTTTTTTTGAAGCTTTTTAATGTCAATAAATACAAAAATTCACAAAATAATTCTTTTATCAAAATAAATTACTAAATTAAAAATTCATAAATTTTAGTTTTTTTCTCTATTTCATTTCATTTGTAATATTATCATACAACTATCAATAAGACAAACTAGTTAAATACTATATTAAACATTTACAAAAATAAAATCCTATCTCAAAAAATTTAAAATGGCTCCTTCATCCTTTCTTTTATTTCTATAATTTCTTGTATCTTGTAAAGTTAGATTTAAATATGCAATTTCATTTAGTTTTAGAAAATTTTTATTTGAAAGGATATGCGGCTTTTATTTACAATGATTAATTGCTTAATTTTATCAGTATTTATCTAGTTTTTTATTTCATAACTCCAGACAATTTGATTTAAATTTTTTCTGATTTAAAAAATTGCGAAACTTTAGAAATATTTTCCCTCTAAAGTATATTTTGATCAGGTAGTTGATTATAACTTTTGTCACTAATCAAACTTCTTTTGGTAAATAAATAAGCTTCAGAAAAGTGTAAAGTCAAGATTAGGTAGATAATTACACTTTTAAACACTTATGCTGATCAAAAAATATTAATTTCCTTAAAATCGATTTATAAGATTAAATAATTAAAAGTTTATCATAGCCAAAAATAAAAACAAAAAATTTAGCTTTATTTATTTAAAATTGCATACAATTTTTTATAAAAACTACAAAAATCAATAAATGTTAAGCTGAGATTAACATTTTTGTTTTTTTTTTTGATGATATTTTTTCTTGATAAATATTTATTTAAAATTTTTTAGATTTTACATGCTAAATTAGCTAGCTAAAAGATGAAATCTTACAAATTATTAAATTTTCAACTAAATTCTATTAAAAATTCTAAATCAAAAGAAAATAATTTAAATTATATAATTTTTTCTTTTTCTTTTAAAGTAATATTATGGATAAAATCTGTTATATTTTTTTGAGCAAATTATGCAATAAAAATATGTTTTTGAATTCAATGTTCATTTAAATTTCCAATTAAAACATGTAAGCCAAGAGGTAATTAATTATTTTAGTTAGCAATAGGTTTTTTAATAAATTTTATCTCATATAGCATATTTTCCATACTAAGTAAGAAAATTAAAAATCAATATTTTTATATTAAACAGATAAATAAATATAATTAAACTAATAATTAAAATTAAGTTTTGGTTTTTTATAATAAATTAACTTGAATATAAATTTAAAAAGCTAATTAAATTATACAGTCTATTATTAGTTACAAACAAAAATAAAAAATATTAAAATATATATTTCATTTAGTGTAATTCGTTATTTTTACTCCGTTTAAATTTAGAATATGTGTAATTGTACTGTGAAGACAATTTAATCTATAGTCATCAAATTTTACTTTTATTTCTTGAATGTTTCTTGAAATAATTGACTCAAAACAGTGACCATTGATGCGAGTCGCATCTGATATATTTATAATTTATAGCTACTCCATTTTTTAGAATATGAACTCTAGACCTGTGTCATCTACTTAGTTTCCAATTATTCTTATCTTTTTTAAATTGCTTATCTACTCAGAGATTAATTATAAGGTTTCGTTTGTGCACCACTATCCTAAAGATAAATGCTGAATTAGCTAACAACTTTAAAAAATACTTTTAATTATATCTATAGAAGGTGTGTATGGTAGGAACCACTCGCCTTTAGACTTTTTAACTATATTAACAATTTTCAATGATCTTAAATTTTTAAATAATCCTAGCTTTTATAAGTTTAACTCTCTGCTCTACATATCATCTTCTGCAAATCTTGTCATAACCATATTTCTTATTTTCAAACAAGTAATTCTTTCGAAAATGTCATCCATCGGTTTTTATAAATGGGTTGTATTAAGTTCTATGTTTTTTTATACTTTCTCTTAATGCTTTTCTAATTTAATTTTTTAATAATATTCAATTCTCTCTAAAAATGATGGATTAACAGTAAAGACTTCAAATGTATTCAGAGATTTTAAATCAGTAATTATTTTTGCTAAATTCTAATCTGATATTTTATCATTGTAATTAAAATTGTCTAATAAACTTTTAAGAGCCAATCTCTATAAGTTATTCAGATGATTATCTAGTTAATAAAGCTATTAGTCTGTAACTCTACTAAAAAAGGGTATTGAAATATCTTGGATCTACTTACTGTGCTGAATGAAAGTTAAAAACAACTTAGGTGTGAGTGCCATGTAGTTTGATAAATCCAGAACTTTTAAGGTACTAGATTGTCTGGATTGAATAATCTAAATTAAAGAATCAGGTTTTAAGTTTGCTAATTGGCCTATTTGCAATGAATGAATATATTTAGCATTTTCAATCATTTTAAGTACTCTTTCACATGGAGTATCTCTTTTCAAAAATACGAGTTTTCGAATAGACAAGAAAAATGATTTATCAAAGAATTTGGAAACAGTCCTTACCTAATAAAGCTATTTCTTAGGTAAAAACATGAGAATCTAAGCCATAACATGCTCAGGCAATTGAGCAAGATATTTTTAAATTTCAAATTTTAAAAAATCAGTTTGACTATTTTGAGATTGAGAATCTTTATTTAAGTTGCTATTGATTTTTCCTTTTGTAATTACTCTTTTGTTATTAAAGCTAAGTGAATCATCGTCTTAAATTTTTAATTTAAAACTATTCTTTTCAAAGATGTAGCTGTTACCTAATTTTTTTACTGACTAAAACTATGAAGGCAGATTTGGTGAATTTATGCCATCTTTAAGTTTTAACAATTCTCCTCCTTAATTTTAAAAATCAGTAACTTAACTTTTCAAATTATTTGGATTTACAAATTCTTCTAAAATATTATTTTAATGCTTTTATTCTTCTAATAATTTTTGATTTTGGTTATTCTCTTGAGAGTCATACTAAATGTTAGTAGCTTAAACATAGAATTGATCAGGATTATTGAAATTTTCATCTTCGTTTTCGTCATCCATCGAGAAAGGATTTCTTCTTTTTAGAGCAAGAGTCTACCCATTAGAGAAAGTTTTTTTTGTTATTGATCTATCTACTTTGTATAAATTTTTTTTGCCAGATGCTTGCTGCTTAATATCTTCTAATTTTTTTTATTGTTATTTGTTTTTTATTTCTTGTAATTTATTTTACAGTCCCATAAACTTAGAATTATTTGCTAATAAACTGCTTTATGCTTAAGCCTGCAAATATTTTTATTCGTTCTCATATTGCTATTCAATATTTTTTTATTCTAAAAAATATTTTTACATTTACAAATTATTTTAGGCATCTTTGGGTTCATTGTATTCTTTTATTTGTTTCTCTATTACTTCCTTTTACTGAATAAGCTTAATCTCTTCTTAGTTCAAAGAATCTTCAATAAACATCTAGTTTTATAATAGCTACTACTTTCTTAACAGTTTTTCTTATTACATCAATACAAGTTGCTTCTCACAAAGCATAAGTTGTTATTAAGCTAATATTTTTTTTTACTCTGACAATAAATTATCTTCTTCTTAAAGCATTTATCTGCTTTAGTTTTCAAACTAATTTTCTAGCTCTTTCATTTAATTTTCATTATAAATTCTATTCAAATTGCACTCCTCAGTTTCTGAAGAGTCTTTTACAGATTCTGCTCTTGGGGAAATATATTTTTTATTGTTACTTTGTGTAAGTTCATTCACTTAACTAGTTGATTAAGGAGATTAATGTGTACTTTAACTTTTTTTATTATTTTAAGGTATTAACAGCAAATTAGATATTTCTTTACTCATTTAGGGTGATTTAATTTATATGCTATCATCAGAATTTTAATCTTTATTGCTTACTTGCAGTAACTAAAGTTATTCTATTGTCTTCTCTTGAGTAGCATTTTAGCTCCCGTTTAGTGTATTTAGCTCTTCACAAATTGTATACAATTTATTTTCTTCTTGCTCTATATTTATTTCATCTATTTTTTTTGGCTATTTTGATTAATAATTGTCTTCATCTTCTGTGTGGAGCTCTATGATTACATCTTCAACTTGTCTCTACTTCTATAAATATTTATCTATTTTGTTCTTTTTATGTTATTCTTTTAATAATTGTTACTACTATTTTTCCTTTTCTTTAGCTTGCTATTAAAATATATTTTACTAATCTAATTTGTTAAGAGACTTCGCTAAGCTTTTCTCAATTTATTTTTTATCAACCTCTACATTTTCTATTTCTAATTATTAAATTTTCTTCTCACTACTATTCATTTTGTTGACTGATTATTATAAATTTATTTTCATTTAGTTAATGGAAACTCTTTTTTCAGCTTTAAATTAAAAGTGGTTTTTTTAATTTGCTTCCTGCTAAGCTTATTTACTTTCTAAAGATATCTGTTTCTTATGGCTCTCTTAATCTTTATTTGAATTGCCAATACTAGATTATTTTTGTTTTTGTGAATAAAATTATATCAACGATGAAAGTTTAGCTAAAAACAACTTCAAACTTTCTTAAGTAGAATCAACCACACATAAATGAGCAAGCTATTTCTGAACAATCTAATTCTTTAAAGAAATATCTTACAATTATACATTTATACCCTACTAACTTTCTACAACATCAATAGTAATTTTCCCTTCTTGGATGAAAGTCTAATGGACTTTAGAAATTTAATAAAGTCCACATTTGTATAAACTATCATTTGAACTTGAAGGTTCAAGCTATAAATATGGATGTTTAGATAAACTCATTTTATCTGAATTTTCTTCAAAACAAGCATATAAATGAATTCTCTTTCCTTTTCCTTTGCTATTAGTAAATGGAACTAAGTTACCATTTCTCATTAAATTGCACGAGCATGGAAGATTGAAAACACTTTTATACATCCTTTTTAGTTTATATTAATCTTAATTCAATCAATTTAATATATTGATAATTTCTTATAGATCTACCTCTTTTACAGTATATCTTAAATTTCAAATCAAATTTATACATTTTATTCCCGCAAAAAATTTTCATATGGTTGATATTGAAACATGAATTGGGTTTTAATGGATCTTCAAAAGCTTCACAATTTTCATAAATAATGTTTTTAAACAATAAATAATTGATTGATTTTGTCAAATTTAAACAAAAATGAATTCGTAAAATATTCCAAATCATTAATTAACATTAAAAATACTTTATTTTACAAAATATTTGTTTATTTATTAAAACAAGTAAATTAAGTTAATTTTGAAAGCAAGTTAAAGAATAATTTACTTAATTACAATAAAAAAATATAAGCTATTTATTAAATAATTATAATTTATGACGGATTTTTAAGTTTAATAATAACAGTAAAATAATTTTCAAATAAAAAAAAATTAGCAATTTTTAATATTTCAATCATCAAAAATTCAACTTTTCTAATTTATTAAAAAACTAAAGAATATTTTTACATCTACAATTATTTGCATTAAATTATTTTTATATTTACAGTGATGTCTTTCGTTATGAAATTGCAAATTTTAATTTTTAAGTTAAAAAAACAAATACGTTTTGAGATATTTGGATACTATAAAGAAAAATTTTGCCAAGCAAATCATAAAAAAATTTGATCAAAAAAAAAAATACAACTAAATTTTTTAAGGAATATCTAAATATTAAATTTCAAGACTTATAAAATAATAGGAAAATTAAAACATGACAATTGATTCAATTTATATAATAGCATAAAATAGGTATAATTTATAGACATTAATATAAATATTGAGGTTCGTTTTATTCATCAAAAAAGCGAAATCATAGCTTACAAAAACTATTTTGGACAAAATAGAAGAAAAATAGCAGAGGAATTTTGCAATTAATACAGCAAATCCTTCAAAAACCATTCCACAATTGAGGCTTAGTATCCACTTTTCATCATTTAAGAAAAAGTATGCATCTTTCACAGTCTCTCAGATTTCATAATTTTGTTCATACTAAATAGTGAAGTAAGAATTAGATTGTTTAAAATTAACTTTATATTTTATTAAATAATTATTGCAAAAAATGAAATCTAATATCTAAATAAAAAAAGGAATAATTGTTGTCTGCTTAACAATTAATGTATTTGGTTGCAGATATTTTGAAAAATACTTACAAAGAGATTCTTAATAGTGAGAAACTCAAGAGTAATTTTAGCTCATTGTTAATTGTAAAATCATTTTTTATTTTATTTGCAATTTAATAATATTTTTTATAAAAGATGTTAGATCATTTTATGGAAAAAGGATAGCCACTAATTACATAAAAGCAAGTTTTAGAAAGCCTTGTCTAACCCTAAGGCGTTTTAGATAAAATAGAAGAAGTTGTAATTGGATAAAATCAGCATTAAAACGAAAATTTTAAGGTTTTAGAAAAGTATATTGATGGTCTGAGCGATGTAAAAGATAACCATTTACATAGAATTAAAGATTTAAAATGTAGAGAAGAAATATTATTTGATGTAGTTGAATTTGTAGATAGCATAATTGACAGGTAATTCATTTATTAAATATTTTTATTTTCAATAAAATATAAAATAAATTACTTTTACTTAATTTCTTCAAATAAAAAATTATTTAATATTAGATAAGGAAATCTTATTAATAATGAAATTAATGGTGAAATTAAAATGGAATGTCATTTGAGTTAGTATCCTTTAGTAAATGTATATATGACTATCCCTCAGAAATTCGATGATCTCTCAGTTCATGAATGTCTATTAGATTAAGCTGATAAATTTGAAGCAGATAAGATTCTTTCATTTAATCCTCCATCTGGTTCTTGTTCTCTACTTTATTACAAGTAAGTTTATTAATTAGCTTAAAAATACAATTTACATTGTTTTTGAAGTATAAAAACTAACGTTTGCAGATTGCCTTTTAATTTGATTCATCATTTAGAAATAACAAAAGTAATTATTTTGTATTAATTGTTAAGATTTAAGAGTTAAATCTAATTTATTCTAATAGGATACAGTAAAAATAAACTTTAAATTGAATGCATAACCAATTAGAGGATAAGAGTATAAGACGGAAGATTTTTATGTTAAAATAATATTACCTAGTGAGATGATTTAAAAAGAAATTAATGTTAAGAAAGGAAATGTCAGTACTAATGATAATGTAATTAATTTAGAATAGTAAAAAATATATTAAATTTATGTATTTAATATAATAGTCTTTAATTTGGAGAGTTGGAACTATTCCTAAAGATGAATCACTTACTTTCCAAGCAATATTGTAAGATAAAAATTAATAAAATATGAAGAATAGTACTTTTGTCGCTTGCTTGAAATTTACTATCCCTGATTATTCTGTAAGTGGAACTAAAATAGATAAAGCCACAGTAAAAAATTCTGCAGAAAATCAAAGAAGACTTGCAAGAAATATTTCAAAATCAGGTCATTATGAAATAAGATTAAATTGATATTTATTAAAATTAATTTTTTATCTCACAAAATTTTCTATTTATTTTGTAAAATATTGTTTATTTATTAAATATATATTGATTGATTGATCAACATATTTTTAAAAATAAAAAATTTTTTATAACTTAAACCAACACTTTTGAATTCAACTTTTTTTTTGTTTAAAAATATCAAAAATTTATTACAAAAATTTATAAATTTACTAAATAAATAAAAAAAATTAAAAAGAAAAAATTTAGTCTATATATAAGATGCTTTGATAATTTAAAGAGTTTTGTTAAATCAATGAATACATTTTAAAATTAAATTTTAGAGTTATTGTAAGTTTAGAAATTTAAATTATTTTAAGATTTTATTTACGAATTTGCATAAAAATTATGATTCAATAAAGTTTAATCTTTTAATGAGATTTTGTATATACATATCTTTTAGGTATCTCTTATTACTCATACTATTCTTTTTCTTTTGTTGATAGATTAGAATAAAAATAATCATTTGTATCTTTGTATTTACTAGATTCATATTAAGTAGAATATGCTTATTAATTCGATTAAACTAGCTGAGGCAAGTATGCTGATTCAGATTTATTCATCAAACTATCTTTATCTATCTAAATATTTTGATTTGTTGCTTATAAATCATAGTCATTTTATTAAACGAGTTCATCACCATTAAAATCAGGTTCTTCTTGAATTGGTTATTAGTAACTCTTAATTAGATTATTTTCTTTATTGTTGGGTGATGTAGTTGGTTTTAAGAAATTTGAGCCCCATATTAGTCTTGCCGAATTTACACTATTCTTTAACGATGTTTCTAATACTATTCATATTTATTCATTTAGTAAATTAAATAATTTATTCAAAGAGAATTAATTACATCTATTTTATGAATATTCTGTAGTGTTGTACAATGTTGTGTACTTTTTGATATCTTTCACTCCTTTATACTTTACATTTAATAACAAGAAATTATTTTATATTTTGAATAATTAAATGATAATGTTTTATTAGATTTATTTTTTTTGCTTATGAAAAAAAGAAAAGAAAAATAACTTGAATTGAATTACAATATTTTTGAAATTGATAAATGTTTTCTTTGGAGATATAAAAACTCCTTGTTTAATTCTTTGCTTTTTTTCTATAATTTTTCTTTTTTCTTCTTCGTTATTTTGCTGCATCTTATATACTGGTGTCTTTTCTATTCCAAAGTTAGGTAATCGAAAAGGTTGGTTATTTTTATCAGCGTCAATAATTTTCTCCCACATATCTTTTGTCAAAAGAAAATTATTTGTTTAATTTTCCATTTCAGTTTTTATTTTTTTTTAAATAGCTAGCTTTTCTTGTTCCTGCTTAAGTTTTTTTTCAATATCCTTTTAGAATTAATTAAATCTATTTAGATTGTAAAACTATTTTTTAATTTTTTCATTATTAATGTGGAAATCCTTGTTAACAACACCTTCTCCGAGATATTTTTATTAATAAAGTTTTGACTAAACATTAAATTGAGGCATATTTCCTGAAGACATACTTTTGTTTCTCATTTAATGACCTACGTAGTCATCTCCTTGCATTTGCATTTGATAATCATTAAATTTTTAATTTACAGAAGTTGTTTTTTTCTTAATTGAAGCTTATTATTCATCTAGTAAGTTAATTGTTCATAGTAAAATATTTATTTATTTGTTAAACTTTATAAAAATAAAATACCTTATTTGTTTTATTTTAGCTCATCTAAGTAATTTAATTCAATTAATTAATCATTTTACTATTCATTATCATCAATTACAGAATTTCTTGAAGGAGGCTATGACTTTTCTTGGGTATCTTTTATAAACTGCTTAAAGAACATATCTTTTATACCTGGTATATTTGCTTTTGCCTCTTTTTCAAGTAGCTCCTACTATAGCCTTTCTTAGTGCAATTTAGATTTTAAATCTAATTTTTTTTACTATTCCTCTGACCACTGCTTTGTTTTTTCATCTACTTCAATCTTTTTCACTAATTATTACTAAAAACCAATAAATAAAAATAAAAGACTAAACTAGAATTTAATTACATATTTTTATTTTTCTTGCTTAATCTTATATTTATTTTAATAATTCTAAATTTAATTTCTCTACTATTCATTTTTTTAAGATACAATCACTCTTCGTAGGTCACTTTAATGATTTATTAGTTATAAATATGCATTTCAATTGAAAAATTAATTAAATATAAAACCTTGCATCTTTTATAGAATCCACTTACTGCTGCCTAATCAACTCTTTTTAAAACTCTGAAAGTTCTGGTACTCTTTTTCCTTGTAAAAACTACTCAGTTAAGTTATTAAATACTTCAATCTTTTGTTAAGTAACTTTTGATAGGTATCTTTAGCTCCTCCTTTAAAATTTCTATTGCTATTCATCATCTTGGCTTTTATTTTAAGAAGATGTAGCTGATACTAATCTATTTACTAGCTTATCTTGATATTCGCTCATCAAAAAAAATATGTAGATATCACTTGAGAGATTTATTTGTAAAGTAAATTAATTTTTTACTATATTTAATTAATTACTTTTGAATTATCTGCAAAATGAATTAATTTAATTAACATTTAATTCTTTCAACTAAATAAATACTTACAATCAAAAATTTAATAAAGTTACTAATAATATAAAGACAGACAAAATCAATATAATAGTTCTGATTAAAATAAAATAATATAATATAAAGTTGTATCTCTTACAAATACGTTTTAAAAATTTTATTTATGTTCTACTTAGATCTAACTGGGTGTATTCTCTTGTTAACATTTTATGGTTGCAATTTTATATATTCTAAATATTAAATCAAGTGATACTGTGCTATTAGATAAAATTTATAATTTTTAATTTAATTAAATCAATAAATTAAAACGTTATCTTTACATATAGTAAGTAAAAATTTTAGGATGGTAGTGACAAATAAATATAATTTATGGGTAGATTGCTTTTTAATTATATTATATTTCTTATAATTTCTTTTAATAATATGTGTAACTTGTTTTACATAGTATGAAAATTTTAATTGAAAAGATATTAATCTTCAAATATAAAAATTATAGTATTTATTTATTTTATGTTAATTATATTATTAGTAAATATATTATTTATATAATTTATAATTTATTTCATATTTTTGTAGTAGATAACAAAAATAAAATTAATTGTTGATGCACTAAGAAAAATTCATTCTTATTCTGAAATTCTTTATCACATTAATACAAAATAAGTGTAGAGTATATTTCTTAAATCATCTAACTCCTTTTAAAGCTAATTCTTATTTAACTCTATTAAAATAGGTAGGATCTGGATACCCAAAGTAAGCAGCGCCTTTTAATTATGTTATTTATTAATTTCTAAATGACAAAGAATTATAAATTACCTCCATGAGTGTTAGTTTTATGATGAATACCATTCCAAACAATTTAATTATCAAGTCCAGTTGTTACACTTCTGCCTATTGTGAATATTAACTTTCTATCAAAGGCAATTTTCAACAGATCTCTAACTTCTCTTCCTTCATCATTATCAGGTAAATATGCTGTTCTCCAAGTAGAAGGAACATACTTACCATTTATATTACCACCATGCATATTATAATTAATAACTATAGTATTACATTTATATCCTTCACATTTGCTTTTGGTTACTTCAATAGTCATATCACCATCTGGTTAATCCCCTTTTAAAATAGCATAAAAATATTTATACTTTTGAAATAAATTTTAATTTTTATCATATAAAACTAATAAATTTCTTGCATAATTATTTTTTATAAAATAAGTATTTATTTACCAGTCATAACTCCATATATTTTAGAGCAAATAGGGCATTTAATATAAGTAGATTAAATCATCATTTTTAAGCATTCTTTATGGAAATAGTGTCCATCACAATCAATTAATCCTATTGCATCAGAATCTTAATCGTTTGAAAGCTGATTTTTAAAATCATCTGGTTTATAATCTTTAATGCCATCGTATAATTCAAATTAGCAGATGCAGCATTTTTCATCTTCTAAATGAGGATTGTCTATTTTTTTTTCTTTTGCATCGATTTCATCAAAAGCTTTCATTAAATAGTATTCTAAAGCTGTAAACTAGTAGTGGTTAGTTAACTTTTAGACTTCAGGAACTTTTCTTAATTCTTTTTTTTTCATTAAATCAAAATATTCTTCAATTTTATCAATGAAATCAATTAAACTGTTATTTTCCTTCACATATTAAGATGTAGTATTAAATTTATATGATCTCTTTTATATCTTTATAGTGATTTCATTCTCAGAAGGATCTAATTCATAGGTAATAACGTTATCTTGAATTGTAGAATCTATTTTTTCAGCTTCCATTTCATCGTTATTTGCTTTTTCACTTAAATTAGACATTGTCCTTTTTATTTTCTTTTTTAATATTTCAATTTTGCTACTTGAAAGGTTTAGAGTATCATTTGATTTTTTTTTGCTGTTTACTTTTTATTTTTAAGTTGCTTTCTTCTTTTTATCTCCACTATCAGATTTACCATCTGCTTAGCTATCAACCTCTTCATCTTCAGATTCTAATTGCTTAATGTTTTTTTAGGTCTTCTTATTTTGTTTCTATTAAGCTTTTTGATTTTTCTTTCTAGCCATTTTGTAAACTTTTGGTAAAATTCTTTTTAACTTTATTAATTTGATAGTGAATATCTTTATGTAATAAATATATAATATTCAATTTTGATCATTTATTATCTATGTTTTATAACACTAAATAATTTCTGATAAAAAACTTATCTACAATCTATAAGGCGGGATATAATCAAGCCTTTTCAATAAATCAATTTATATTTGGGACAAGAATAAAATGACATTTATACATTTATAATTTTTACAAAGATTTTATTTGAATTTTCTTTTTAAATTATTAAATAATCTATTAAAGCTTTCATTAAATATTTTTTAAACTAATTTTTAATTGCTTTTTTATGATAAAACTATTGTTTAAAATTTATTTGTTTGTGTAAAAAAAAAATATTCTTGTGATTAAAACTTAAATTAACTAGATTATTATTTTTGAAGAAAACGTTTTTTTTAATTTGGTATTAACAAAATAGAATTATTTACTTACTGTTGATCGATTTTTACATTTTTAAAGTTTTTTAATTAACGATTTAAAAGCACCTAAATATTTAAAGAATTTTTTATTTAATTTAGCTTTTTTTATTATCAATCAGATATTAAATAATTAAATTTTTTAATCTAAAAATATGTTCAGAATTTTCTAATAAATTAAATTAGCTAAATCATATTCTTCTACAAAACTCTTAAAGGGTATAAAGTACAATTTTGCTAGTGATTAGTACAGACCTAAGTAATGTTATTACAAGGTTTTGAATGTATCTTCAGATGCTAATTTCGATGAGATTAAATCATCTTACTTAAAGTTAGCCAAAAAATATCACCCAGATGCAAACCCAGAATTACAATAAACTGTGTATAATTAAGATTTAGAAATTGGATTTTGAAAGGAAACTAATCTGTTTTATTATTAAAAATTAGGATAAATTTAAAGAAATATCTGAAGCATACAATATTTTATCTAATGTAGACAAGCGTGCCCAGTATGACGTAGCCCAAGGTAAATTTTCTAATTTTGAGTAATACCAAATTATTTATTAATTTCTATAAATTAGGGTTGAGATCTAGTTGGAAATATGACTAGGAAGAAAATAAATTTACAAACAATGAGCAATATGAGCAGTTTTTAAAAGAGGAGTAATAAAAGAAAAAGCAATTAGATGAATAGGCCTTTGATTACTTTGAAAAAAAATATTTTGGGAATAAAGATTTTTTCAAGAAGAATGTGATAGATGATGATGAATATGAACTAACAATGAAATTATATAAAAAGCACAAAGAAGAAGTAACAGAAAAGAAAAAAGATTACATAGAATTCATGACATATTCAAGCAATAATTACTTTGTGCATAAAGATGTTGAGAAAAAAGCTGAGGGAGAAAATACAGCTGGAAATCTTTTGAGTGAGTTTAAAATACCTTTATTAGTTTTATTCTTAGCTATGGCAGGAGCAGGAGTTTTTAGTGGAGTTAGCTAAAAAGAATAATAAAAATAAAGCATACAAAAATCAACAATAGTAAAAGACGGTGCTGGTTATAGAGGTAATATGACTCCTGTGAATATAGTCTGATGTAATTATAAGAGTAACAAATAAAAAATACGTTTATAGTTTAGTAAATACAAATCAATCAATTCAATACAAAATTTAATATAATTGTTGATAGTTTATAAATATTTTATCGAAGTAAATTGAATTTAAATGACAATTTAATCTATGAATTCATATCAGAGTTAAATATAAAAAATAATTGAGAAATTATTTGAGCAAATAAAATATATTTCTTTTTATTTATTTTATATTTTTTTTTAATTAATCAATGATTGATAAAAATGAATTTAAAATCATTGATTTGCTTAATTTGGTTAATTACAATTTTTCTTAAATTTTATGACATGCTTTATTTTGAAAATTAATAGTTTTAGGTAATTAATTATATTTATTTAAGTAGTTAATTTTATGCAAATTAATGTGCTTATTCTACTGTATTCTATTTAAAAAATTATAAACTGAGTAATATTTTATTAAAGATGTCACAAAACATTATAAAGTGTTGTTTATGCAAAGAAAGAAGTTCTATTTATTTGTTTATTAATTTATTTGAAAGCTAATTGAATTTGATAATAGATATAATAAAAAAGATAACATTAATTCATATTAAAATTTGTAAAGTCTGAGCCTATAGAATATCTTAAATTTCAATTAAAGAAGAAAGAAGATTGATTATATTTTCAAGAAGATCAAAGAATATTATAAAGTAAATAGATTTGGAGACAGTAAAAAATGATAGGAGAGTATTCATAATTATTTATTATTGGAATAGCAATCAAGTGATTCTAATATTATCATAAATAAATAAATAAAATAGCCAAAAAGCATAAAACGTGGAGGGGACTCCTTATTCTAAGATTCATTTAGATGAGCAGCAATCAAATTCATCGATTGTTGCTCGGTCTAAATCAAGACACTTAGTGGTTATGAATAATCTCAAAAAGAGAGTAAAGTTTTTAGAGAGCATTAAATAAGATTCAAGATTAAATTAATATTTATAATATGAACTATTTAGGAAGAAATGTGGGACAATAGATTTCATTTAGAACATATTCCTAAATACGACGTTTTCGCTGATAAACATTCATAGAGTAATTTATAAAATAAATGCAAATAAAATCAAAATATAAATTTAAGTAGATTTATTATAACTTTTTTATATGAAAATAAAAACTAGATTTCTAATATGCCATGATGAAATAGCAAAAGAAGTAAATTAGCTTTTTAAGAATGTTATTTAAGTTAATTCAAAAAGTTTACTTTTGAGTAACAAAAACATTCCTTCATACACGCATTTTTATTAGCAAAATAAAACTAGTGAAATTAGTTAATGTTTTTTTTCTACTGAAAAAGGAATATAGTAGAGTTTGCTCCAGGAAAAATCAGGAAAAAAGCAACAAAGGATATGCAAAATATTGAAGAATAGAGCGAAAAAAGTATTTTGAATTATTTATTTGATCATTTTAGCATAAATAAAATTAATTGATAATCAAATATTTTGTACTCAAATTATTGAAATTACTATAATTGACTGATTTATTTATTTATTTAATTAATTAAGAACCTTATTATAAAATTAATATCATCAAAAATGTTATATTTTTTTACCAATTTCAATTTTTAATTTATTTTGAATATTAAACATTTAATATAAATTGAATTATTTGATTTATTCAGTGAGTTAATCAATTGCTTTTCAAAACAATCTCAAAAAATAATTTTATATAGGAATTATATTTCATCAATATTTACATATTTATTTTTATATTAGGTATATAATCTTCATAGTCTTAGTAGAGATCTGTTGCTCCTCCTTATATTAGTAGATAAGGAGGAGGTTAAGCAGGTGCTAATCCAAAAAATCTGATTCCTCCAAATTATGATTAACTAAAAGAAATGATTAAGCAAAATTTTGAAAAGTTGAAAATAAGCTGGGAGGCTCAAGACATTCCTATTCATCACAGGTAAATTTCTGATAATAAAAAGCTTGATTTGTAGATATTATATAGATAGGTTATTAATAAATTTATATTTATATGTAATAGAGAGCTATTTATTCAATGTTGCAAATAAATATCAAGAGAAAGAGCTATAGAATTAATAAAGACAGAAATAGAAGATTTAAGAAAGGGGGATGCATTCATATAAAATTGTATAAAAGCAGTAAAGGGAAGAGAATAATGCATCATATAGTTAGAAGATCAAATATCTTTAATTGAAAAAATTAAAAGTTAAGTAGATGAATAAACATTAAATAAAGTAAATCTAATAAAAGCATATTTTTTATTGTTTGTTAAGTCATTCATTTTATTTTATAATTTTCCTTTTTAAAAAGAGTTCAGAACTAATTACTCACTTAAGATTACTCTCTATAAATGCTGCTGAATGTATTGTTTCTTGGAGAAATTATCTCATGGATTTTCTTTAAAATTCTGTCATAAAAGAAAGACAAACTATGATTATCCCATATCTCTACAAGGAATAAAACTATTTAATTAAAGTAGATTTAATATTCTTATACGAATTCAGTTGATATCCTTTATTTTTTTAAAAGATGAGAACAGATACACACTTCTTAAGAAGCTCTATCTTGAAAGAATTTTTTTTTTTCTCAACGAGATAAGAATACAAGATAGATCCATTTATTTTAAGTATGACTGATGGAAACGAAGAGACTGATAAGCAAATTTAGTATATATCGAAGAATCTTAGAAAAAGAATTGATAATTGCATTCATTTGCTTAACGAAGAATACATTAGAGTCATTGAAGATGAGAAATTTTAATCTATGAATTCTAAGAAACCAAGCTACAGCAGATATCAACAAAAGTATGAAAATATTTTTGGGGATGATTTTCTTTAAATTTGATTTTAAATTAGGTTACCAGGAGTAGGTCCTCTAAGGAAAAGCAGTCAAAACAGTAGAGTTGTTTAAAAGCCGATTCAGCATGAACAGTAATTTATATATAATATGATTTATTTTTTTAACTTTATTAATAAAATTCATTTTTTAATAGTAATATAGTTGTTCATTCATCCGCAAAGAAAGATCATCCTTCTCCTTAATCTTCTATTTAAAGCAAAAATAGCCCTTAGAAGTAGTTTAATTTCGAAAATAGTCCTGTCCATTAGAAGAGAGACAGCGAAGGTAGCAACATAGGTTAAAGTAAAAATAATCACAACAAAGTTCCTTCTTAGTCTGAATTAAATGATTTTCCAAATTAGCATTCGTAGTAAGAGTCAAAGGTAGCAATCAATGAAAACTTGAAACAAAATAATTAATCTTAAAAATCTACATCATAAATTTATCAACAAATCAAAGGACTTCCATCTCATACAGTAAGTTCTGTAAATTAATCTAAAGATTTAATATCTTCTAAGTCTTAACCTCATCATCCTACTGTATAATAATAATAGTAATAGCACAAAGTCTAATAATAATCATAGTAAGAAAGCTTTAAATAGACTCCTCATAATTAATAGGAGCTTACGAAAAAAGATAATCAAATTTAAAATTCATAGTCGTCTCATTCAGTTATGTAATAAAAAAATGCTTCAGCTGAATAAGATTAAAAAGAAAAGCTCAATCACATAGAATAAAATTAGTAACATTCTTAATAAGTTTAAAATAATTAAAAGTAAGTAGCTGATTAAATTCATGTGTAAGATTAAGCTGAAGATAAATAAAAACAACTATAAATCCATTAAAATTCAGAATAAGTTGAAGAAGAAAATCAAGGAGAAGGTGTTATTGGAGTTCCTGAGTATTTTGAAGAGGATCTTATGAAATACACTGAGAAGTATTTGGAAACAGTAGAAAAAAAAATTAAAGAGAGTGTTTTGAGCTCAACGTAAGAAATATCTAGAAGATTAAGAACAGAGTATGAGTGTGGTTGTCTTGAGTATAAAAGAAATGGTAAAATAAAAGGCATAGCTTACTATTTTAACGAAAGTTCATAATAATCTAGAAGAATAACTCTTATGCATGTTAGTGCAGTTGATTAAAAAAATTTAGATCAGTTCCTTAATTAGATTATTTAGTATATTTTTAAGAATGATTCTTGTGATGAAATTCGTTTTTGTATTTATCACCATGAAAATGAAGAGGGGAATATGCAAGTTCATAAAGAAATTCAAACTATTTTTACATCAAAAGGATTTAAATGGAAATAAGTAAATAATGATAAATATACTCACTAGCGTACAACTATCCTAGCATTGAGGAGACCTGCAGATATTCCTTCTACTCATAAATTAAAATAGTTTGACCACATCATAGTAGAAAGTATTGCTTTCATCTAACATTCAAGTTCAGCAAAACCTGAATCTTCATAAAGTAATTTAAAATTTTTATATTCATTTACAAGTATGCATAATTATTTTAAATTAGGTTTGAATAATTTTGATATGACAGTAAACTTGTTGGGTAGTTTGGATTAAACCATTTAAGATGATCCTAAATTTGCAACTTTACTCTCAAAATGTGAGAACAAAATATTTTCGAGAGGCATCGAATAAATTAATGTTTTAATGAGAAAGAATTATCAGTATTCAGATATGAAAAAAGAATCATTTGAAGATAAAGACAAATTTATAGAGTCTCTAAAAAGTTATGAAATATAATATGACAGTTCTCACCTCGATTCCAATAATAAAGTAATTATTGAATTAATTTATCAAATAATATTCATTTTTATTTTTAATAAAGATATTTGCATCAGTAAGCAAGCTAGCTTTGAAATGGAGAGCTTTTTCGTAGTGTTAAATAGATCAAAATTTATATCTCAGGATCAATATTGTAAAAATATATTTTTTGTTAAGGAGTTAATGTGTTATAATTAATTAATTATTAAAAAGCCAAATACAGATGACCATAATTATATGAAAGCTACCTCTAAAATAAATAAGACTGTCTATATTTTACCTACAGATGATCAAAACACTAATATTTTCTTATTTGAAATAGGTAAATTTATTTATTTTTTTAAGTTAAATTTAGCAAAATAAATATTCACAACTTAAAATAGATGATCAAGAATAGTTTAAGTAAGATTTCTAACAAAATGTAAAAGAAGTAATGAAATCTCTATAAAATACCTAATAAATCAAAGAAGATATATTCATACCTGCCTTTGAAACAACTTTAAAATAAGACTTATCTATTAAAAAAGAAGATAATAATGAGTATAAATGCTATCAACAACTAAAAATATCTATTAATTATTATACTCCACTACCTAAAATATAAATTAAAGTTTAAAAAAACTCAAATTCTTAAGTTATTATCCGTCCTCCGTTTGTCTTTGGTAAAAAATCTTTTGAGGATTCTAAATATTTTTCTGATTGAATAAATTTTCTATTTTATTCGCTTTAATAAATAAATAAGCTAATATACTTAACAAACTATTTTTAAAATAAGGTTTTATTAATAACGATATAGACGAAATATTAGAAATACCCTACTACTCAGCTCTTATAGAAAAAGGTAATTTCTGCAAAGTATGAAAACAATAGTAAAAAATAAGAAAACATAACCAAAACATAAAAGTATTTACTAAAAATTCCAACCTAAAATACTTACTTACTTACATACATACCTACATACATTAATTTATTTTCTCATTATTATATCAAAACTAAAAAATTGAAATCTCTCTGTTAATATTTTTATTAATCAAAATAATAAAACCCCAAACTAAATTAATGAAATTTAAAATAAAAAATAAAATAGTTTAATTAAAACAAAAAAAAGTGTTGAGTGTATTTATATATTTTTTCTGATATTGTCTATATTTCAATACTTTAATTGCTGATCTCACTTTAAAAATTATTTGTATATTAAATTCATATTTTAAGTTAAAAAATACATTTTTTTAAATTAGATTTATTATTTCTTTAAATTTAAGTTTAAATTCTTTAAAATAAATTTTAACCAAAAATATTTATAAAACTTATTTCTTAAACCATGTTCTTTGATTAGAATAATTTTTTTTATATTTTTGATTTTTTAATAACTTAAAATTAGTTTTAATTTGTCATTACAAAATCTGTTTATTTGCTTATAAGAATATTTTGTAAATTAGCACAACAATTATGCTTTGATTATTTAAGCAATAATTTTTTTCTTTAGTATTTTAAATTGAAAATTAATTTTAATTTATTTAATACCTTAAAAGCTCTACTGAAAATTAAATATAAAAATAATTAAAATTTTCTAAAAATGTATCAAGAGTTAAGTTTTAGATATTTTTATAGAGAATAAATTAATTTTTGTTAAAACTATCTATGCAGTATATGTAAATGTAATTAATAAGCATACAAAAAAGACTTAATATGAGTTTTTTATCAATAAAAGAACCATATTAAATTATATTTGATATTATTTTTAATTTTGCTATTTTTCAATCGTATTTTTTTGGATCTTTTGTTGTATTTAAGACAACTTTTTTTTTAATTAAATTGTGAATACGAAGTAGAATTAAATACTCTAAAATAATTACAACGTTAAATATTACTGAGCAACCATTATCAGTATTTTCATTTAAAAGATAAGATATATTGATATTTGTATATGACCTGGAATAGTAGTCTTGAATATTTAGATATTTAAAATTTTTTTAACTATCTTATTATATTAATGATAGAGTTGAAATAAAGCTTATAACTAAAAGAGCAAAAGGAAGAATGCTTAAAAGAATAGATGAAAGAAGCTAAAATTCTAATTAAGCTTTTAAACCTTAATTTGAAATAATATCCTTTAATTATTAATTTTCAATGTAGGCTTCTTTTTACTTAAAATCTTGAATAGCTAAATAAGCTTTAGATTCTAAAAATTTCTTGAATTCCTCTAAGTTATTCTATTCATTTTATAAAGATTTGCTTTTTGTGAATTCGTTATAGATGCCTTTCTTTAGTTATAAAATTAAATATTATTAATTAATTAAATTCATAAAAAATGAATGTTTGTTTTACAAGGTCAAAGTTTTTAGGATAGAAATTGGCGTAATATTAATAAAGAATTCTTTATGTTTATATCTTTTAGTTTGAATAACTCAGCTATTTTGTAAAACTAATGTGCAAGTAATTTATACTTTTAATCAGAATAAGAAGTGGATTCATCATGATAAATTTAGGATCATATTCTCCTTAGCAAAAGCAATATATTAGTATTCCTAATTAGATAAAAGTAAAGACTAATGAAGTAATCTCAGCTCTTTTTAAAGAGTGCTCTACAAAAATTTTTCTTTCACTTTCAAAGAAATTACTGTTCATTCTATTTTTGCTACCAATGTTATTACTAGAGTTGTTAGAAATAGAATTACCATTGCTGAGGTCATCATTTTTATTGTAATTGCTTTTAATTTTAGATTCGCTCATTTATTACTCATCTTTGAGCTTTAGGAATATACCTTGATTCTAAACTATACAAGCAAAAAATATAATAGAATGTGTATTGGTAAATGAAGGTATTAGCGATAAAATACTAAGAATGATCCATACAGATTATGTAGTGCAATTATCTCTAATTATCAAAATTAAGCAATAAAGTGGCATTGAGAAAACATTGAAAGCCCAGTAAATAAAGAAAGTTTGTAATCCAGTAAGTAAAGGTTTCTTTTTCAAATATCTTATTTTTTTTCCTTTTGGGTTTTCCTTATCTTCTTAAAAGTTTTCATCATCGTTATAACTTTCGTAATCATCCTCTTCATCATCGTCTTCATCGTAATCGTCATCACTACTTAGCGATTAGCTTTCTTACTGATTATTAGTAGCTGCTTATTATTGATTTAATCTGGATTCTATTTGTTAGCTGCTGGTTTCAATCATATGAGATGCATTGTTTTCTTACTAAACTTATATTTGCCTATTTACCTTGCTATTTACTTAGCTGGATTGAGTCCCAATTTCATTTGATGCTTCCTCAACATTTCTTTTTGTAATTTATTCATTATTATTAGATTCATCAGCTAATTTAGAAGAGTGTATAACAGGTAGTGGCAGTTCCTACTCAGTATTTTCTTAACTGCGATCATCTAATTCAAACTTATTAATTAAGTTTTAATCCAAAAAAGAAAATATTGAATTATTGTAAAGAAATAAGCTGTATTCTTAATTATCAGGAATATTATATTCATCATATTTTGATTTCTATTTCTATTTTAGGTATTATTTGTATGTTTTATATTTCTTTAACTGCCAATAAAAGACATATTAAATCATAAGCAAAATCACAAAGAGATATGTGGAAAAATTAAAGGGTGTAGATAGATACAAATCCATTTTAGAATATTAATTCTTATTAGATTGCCTTGCTTACTAACTTAAATATTAAATTATTGTAATATAATCTTAATTAATAATTTTATTTTATTAAAGATTATAGCAATTTATTAAAATAGGTGATTATTTATTAATTACAGAAATTTATGGATATTTTTATGCTTAACTAATGATATTTTTGATGAAATCATTCTTAATCTCTTATGAATTATTAATTAATTGCTTATGCTTAAAATTTACTCAAACTCTAAAATCAAATAAATATATTTTAGAAATTAAATAATTATTCTACTCATTTTTAGATAAATTTATTATCTCAATATATGAGCTCTTTATTAAATATGGATTTTATACTGATTTAAAAATTATTTCATAAATTACTTAAAATCCTTTAACTGTTATCAATTAATTTAAAAACCAAACATACATATTTAACTAAATATTAATTTTTATGGGATAAATCTTTAGAATAGAAATTTTCAATACTGCATCTTGTCTAAGTAGATTTTAAAATTCTATTAAGATGTAAAAATAATTTTAAACTTTATATCTTCATTTAAAATACTTAAGATAATAATCAGATTTAATAACCCATAACAGCTTATCACAGTATTTATTTCTAAAAAAATGTTATTATTTTAAATTTAAATATTTTGATAAATTTGATAAAATTGAATTTATGAAATATACTGTAAAAATTTATAAATTTAAATCTCCTTCTCAACATCTGTTTTAGATTTTTTCTTAACATTAAATACTGATTTTTGCATAAATAAGCAATAATTAATTTTTATTTTATTATATAAACATTTTGTTTATCGAAAAATTTTGATATATATAATTTTTTTCTTTCTTGGAATATTTTGGTTTTGTCTAAAAAATAAATAGATGCAAAATAAAAAATTTAATCACATTATTCTTAAAAATTTCTCATAAAAAAATTAAAAAAAAATTCCTTAAATAAGAATTCTTAAATAAACTATAAACACAAACTTGTAACTTTAAATTAGTAATTAGGTAATTTAATTAATAAATTAAATTATTAAAATAAATAAATATTTTAGTTTTTATTGAAACATTTTTTGAAATTTTATGTTTTTAATTTTATAATTAGTGAGAGATTTTAGCGTGTTTTTTCATTTTAGTTTAAATTTTTTGGTTTATATGCTTTATGCAAATATAATTTAATATAGTGTTTGATTATTAATATTAAAAATAAGTTTAATCCTTTCAGTAATATTCTTCTTTGGTTACGTTTTTGATATCAAAAATAATTAAAAAAATACACATATTTGCATCAATTAATTAAAACGGTAGGAAAAAGAAGTTTAAAAAGTCAAGTTGAGCAGATTTAGATGGAAATAAGTTAATTCTTTTAGTTGATTTCTTTGAAGTATATTCAGTATGTCTAGATTTATCTGTTTTTCTCTTATATGATAGTAAATTGATTGGATTTATTGAATTTCATTTTTATTTTATTATTTATTACTATTATGTTTATTGAATTATTTATAAAAACTATATCAATAGGATTCAAGATATTAGTATCTATTTATAGGCTTATTTCTTTTAGATAAGATAACTAGGTTTTTAATTCTTTACTTTATAGTTAAGCCTACTAAATTACAGACATTTATGATATTCTTCATCGTATTATTTTATTTTGAAGAGTTACCCTACACTTATTACAAATCAAATAGCCAAGAACAAGCAGATAATTAAAAAAGTAAACTCTAAAATGCATTTAATCCTCCTTTAATAAATATCTCAATGATACCTTAGGTCGTTTTTATTCTGTTTTGGAACCTAATTGAGAAAAATGAAGTTGCATTTTTGCTTTCCATACCTTGTTTTATGTTCTTATTTTTTTACATAAATTGTTTATGGAGTTAAATTATGAGCTGTTCTATAGTAAAATATTATGATATGTTTTTAGAATTTACTTCACTGATTGCTTATATTGGAATGATAATGATTTGCTCAAATATTCCTTTCTTCTTTTTAGAATTCTTTTTGATAAGCTCAGTAATCATCGCTTTTATGTTTAGTAGATATATTTTACCTTAAAGCAATTAGTTTCCTACATTTTTGAAAATTTTGTTTTGCATCCCAATTTCATTGATAGTTCTCTTTAATTCTGGAATTGAAATTAGAAAAACCTCTAATTACTTAAAATAAAAAGATTATAAGAGAGTCTCAAATAAAACATTAAATTATTTACTCTTGCAGAAGTTTATTTAGAATAATATTCTTTTAGCTGTGACCCTTTTAGCTTATGATGGATAGATTAAACAAGTTAGATTAAATTAATCTTAGCAATTCATTGTTTTTATAATCATGATTGCATTCTTAAGTAGCCTTATTAATCTAATAGAAATAGTATATTTCTTTTTAATCCCTTAGTTTACAGGCAAAGAAATCATTGAAATAGAAACCAGTAAAGACCTAAAAAAGCTAAATTAATCAATAAAAATAAGAAAATCTTAGCAAAGCTAGCTGATATTATTTAAATTTTATGATAAGGACCATTCATAAGAGCACATAAATGAATGTATTTTTTGCCTTTTTTTCAATTTCGGGTCTTAAAAATTGAACATTCCAAGTATTGGTAGTAGGAAAAAGTAAGAGCTTGGAATGGTAATAGAAATAAATAAATATATTGATATATTTTACTTCTCTAAAATATTTTAAATGCAACAAATGATTCCTAATGTTTATGAAATTTACATTCATGAACTATACGAAGAAAAAAAGGATATCCACACAATATTTGAGCTTATGAAAATGGTTAGTGCATAAGTTTCAACACCCATAATCATTTCATAAAACATGCCTAATTAATTAATTAAAGTACAAAGAGATTTTTCTCATCTAAAAAATAACATTTTTTATCTTCTTTTGCTTTAATAAAAGAATTTGATAAAGGAAGTAAACATCAAGCCTTTTCTGATGATTGAAGATCTTATTAATTGAAAAATTGCTCAGTTTATTAATAATTATACATTTTAATGATAAATCAATATTCTTTTACTAAATACAAATTTTATTAAACTAATATTCTTTCTTTTATAAAATAAAATAAAATTTTTATTTTTTCATTTTTTATGAAACTTGTAAAATGTTTTTAAATTTAGATCGAAAAGTAAAAAAAATAAACAATTTAGATTATTCAACATTATTAAAATATTCAGTCACTTTCATTTTTAACAAATTTTTAACGATAACTAAGAAAATATCTTTATTATATATAGATTAATGATATATTTCTTTGTATATATGTTTATGTGTTTTTATGTGCATATATTTGTTAATAGATGAAGAAATCTTTAACAGACACATATATTTTATTAAATTAAAAAAGAAAGATACAATACTGAAATAAACAATAACAACAATAATATGTTTGGTTTAAGTTTAAACTAAATAGCTATAGTACTTATCATTAAGTATATTTAATGGATATTGGTCTATATATTCATTAAGTATATGACAGTAAATTGAATTTATTGATATGTTTTTTTTCATTAATTATTTGTATTTAATGCAGGAATATCCATATTTTTAGACGTTCATTACATTTTTTGTTATTGACAAATTAATGAGAATGGTTTTTGTTATTTAAGTTGTTCAACCTAGACTTTCAGAAGCGTTGGTTTTAATTATTTCTATCATGCTACAATTTGAAGAGGCTTATGCTTATTGGATGAAGGGAGGAGGTAAAAAGGATGAATTCTATGAAGACTTTGATTCTTAAGATAAGTATGATTTCCTCTTAGAATCATTTTCTCTTAACGTATTTTTGATACCCTAAATACTATCAGTTCTCTGCTTTACCCTTTTTACTTAGAACGAGGAAGCATTTTTGCTTAATACTCCTTCAATTTTATTTTCTTATACATGCTTTAACTATTTATGGTGGAAGATGCTAAGCACAGAAACTCTTGATTTTTATGCTACCATCAAAGAAATAATACATCACTTTTCATGCTTTGGCCTTATCTTTATTTGCTTTAATGTAGAAAACTTTTTTGTTCTTTACTTTTTGCTAAACGGAGCTCTTAGTGCTTTTATGATGTACAGAAATACTAAATTACCTGTTGCTGAAAATACTCCCTTTTCTGAAATATTGTTATTAAATTGCTTTATCCTTATATAAGTTTTTTTTTAAGGAGGAGTAGAACTAAGAAGACCTGAAAGAAAGTAAGGTTTATCGCTTATACAGATGTATTCGTAGAGAAATTTAAATGCTTAAATTTTAGTAAAATTAATATAGATTTCTTTTCTATTATCTACTTACGCTATTTTCTTAGCACCTAAGATATTTACTCATCAAGCAGGAATAAAATTAAACTTTTTAATCATAGTACTTATTTCATCTGCTTTAAGTTTTATGTTTTTATTGAAAGACCTTTGGGATTTCGTCATATCTCCCTTTTTTGAAGGTGATTTGTTTGTTGAGATAGAAAACTTCAAAGAATTAGTTAAGTACAACAACCTTCACAGAGAAGAAAAGTTAAACTTAAATTAAGTAGAGTACGTTAAGATTAAAATAGATGAAAAGAGTTTTAATAAATTATCGGAAAAGGAAGCTTTTGAAATGTATTATGCATTCTTATTTAATTTTGGCAACCATTCCATTTCTATAGAATATTTTGGAAACAGAGATTATTAAGGTGAGAACTTTATTGTTACTTTGAAGAAATTTGTCAATATTCACTTATTAGAAAAAGCTCTCTCATAATAAAGAATAAATCCTTACATCAAAGAAATTGAATTCCCTTTTTATGTAAAAAAATCTTAATTAGCTAAATTAATTTATAGCAAGATAAGCTCAAATAGTACTGCAATAATAACCACTCAATAATAACCTGTTGATTTGTTGTATGTGTAATTAAATCATGCTAGGGAGCTTTAAACCGCTTTGATGCATGGAGTTTTTTTCAAAAAGAGATTGAATATGTTTTGGGAACAAAATGATAGTCAAGAAGAGAATTTCACAAGGATTAATATAACTACTACTCAGGAGTCGTATTAGAAAAATACTGTACAAGATTAATATTAGCAAGAATACCAAGTTAAGATAAAAAACCCAATCGACGAAAACCAAAACAGAAATAAAATTCTAGGAATTATAAAAGAGAAAATCAATAGCTCTAAATAACTAATTGAACAAAACTAAAAAACTGCATTATCTAAATTAGTCATGAATATTAGCGAGTTAGAGAAATCAGTTAGGTCATATCAAAATGAGATAAATAAAAAGACTGAAGAACTTTAGTTATTAAAGTAACAATAGACTAAAGCTTATCCAAGTCTAAAAGATTTAGAGTAATAAGATAATATAGTAGAAGAACTAAATGAATTAAACTAATATGTTTAATAAACAAAAGAATAACTAGAAACAAAATAAAAGCAGTTAGCCAGCTTTTAAGAATATTTTAAAAGGCATGGACAAAAACTTAGTTTCACCAAACCCAGCCAAATCCTAAAAAATATAGACTATTGCTTTATTTATTAGTGCTAAATTTAGGCTGAAAGTGAATCTAAAAATAATTGAAATAAAATTTGTTACCAACAATCAAATTTAATTAATTAATTCTATAAATAACTCTTGTTTCAAAATTTTATATGTCATTTTTATTATTATTTGCAAAAAATTCTTTTGAAAATTTTTTCATTATCTTAAAATTAAATTTTTATAAATCAAAAATAAATAAATAAAATTAGCCGCAATTTTAATAATAATATTTTTAGCTATAAATTTTGAAGATATTTCATTGGTTAATTTAAATTTTTATGTTTAAAAATGATATTTTAGTTTTCTATTTTTTTATCGAATTTATTCTGTCTAGTTTAATTTTAATTACATAGATTTTGATTGAATTTACTTTTCTTGAATTTCTATTTATTTGAGGAAAGCATTAAACAAACAAGTTTTAGAAAGATAAGAATTCAAAATAGAAAATTAGAAATTAAAAAGAAAAATTAATTTTGATAAATTCTTATAAAAAAGTGAAAGCCTTACAAATTTTAAAATAAAAAATTTAAGTCTTTAATTTAATCAAGTTCTTAACAAAGTCAATTACTTATTTATTATTTATTTAAAAAGTCAAAAATAATTTAATTTATTTACTTATAATTAAATAAAACAATAAAACATTTACAAATAAATTTATTCATAAAAATTATAAGTACAAGATAAATAACAAAGAAAGAACTATTATGTCTGTAGTATTTGAAGTAGAAGATCACTTTTAACTAGCTGTATTGTCAGCAGTCATATATTCATTCGAAATGATCCTTATTGGATTTTTAATCCCAGGTTAAATGAGAGGCAAAGTATTTACTTCAGAATTTATGAGAGAAAACTTTGGAAAAGAGCATTTAGATAACACAGGTTTACCTGTAGACAATTCTTAAGGATATCCAGATATGGGTCATGGAAGATATTCTGATAAACTTCCATATGCAAAATGGCTCTAATTTGCAAAATCATAAAGAGTTCATTATAATTTTCTTGAAAATTGGGGGCCATAAACATTATTCATAATAGTAGGTGCTTTAAAGTTTCCTATTTTCTCTGCAGTTTTAGGATTTGTAGCTATTTTAGGAAGATTGCTATATACTGTTGGCTATATGTTACCACAAGGAAGTTCTAATTTTATTAGACTGTTTGGAGCAATAGCAGGTGATATTGTAATGTTAATAAGTTTTATTCTCTCATTTATTGCCTGTGTTTAAGCTTACTATAACTGAAATATATTTTATCTATCCCTCGATATAAATATTTATATTATTGTATAATTCTTTGATAATATATCAAAATTATTTTAGTAATAAATAAATTTTCTTAAATTAAATTTTGAGAATAATAAATTTTTTTTAAATTTAAACTATTGAAAATAAATGAAGTAAGATATTATTAATTGATTGATTAATTAATTATTATTTTAAAGTATTTATTTTATATTTTAAAATTATTATTTTTTAAAAAGTTTGGGAATATTTTTTTTGCAAAACATTTAGTTTATTAAAAAAATTATTTATTTTTATTAAAAACTGTTAAAATTCTATTTATTTATAAGAAAGAAATACTTGCATATATTCTATTTTTACTTGCTTATTTATAAAAAACGAATATAGATAGAAATGATAATTAATTAAAAATTGTGAGACTATCTATCTATATATATCTTTATTTAATTAATTAATAATTATAGTTAATAGAAAAGATACCGTTTTGTAAAATATATCTTTTGATATATTAGAAAACATAGATTTAAAGTAAATGTTTTTTTCAAAATTGATTACTATACTAGCTTTTAAGTACGCTCACTGGGCACTAGTTTACTTGTTTTTTGCAAAAATACTTGTAATATTTTTATTTAATTCTACTTAACTATATTTATGCTTCTTTTTTAAATTAAAAATTTTTATCACATTAATAGCAAACTTCTATATGGCCATTATTTGTGATATTATTTGTGTTCGATAAACTTATCAGGCTAGTTGTATCACTAGTAATACTTAAGCCTGAAGGTTGTGGATCTTTGCTTGTTTTTGTTGCTGTGGTTCTTTAACTTGAGGAATTTTTTCAATTGATATCTTAAAACAATGATGTATAGGACGCATTTAAATCAGAAATAATCAACATTCCTATGATTATGGAAATTATTTTTGTCATGCTTTGGACTTTTATCTGTAGAGATGAAACAGCTTTTTACATTTAAATACCTATTATGATAATTATTAGCTTTTATTTGAATTACCTTTGGGCTAAAATGATTAGGTAGCAAAATTATGAATTCTATTAGTTCTTACCTTTGTATATAGAATATATTGCATACTTTGGACTGATTTATATTGCAATAGGGATTAAATATTTTTTTCTATGTTTTATTCCTTTCCAAGTAATTATATTGATAATTATCTGCTTCAGATTCTCCAAATCTATCTTTTTCTAGTAAGGTGACCCAATAGTTAATGGGTTTCTTTTTATTTTTTTAAGTGTAGCTATATTTACACACTGTGGTTTAGATAACAGAAATTCTAATTCATGGCAAGAGTTTAATAGCCTCAAAAAGATATCTCAAAGAACATAAAATTATTATTTAGTCTGTAAATTAATATCTCTACTGGTAATACTAATTACAGTTTCTTTAACATAATTTGATTACATCACACTTAAAAGAGAAGGTATATCTGATACTCTAATGCTAGTAGTATTTATTTTCTGTGCAATATCTTTTCTGATATATATAATACAAATATTTTTTTACATCGCACTGCCTTCTTTCATTGGAACATGGTATATAGAGATTGAGGGCTTAGAAGAACTAAGAAAATAAAATGAGCTACATAGAAAAAAATAATTAAACCTAGAACATATTTCTTATGTAACTATTAATCCATACTATGGCTTTTTAACTACAGATTAAAAAAAAAGTAAAGAATTTTTATATGCCCTTTTATTCAACTTTGATGGGCATACCTTGTCTATTCACAATATCGGTAAAAGAGATCATTCAAATGGTAAAATGAAAGTTACTTTTTATACAAGTTTTTATTTCTAAGATTTAAGAAATTATCTTTTGAAATATAGCATCTTAGAAAATATCAGTGAAATAGAACTTCGTTATTCGTTTACTAAATATCCTAAATCTTTGTTTGAGCTAATTAATATATTTTATAGGCCAATAAATCCAATTCTTATAAAAGCCATTGACATGCCCTTACTTTTACTTTCTTACCAATAATAAATTATTGCATTTTTAGAGCATAGTTTTATTAATATAGTGTTTTTTGATAAACATTTATCTGGTCTAATGTCTGTTAATCCTAAATAAGTACTTTATGATCTATATGATATGTGAATAAATTAAGTTTTAAAAATCATCATAAAATAATAGACAAATTCTTTAAATATAAAAAAATTTTATTAATTTTAAAAACTTTTTTACATGTTTATGGTTTGTTTTTACATTTAATTTAAAATTCTATTCAAACAAATTCTTCAATTTACTTTAAAATTAAATTAGTTTATTTTTATTATTTTTTAGTTTATTTTTTTTAAACTAAAAGGTCACACAAGAAAAATTTTTTTAAAATATAAATTGATTTACTCATAAGTTGATTTATTAAAATATATCATATACTTTAATTATTATTTTCTAAACCCTACTAAAAAGTATAATCCTATCCGATTAATCAAATTAATAAAGAAGCCAATAAATTTTGACACTAGAACACTTGTGGATTAATATTAGAACAATTAGAGTAATCTTATAAAATTGTCAGTTTACTTTTACAAGGATCTTAATAAATGTAGAAAACAAAATAGATTTTAAAATATAATTTACATATTATTTCTTTATTAGTTTAACATCTTAATTAAATCTATACAGTAATATTTTTATAAGTAAACAAGAATGTGTGTATATTCTTTTTAGTAAACTCTTTTATGAAAATCATTATTTAAAAAACTATCAAAAAATATAAATTATTTGCAACACTGCACAAATGAAAAAATCAATTAAAATATGTTTCGATGATCGATTACAGAAATAGAACTAATTCTGAGTTTTATTGAACCATAATCTCTTTTTAAATAACTTAAACTGCATTTAGCCTTTCAAAACGAAGTTAAATTAAATTAATTTCTTTCTAATCCTTTATATCTGTTTTTAAATTTTGCTCTCCATATTTGAGAAACATTTGCATAAGTTCAGATATTTTCAGCTTGGCTTCTATTGTAGTTGAATCTAAAATAAGCAAATTGAGTGTACTTTCCAAGATACTAGTACTTTCAATCAAATATTTTAGCTAGTTTTAATCTCCCATAAGAATTAAGAACTATAACAAGGATAAAATTAATTCCTAAAATATATATTTTTGTTAAGAAATTTTAACCAATTATTTAATTAATAAATTACCACATAAGAAGGCTAGCTATCAAGCATATTTACCAATTTACTTATAAATAAATTTGTGAACAAAGAGTCTAAAATAACAGGAGATATTTCAACTAAATATTATGCTACCCTCAAACTAAGCTTGGTAGTTTTTAAATGCAAAAAGACATTATTATGAATTATTTAAGTAAGAACTCTTAAATTCTATTCTTTTTCTATCCATTAAAATAAATCATCAAAGTTTTTACTATTTTTATTCATTTCCTTTGCTATTTATAATAACAACTTATAAAAGCACTTTACTTTATGGTTATACGTCTCAACAAACTGCTTGTTTTCCTCATTAAAATTTTTTGATATAATAACGAGTATTTTACTGATTAAATTCTAGCTCATAACCATGCCTTAATAATCACCCATTTCTCTTAAAGTATTAAATGATTAGCATATATTCTTGCTTACTTAAATAAACTGAATGGGTTCAAAACTAATTTTGTCAAGCCCCTCAAATAGTATCCACAAAATATATTCTATAAAAAACAAAAGCTAATTATTTCAAAAATAAAGTTAAGGTTTTTTCAATTGAATTTTAAGTAAATGTTTACTTGTTGTTTGTGCTCTTTTTATATGAAGTTCCACTTTAGAATTGATTGAAAGAGCTAGGTAAAATTGATCATAAAACCTATATCGAATTCCTTTTTCTATGCAAAAGTCTAAATAGAGTTTAGCAATCCGCTTTTTAATAAAACTTCAGCTATTTTTTGAGAAAGCTCACAAAGAGAGGCTATTAAAAGCATAGTCTTTTTTTTAAAAAAAAGGATTTTAAAAATGATTTTATAAATCTAAAATATTTTACATTTGTCCTAATTTTATTTGAAATATCTGATTCATTTAGACTTAAATTCAATAATTTTTCCAAAATGTCTTGCTAAATAATTTCCTAATCGACAAAGATCTCTTTTTCTGGAATGAATTAAGTAATATCAGACAAAATTTCAATTAAAACGAGCAGGATATCAGATTTCTAAATAATTTGTTTTGTGTCAAGACAAATTATTTTCTTTACATGCTATATTACTTGAGTTACAAACTGGGTACCTTCTTTGAGTTTTTCTTCAAAATACTAATAGTAGAACATATCTTCTTAATGATCATAAACTAATAATAAGAGGTCTTTAAATCTAACTAAATCATGTAAAGATATGTCTTCCATTTCTGTTGTACTAAAATAGAGGTCCAAGAACTACTTACTGCTAATGGTTAGCTTTTCTAAATTTTGATGGCGGTGGTTTTTCAAAAGTGCATTAGTCAATCTTTTCCTATTATCTTAGCATATCTTATACTTTCTATACTTAATAAGCTGACTTATATCTTCATCATAAGTATCTGTTACTTCAGCTTTCTAAGTATCTTAATCCCCAAATAGTTAATTATGGTATTAACTTTCTTGCTATACTTTCTAAGCCTGTTGATTTTCTTAGTTTATTTCCATTACTAATTCTAAAAACTTATATTTTTTAAATTATAGCTACTAAAAATTAATTAATTAATTTATTTATTAAAAGTAATCTTTATAGTTTCTAATTAAATATTTTAGATCAAAAATCAGTAAAAATATTACTTTTTCTGGTAGCATATTCTTGCAAGCTAAAATTTAGAGTACTATTAAGCAAATATTTTTAAAAATATCTTTATTAAAAAATTAAAAAAATTAAATGAAAATATATTTTTATATATAGCTAGCTGCTTAATTCCAATTGGTAATCATTTAAAATCTAAAAAAAATTAATATTTTTTTAAAAATTTTGAACTCTAGATTAAAAATATTTAGGTTTGATAAACAAACCCAATGAATGAAGAACAAAGGTACATATTTTTTATGTTACTTTATAGTATATTATCAATTATAAAACAAAAAACAGAAATTAAGTGTTTGATTTCTATTATTTGGCAATTAAATTTAATAAAACATAACTAATTTTAATGGAATATTTATACATATAAATTATATTTAATATTAATTATTGATCAGCTAACTTTGAATGCAGTTGCATTAAAGAATACCTTTTACTTTATAAAATATTTTAATCCAAATAAAAGTAAATAGCACAAAACACCATAGGTTCTAGTTATTATTTTGTAAGAAAGACTATTTTTTAAATCATTAATTTAAGAAATGTTTTTATCATTGAGATAGTATTAAATTAAGTTAAATATGAATTAAGTTTCTGTATAGTCTTCTTATTGATATTTGTCTCTCAAAAAGTAGTAAATTTGTAAAATTAGCATAGTTGCCATAAAAGTTGGTAAGAAAAAAACAAAAAAAAAATAGACAGATTTAATCCAAAACTAAAAAGGAATTCCTTAATTATAAACAAGATCTCTAAATTATTCATTCTACTCCAAGCTTTTTTACTTGATCTCCAACTCTTTAAGGGAAAGATGCATTTTAGACTTTAAAAATTATTAAAAATTATCCTTGCTCAACTCTTATTCTGATTGTTTAGAATGTATTTTCTTGAACTCTTAATATAAATCTTACTGTTAAAAATAATAAGTTAAACTATTTTAATATTAAAATAAGTTAAATATTACATAATTAAAGTATTTTTAGTAGAAGTTTCTATAGTATGTTGCCAAGATTTAATCTTTTTGCATTTTTTTATTACTGTAAGTAAAATAGCCAGAGTAATAAAACGAATAAAAAACTATAGTATATAAAAATAAGGATATTAGATTAACTACTTCTAACCTATCAGATAGTATAAAAGACACATTCATTATTTACTACATTATAAAAATGATAGTAACGAACATTAAAGCTCTTAAAAGCTGGCATCTTATTAGGATATAAATTTAAGATTTCTATTACTAATAACTATCTTAAGTCAGCTTAACAAATATACCTTGATTTTGTATCATTAAAGCAACAAAAAAATAGCAGAAATAATCTATAGCATTTTCTAAATCATTAAAGAGATTACAGAAATATTACTAAGCTTGATAACTAACATCTTAGCTAGAAGAGTTTTGTAAACTTTATTATAAAAATAGAGTTATCAAAGAAAAAGGCAGGCATAAAAAAATCACAAAATGAAAGATATAAAAATATTTTTTTCCTTCATTGTTAGCTTATTTTAAGTCATAGTTTTCTTATTTTAAAATGCTATCACAAATAGAATGGTTAATGTTATTCTTACTAGTCATTAATTATTAAGAGGATTCTAGTTAGCTATCAAAAACTTCGTCTATTTGCATAGCACTTTTCTTCTAGCGAGAATTAAAATTCAATTCTTATAAATGTTAATATTAATTTTAACTCTGCTTACTGTAAAAGGGATTTTATTCATATAAGCCACTCAGCTTACTTTTATAATGTACAAAGTTTTCATTAAAAACGGATTCTTTATATTAGTAGTGTAGGTATTATCTATAAGAATGTTCTTCTTTAGGGACTTATCTTTTGTATCTTTAATATAAAAAATATTCTAATAGAATCTAAATGATTATTAATGCGATTCTTTCTAAAAATCTTTCTAACCAAGCCACACTAACCATTTTTTTTAAATTGCTGATTAAAAACTACAAATATTCTATTAAGCTAATTAATTAATTAATTAATTTAGTTATTTATTATCTTGTTTTTAAATATCTATAAAACAAACAACTAAAAATACCTAATCTAATTTATCCAAAATAGATATAAATTTATTTTGAAATTGATTTGATATTGTTACAAACAAGTTATTTACTTATCAATAAATTATTAATTATTCACATAAATAGTATTATTACAATCATATTGCTTGTAAATTAATTATTGAACTTTCCACACAGAAATTTTATCATAAGAATTAAATAATTCAATGAAGAAAAAATGTTTTTTTCTTTTTAAAGTTTTTTATAAAATAAATATAAAAATAAATATTAATTTATATATTGTTTCTCAATATGAAAATAATATAATTACTATTAACTAAATTAAATATTAATTTTATAAATACTTTCTTGTATAGCAAATATTTTTATCTCTGAAATAACTTTAGTTTTTTTTTTGGTGATTTATTGATCTAAAACTAGAGTAAATAAAAATAAAAAATAAAATTTATATATTTTTGATGCTTTTTTCAGTTAACTTTACCATAAGCAGTTCTATTCAAAAATACTTATTACTTTACAAAATATTTTAGGACTATTAAAATTATATAGCAGATAAAGCTATAGACTTACTCTATAGTATCAAAGAAATTAGAGAAAACAGTTTGAACTTTATTTTCATTGTAAAAATTAAAAAAATCTTTGAGATTTTTAACTTTTTAAATACTAATTCCATAGTTAGTATACTCTATTGAGAGGATATATTAAAAAATAATTGTAAATAAGATTACTGGCATAATTATAGTAAAGTAAAAGTAAAGTAGCTTTATCATAAGTTATTGAAATATTCCCTAATTATAGACAATATCTGTAAATTCGTGATTATTCTCAAGTTATTTTTACTTGATGTCTAAATCCAATAAACAAAGGTGCATTTTAGACTTTAAAAACATTTTGAACTCATCTTCTATATTGCAAGACTTTGGATACTTTCTGATATTTTATTTAAACTCATTATAAAGATCTTCCTATTTTAAGTAAAATATAATAAACATTAAATATAAAAAATGGACTTTAAAAAGCTATTTACATAATTAAAGTATCTTTCATAAAAATTATTGTAGTATTTTAAGAGAATCAAATCTTTTTGTGTTTTTTCATTGCTAAAAATAAATCTTCTTTGCAAATAGAAAGAAAGAAATATAATAGAGTTAAATACTAAATCCATAATATATATTTTATCTAGTTGTTTTGTCAAAATGAAATATATATTTAGCACTTAAAATACACAAAATTAGGCTAATACGAATGCAAAAGCTCTTTTAATCTAGCACTATACAAGAATAATTACGTTACTCTTTCCTTGTTAATATTAATCTTAAATAAGTTTTATAAAAATACCTTGGTTTTAAATCATTAGAGCTGCAAATAAAAAGCAAAAATAATCAAATAAATTTTCAATATCTGTAAATATCCTTACAAAAATGTTAATGACATTTATATCATTAACACTATCTTATCCATAATATTCTTCTCCAATTAAACTAAATAGATTTTTAATTAGTGAAATAGGTAAACATATTATTAAAGCAAAGTAGAATATATAAAAAAGTAATTTTCCATGATTGAGTACAATTTTTTTTGAGTCATTTCTACTATCAAAACGACTTTTAATGACTTAAGTTTAATTTAATAATTGTTCCATAGAATCTTAGTTGTTTTTATCTCTTTAAAAATCTTTGTTGATTTGCTCTTCATTTTAGAAATGCTAAATTTAAGCAGATTATTCACTCATTAATAAATTTGGTATTTCTGAAGCATAATGAATCCTTTGAGATGGCATGATCTTGCTCAATCTATCAAAAAATATAGACTAAATAAAACAATAATTAAGATATTATCCATAACTATGCTTTTTTTTATCAATTCTTTTCTTATAATGTTGATAGCTAATAAACTCAAATAAGATTTATATTAGAAAAAGCACACAAGTCTCAACTAAAAATTTTTGCTGCAAAGTCAAGCTCATTCTTTGTAAAGTTTAATTAATTTTAATTAAAATTTGAGTTAACAAATTGAGATAAATTAAGTAAACAAGTATTTGTATCTAATTCTTAATAAAAATAGGAGTTGAATTTATTTGTGTATTAAAGTGCACACAATTTAAAAATTTTGATTTTTGAGTATTTTAGCTTTAAAATTTAAATGCGACTATCAGTCAGAATATCAGTAAATTTGTTTTTATATTGAATAAAATGAATGAAAATAAATTAATAAAATATTAAATATTTAAATATTATAACAATTTGATATTTTAAAAATGCTTGATATCTGATAATGAGCGATCAAGCAAAAAATTTTATTAATAAAAAAATAAAATTTAATTCACTTTATATTAGAATCCAACTTAATTTTTTGCCCACATTTAGTTAGAAAATAAATTTATAGTATATTAAATAAATAATTTTAAAATTATTTAAAAATTAAATATTTTATTAAAATAAAATTATATGATACCAGTTTTATTTAAAAATAAATGTCTAATCTTAATCAAACTCATTTAATATTTTTACATTTATTTTTCATAAAATTTGGATTTAATCTTATAGGAAAGGTTAATTTTATACAATAAATTTATTGTTTAAACTTTATTTTAACATTATTTTTTTTTAAATTTATCAGATTTATTAAATGACAAATATTAAAGGTTACATATAAAGATTGTACACTTATGCTATTATTTGAGAAATATTGAATTATAAAAATTAATTTATTTTTTTTAAAGTAAAAATATTAAATTTATTTTGAAAAATAGCCCAGAATTAAAGCAAACAGTACTTTCTAAGAAGGTTCACTATGAAGTAAAAATAAGCAAAAACCAATATTTTTATTAATATTATGTAAAAATCTTTTATTATAATCTAAAATTTTAATGTATCAATTTATAAAAAATTGATTTCAACTTACAGTCTTTTTTCAAATTAATAATTAATTAAAATATTTAAATACTTTTTTTCATACAAAATAATTTCTAAATTTCATTATAATAATTATAAATTAAATATTATTGAAATTAAAATAATAAATAAATCTATTGTTATATAATGACAGTTCCGAGATGGTGTAGTGGAAAGCATTGCAGCTTGTCTCGCTGCAGACCTGGGTTCAATTCCCAGTCTTGGAGAAATAATAATTTTTTAATTAACAATTTATAATTTTGCTTATTAAGTGAATTATAACTTTCTTTTAAAAGCTAAAAATTTATGATATTGTAATGACATTCAAAATATTTTAGCATATTATTCTACAAAGGTTTAGATTTGGAATTAATTTAATGTTTCTGAAAAATTTATTTCAGTAAATTAATAAATTTAAAATAAATAAATAAATATATGGCACATAAGTGTATGTTAATTTTAAATTAATCATATTTATTTCAATTATAAATTAATATTTATTATGTTGAATAACAAATAAGATAAATGCTGACACTTACTTTTTAAATTTACTATCAATTTACCTGTGACTATACTATTCTTAGTTTTCTTATTTCAAAACGCTCCCACAATATGAAGGGTTAATTTTATTCTTATTAGTAATTAATTATTAAGAGGATTTTCGTTATTTATCACAAACTTCGTCTATTTGCATAGCATATTTCATCTAGCGAGAATTAAAATTAAATTTTTATAATTCTTACCTTATATTAGAATCCACCTTAACTTATAGTCCATCTAAAGTTAGAAAATTTATGGTAAAATTATTTTTAAACTATTTAAAAAATTAATTGCTTTATTAAAATAAATGACTAGCCTTCATCAAACTCTTTTAATATTTTTAATTTTATTTTATTAATGATTTTTTAGCTAATTAACAAGGTTTATTTATTTCTAAAACGGTAAAATTAGTCATCATAAAATTTATTTGGCTAAAAATCTAAATTTAATCTTATAGGATAGTTCAATTTCATTACAATTAATATATTGTTTTAACTTTCTTTTAACATTATTTGAAAAAAAATTATATGATTTATTATTTTTTTACAAAAATTAAATGTTACATAAAAATTTTTTAAACTTTTGCTATTATTTGAGAAATATTGAAATGAAAATTAATTTAGTTTTTTTTCTTAAAAAATTAAAAATATTAAATAAGTTTTAAAAAGTAGTCAATTATAATAAAAAATATTTTCTAAGAAGGATCACTAAAAAATAATAATAAGTAAAAATAAATATTTTTATTTTAACAAAAAACTGATATCTACTTACAATATTTTTTCAAACCAATATTTAATTAAAATTGATTAATACTTTTTTCTTATAAAATATATTTTAAATTTCATTATTAATAATCGTAGATTAAATATTATTGAGATTAAGTTAAATAAATAAATCTATTATAATATAATGACAATTCCAGGATGGTGCAGTGGAAAGCATAGCAGCCTTTCAAGCTGCAGACCTGGGTTCAATTCCCAGTCTTGGAGAAATAATATTTTTTTTTATTACTAATTTATAATTATGCTTAACTATGTGAATTATAACATTCTTTCAAAAAATAAAACTACTTTTAAAATGAATTTTAAAAGATTTTAGCGTTTTATTATACAAAAATTTTAGACTTGTAATTAATTTAATGATTCTGAAAAAATTTATTTCTGTAAATTAATTAATAAATTTAAAATAAGTTTATGGGGCATATAAGTGAGTGGGTGTTAAATTTAAATTAATTACATATCAATTATATATATAATGTATACTATTAAAATCTTTAAATATACTTAAAAATTCTCATTTTTTGCAATCCCAGCATTTATGATTCAAACAATATTAATTATATGAATAAATAATTCTTGGGATTTAATTATATTAAATAAATTTTTTAAAAGTATTTAAAAAATTAAATGTTTTAATAAAAGAAAATTAAATGAAATTGATTTAACCTTAATCGACTCATTTAATATTTTTAATTCAATTTTAGTGCTTATTTTTTAGCTAAGAAACAAGGTTTATTTGCTTCTAAAACTGTAAAATTAGTACTAACAACATTTCTTTGGCTTAAAATCTGGATTTAATCTTAAGTAATAGGTCAATTTTGTGACAATAAAATTTATAATTTAAAATTTATTTTAACCTTATTTAAAAAATATTATCAGCTTAATTAATAATATAAAAAAATTAAAGACAATTATAAACTTTTGCTATTATTTGAAGAAATATTGAGTTATGAAAAAAAATTATTATTTTTTTAATATTAAATAAATTATGAAAATAATCTAGAATTAAACTAAAAAATATTTTCTAAGAAGGATCACAAAGAAGTAATAATAAAGCAATATTTTGATTAATTCAAAGAAAAAATCTTTCATAATATGCTATTATTTAATGTACCAATTAATAAAAAATTGATCATTACTTCCAGTCTTTTTTAAAACTAATAACTAATTAAAATTGATAAATACTTTATTCATATAAAATATATTTTAAATTTCATTATTAATAATCATAGATTAAATGTTATTGAGATTAAGCCAAATAAATAAATCTATAATAATATAATGACAGTACCAGGATGGTGTAGAGGAAAGCATAGCAGCCGTCCAGCTGCAGACCTGGGTTCAATTCCCAGTCTTGGAATAATAATTTTTTAATTAACAATATATAATTTTGATTTTTATGTAAATAACTTTTTTTCTAAAATTAAAACCTTATGATATTTAATATTGATTTCAAAAAATTTTATCATAAATATTATTTTAAAAAAGTTTAGACTTGGAATTAATTTAATATTTCTGAAAAAATTTATTTTGATAAATTAATAAATTTAAATAAGTTTATTACACATCATAAGTGAATGCTAATTTTAAATTAATTATATATCAATTTACATTTGGCTATATAATATTTAAGAATTCAAATACATAAAAATTTATTTTCATAGTATAAAATCAATTATTTAATTGGTCTTATTAGACTTTATTTTACTAACTTTAAATGAAATTAATTTTAAAATCATAAATAAATATGCTATTTTCAACTTAAATTTTTTTACTTTATGACACTGTTATAATTTAATATTATAATTATTTAATGGCAATATTTTATGGTGTTAATCTTTTGTTGAAGTTTATTTTTATTTTAAATTTTAGAAAGATATAGAAATTTTTAACACTTCCTTCCTATGGACAAAAAAGAATATAATTTTTTTAAGAAACATTTAAGAAATATTTATTACAAGGTAGAAATAGATTTGATACCTCCTAATTTATAATTATAAAACTAAGTAAATACAAGTAGAATATTCAAAGCAATACATATTTTAAGTGTAAAAATAAATGAGCAACTTAAAGAATACTATTAAAATTGTAAATATTATTTATTTTTGTAGGCATTTCACTTTTTTGTCAACTCAAACACTTTATTTTTTTTATTAATTTCAATAATTTAGCTCTATGGACTTGGTAATCCTTCACCAAATTATGACAAAACTCTTCATAGTATAGGAAAGGTATACATTAATCACTTAGCTAGGGTTTATAAAGCAGAATTCAAGCAGTCAAGAGGAAAAGGTTTTTTTGCAGCTTTTAACTTTGCAAATCGTATTTCTATATCGTCTATTTCTGTTGATACGATAAATATCTTTTGCATATTATTAAAGAATAATTATTTATTTGTATTAATTGCAAAAAAATAGGAGGAGAGTATGCTCTAATTAGAAACTCTAAAGGAGAGCAAGTAGCTTTATTCAAATCTGACAGCTTTATGAATCTCAGTGGTGTTCCCTATAAACAATTTTTGAAAAATTGTGATGTAAAAAATTAGTTTTAAAGTCCATTCACTTACTTGCAAATATACTTCTTTTTTAAAAAAGATTAAATAACAACTATATTTTAATACCTTTATTTTGTATAACAAATATAATTTAAAAAAAGACTATTTAATATGCAAACCAATACATTGTCCATGATGACTTAGAGTCAAAGCCAGGAAAATTCAAAATAAAAAATGGTGGAAGTCCAGAGTAAGCAAGCATCAATTAGTTTTTCAAAAATTCCATTAAATTATTTAATAATTTTATTTAAAGAGGCCATAACGGATTAAAATCAATAATTGACAGCATTGGAAGCAAAGATTTTTAAAGGCTTAAAATTGGAATAGGTTGATATAATAATTTATTTAATAAATATTAATCTAAATTTAATATAAAAATAGGAAGACCTGATAGTAAAGATCCTGAAGTTGTTGCAAATTATGTAACATCAAATATATCCTCAGGTAAAAGAATCTCTATCAAAACTTAACCTTTGATATTATTTTCTTGTTTACACTAATTAATTTTTAGTTAATATTTATAAATTAATATTCATATAATTAAATAAGAGGAATACAGGCGTTACAAAGAAGAAATATTTCCTTAGATAGATGAATTCTTAAAAAAAAATAACATATTATGAATATTATTAATTATATGTTGTTATTTTATATCTTATCAATTTTTTATTTGCCTTGCTTAAAATCATACATTTTTAATAGATTTGATCTAAATAAATACTTAAAATATAAATTTAACTTAAATAAATTAAAAAAATAATTAATAAAAATCTTTGGGTATTTATTATTCGCACAAAATATTTTTCATTTAAGAATGTTTGGTTTATTCAATAAAATTAATTTTTGCTCAAATAAATATTATTTAGCAAAATTTTAATTAAAATAAGAAAATATTAAGGGATTTAAAGAATATGAGGTGTTTGCTTAAGTTTTTCTTCTTAAATATTTTGAAAACATTACATTTTTCTTTAAATTTATCACTAAAGAAGACATTAAGTTTGTTTGAAGTCTACTTAAACAAAATTATTAATTAAAAGGATAAATTAAAACTATAAATTATTTATATAATTGAATATCTAAAAAGTGAAATTTAAATTAGAACATTAAAATAACAGAAAAGGCTACTTACTGAGTTTGAAGAAGGAATTAATAAAAATGCAAAAATGAAATATTAAAATTATAATTTAATGAATTGCTTGCTATTTCTCAAAATGAATTAATATTAAAATAGTTTTCATTTTATAAATTAACATGAAAATTTAATTTACTAAAAAATAAATGGCTAAAAAATAACTTTATTGATGATAAAATTTTATATTTTATAAATTGATAAAAAGTATTAACTTTTTTTGTTTCATCAAAAACTTACACAAATTAAAGTAAGATTTATTTTATATGTATATAAATAAATTTTAATTAAGTTTTAGTATGATAATTATGAACATAAATCTGATACAAATTTTTAAGTACTTAGGCTAAGAAAATGTTTACTAATTTTGTTTAGAGATTTTAATGAAGTAATAAAATGTACCTAAAAAGTTAATAATGTTGATTTGGTTGATTAATAAAATTAGATTTGAAATAAATCTTTTATGCCTTCTGCTGCTTTTTGAGTGTCATACTTACATGAAAAACAATTTAATCATCATCAAAATACTTAATTAATATTCCAAAATAATTAGAACTAAGTAATTTTTCTGAAAAAAAAGATTTGTGAATCAAAAAAATAATTAAATATCTTTCTTTACAAAATATGAGCACACAATTAAATAATATTTTAGAGAAATAGGTCAATATCAAGGTTAGGGATTTGCTTATTATACCTACTGCTTGGCTTTTTTACAAGGGTCTTCAGAAAGTATATAGAGGTTTAAAGCTCGAAATATCTCATAGTAGAGTTGTAAAGGCTGCTAAGCAATCTAGATAATAGAGAGATTAATTAGTTAATAGCTTTATTATACCAAAACCAAATTTAAGCGATGAATAAATTGATACAATTACTAGATCAGATATATCTGAATTAAAGAAGATGCTTGAAAAAGGAGAAGTTACAAGTGTTGATCTCGTTAACATTTTTGCTGCTAGATGTTAAAAATATGGTATAAAGTATGAAATAATTACTCACTTAAAGTATAATGAAGCTATTGAGCAAGCAAAGGAATGTGATCAATTAAGGTAAAGCTCCCCAGAAGCTTGCTAAGGATATCTGTTTGGTATTCCTATCTCGATTAAAGAGAGCTTCCTTGAAAAAGGTAAATAGGAAACACAGTTTATATGCTGACTTACTTCTAATTATTGATAAAATTTGTTTTATGCTTAAATTTCCATTTGCAAACTATAGAATTTTTTCAAATATAGATAAATATTTATTTTATTGCATTGAGGAGTTTATTATTCTTAATTGAGTATTTGTTATAACAACAACTAAACTAAATTTTTTTATTAAACTAGATTACCCCTCTACAAGCGGTTGCTCAGCTAGAGTAAATAGAGTAGAATAAGAAGATGGAATTAATGCTAAATAGTTAAAGGCTGCTGGAGCAATTTTGCTCGTTAGGACAAATGTCCCTCAACTTTTGATGACTTTTGAATCTATTAACAATATTTATGGAACTAGTTAAAATCCATGGGATAGAACTAAATCTCCTGGTGGCTCTTCTGGTGGTGAAGGAGCTGCTATTTCTGGAAGATTATCAGTAGCTGGATTAGGTAGTGATATTGCAGGTTCTGTTCGTAACCCAGCAGGTAAAAATACTAATTTCTTTTACTTAATAATATATATTTTATCATATTAATAATAGGAATGTGTGGAGTTTTTGGACTAAAACCTGGCACTCATAGAAGTATAGAATAAGGAGAAGCCAGATCATCAGAGGCTTTTGATGGATAAAGAACTATTCCTGTAAATTTTAAATTCAATTTATGAATAATAAATATATATTTAACATAGGGTACATCAGGTTTTTTAGGAAAATCAGTTAATGATTTGGTTTTAATGTTTAAAAGTATGATGAATCCTGAAATATTATAATCAAGAGGTAAAAGTGAAATCCCAAGCCACAATCCTATCCTTCCTATAAGAGATGAAGTCATTTTTAATTAAAAAAAGAATAGAAAGTTTGGCTACTTCAAAACTTTGTCTGCAATGGATTCAGCTTCTTGCTAACAAAGAGCTGTTGAATTAGCTGTTTAAAGTTTAAGAGAACAAGGACACGAATGTGTAGAGATAGATATTCCCTTTTCTGAAGAGCTACACTAAATAGCTAATTAAGTCTATTTTGGTGATGGTTTCGAAATCTACAAAGAAGTATTAGAGGGAGAAAGTATTTATTCATTTATTATTTGTTTTTACTAAAATCAATCTTTTTAAATTAATTATTTCTTTTAAAATATTTCATAAAGATTTTATTTTTTAAGAAAATGATTCTTTCTTATTAAAAACTAAATTAAAAATAACTTGTTTTTTTATTTCTAATAAACATTTTATTTTAAATATTAAAAGAGGAGATCGATATTTATACACCCTTGTTTAACTTTTGCAGATTGTCCAAAGTTAATAGAAAACTTAAATCGTTCTTTTACAATTAAATCGGCGAATAAAGACTTAAAAGAACAGTTGATACTCTTGAACCAATTACTCTTGTTGAAAACAATAAGGTTTCATATCAAGTATTTTCTGTAATTTCAAGAATGTTGCAAATATTTGATGATAATAAGATTGAAGCTATTATTTGTCCTTCATTTGTTTCATGTGCTCTACCTCATGGATATTCGAAGATTTCCTTCTTAATATTCATTTACACTTTTATGTGGAATATATGTAATTTCCCAGCAGGTAATTAAATTTATGAACTAATAAACAAATTTTTTTTAATTGCTTTTAAATTAATTAACAAATTAAAGGTGTTTTACCTGTAACTACCGTCAGAGAGGATGAATAACACTACAAGAACAGCAGGATTTAAGACTCAATTTCTAAAAATTTGCATAACTTAATGACTTAGAATACCAAAGGCCTTCCTGTTAATGTTTAGGTGGTTTCAACACCTTACAACGAAGAAGTTGTTCTTAATGTTATGAGTTTAATAGATTCTTAAATTCAGTTTTACAAAAATCATAAGTTACCTGATTTAAATTGAGTTAATATCAAGAATTCTAAAATTCCTTATAGAAGGATAAAATTAGATTTTGAATTTAATTTTTTCATCTTTATTCGTATATATGTTTTTAAAACACAATGTTTCTTTTTAAAATTAAGAAAAATAAGATATTGTGGATCAATCACCAAAGCTAATATTGGTTTGTATGTAAAATAGAATTTTATTTATTTCTTTTCTAGAATTTACACTTTTCTAAAGCAAAGAACTATAAAAGTAATTTTTTAATTTTGATAAATTATTTCTTGTTTTTATTTTTAAAGTTTGTACTATTAATAGAAAAATCATTTTACTCTAAATTCATACAAAAAAATACAAAAAAGTATTTTATAAATAGAGGATTTTCTTTATTTAAAATACAAAAATATTCGTTTCAAAATTATTTATCTTAGTGATAAGAAAAATGAGAAAAAAATATGAAGCAAGCATTTATTATTTTAATTCTAATTTTCTTATCAAAAAATGTAAAAAAAAATACTGTTGAATTAAGTTAGTTACGTCAAATTTTATTTCAGTATTATATTTTGGTATGACGTTGAATTTTTAATAAACAGCCAGCTTTCAATATTCAATTAATGTCTAAAAATGTAATTACGAAATAATAAAATAGAGAGATGCATTTATTACTGAGCTTGAAAAATATTATTTTTTTACAGCAAAAAGAGTTTTTTGATTGTGAATAAAACTTAAAAATTGATTTACCTATACAATTAAAATAATTTTTATATATTTATAGTAAAAAACTGTTATTGGTGACTAATTCAAACAAACAAATAAATTTTTTAACATAAAAAAACTCTTTACTTTGTTTGGTTTACAGTTTTGGATAATAATTTAATTAAAACAATAGAAAGATATTTAATTTATATTGCAATTCTTATTATAAGCTCATCAAATAACTTTTCGAGTGCTTTTAAACAAAATTTTTTACATTTAGAGCATTACACTCAGAAATTTAAAATTAAAATAAATCAAGTATTTTTGCATTAATTATATGAAATTAATTTAAACATTAACGAACCAAATTTAATGACATTCAAGTATTTGAATAAAGAAAATAACTTTAAAATTTTACTTTTTTTTTTCACTTGATAGAAATTACATTTTTCTTCGAGTATAGAAAAAAATTTTAGATTACATAAATTTTTCTTTTTAACTTTTTATCCAATATTATAACATTATTTTGAGACTGAGATATTGTCAATCAGACCAGGAAGGAAGGAGATTGACTGACTATATTTATTTTTTAATTTCATGTAAAAAATTGAAATTGCATTTTGTCATTTAATTACTTAAAATTAAAATAGATGAGGTGATTTAACTGTTATAATTAATATCTCGCTTACAATCTGGTACTAAAAGCTAATTAAGTTATTTCAAACATTAATTGACTTTGATTCTTTAAATTCATTATTAAATTTGAGAGAAACCTTTGAATTATAAATACCTTCAGTAATATTTAATGGTCACCTTTAGCTTCATATTTTTCTATTTACTATAATATATAATAGAACTAACAAAAAGGAAATCACGACATTTAGATTAAATATTACTTTAATATTTGTGATTAAATTTAAGGTTGTCATCCAATCTAAAATAGATCCTTAAGATGATAATATAAAATTAAGTTATCAACTTAATTTACTCAAATGAATTTTGTGATAATACTTATGTATCAGTATATTTTTGTATTATAATATCATGAAATTGAAATTAAATACTTCAATTAGTATCCTTTTCTTTCAATTTTTGTTATATTTTTCCTTCTCAGTTAATCCATAATAGTTAACAGATTATTTGTTTATTTTATTATATATTTTTCTAAAATAATTAATTATATCAGGTATATTGAAACTATTTAAATAATCATGCTTATGAAATAGTCATTCTTCCCACTCCTTACAATTTTTTAAGGCTCAGAATAAGGTAGAAGTTTTTGCAAAAATTTAGATAATAGTCATTTATTCAAAACGGGCATAAATTTAATTTATGGTTTTGATGTTTGTCTTCTATTTATAGTCCTTTGATTATCTTAATTATAATTAAGTTAATATCTTGTATTTAAAGCATATGAAAAAGTAAGACGTCTATTTTTAATTGATGTCATTATTTGGAGATGCTCATGAAATCTAAAATAAAAGGAAAAATAATAAAAAAAAACAGTATAAATTCTAATCTTAATAAAATAATTAATCAGATTTATAACTAATTTTATTTTTCTGTGTCTCGGTAGCCATTTAAACAGCTTTTTTAATTATCAAGTAAATTACAAATCTAATGGCTAGTTTAGTGTTACAATTTTGGTCGTTCTTAATATTAAAATTGAGAATTTTTTAATCATGTTAAAATTCAAAGGATCAGCTGAAAAATTATTGTCCTTTCATTCAAAAATAAATATATAACATAGGTTCATTCATTCATTCAAAAGACTTGGAGAGTATGCGAATAATTTGCATGTATTTTATTATATTTAGTGAAAACGATTACGTATTAATTAATGAATATTGTCGAACTATATAATTTAAAACTTGCTCTGAGTCCAGGAGAAAAAAATTATAAATAATAAAAAGTAAAAAAAACCAGATCTCAAAAAAAAAATCTGATAAAAATATAATCAACAATTTATTAAAAAAAATACCAAATCTACTTTAAAAAACGCACTACATTAAATAAAATGAGCACAATCGCTAACACTTTGAAGTCTGCAACTTTAAGAATGAGCTCTATGTCTAGTATTAACTGTGGAAGTGGTAGAAACTTTGTTACTCCTGCCATTAATATGATGATTAGTTCAGAAAACACAACCAATTAAACTAAATATGACAATTCCTAATTTCTTAATAATGGAAATAACAATGGCTCAGGTCATTTTAAATTTAACACTTACACGTAACCTTTCGAAAGAACACCTTTTGTTAAGACCAATTACCTTAATTGAAAGATAATCAGAATGTCTAAAAAATTTCTAATTTTTCCTCAGAGAATGATAATAAATATATGTGTAGGAGCACATTTTCTTATTTCTAATAGAAATTAAGAAAATAATATAAAAATATCTATTTTCTTATGGAAAAATTAAAAATTCAAATTATGAATAAATGAACGATTTGCGCTTGAAATGCCAATGACAATTTTTAACAAAAAAAAAATAAATAAATGAACATAAACAAATTAAAAATAAATATCTCTATTTCAAAAATATAAAAAACAATCTATACAACAAAACCAAACTACTTTACTACTACCTATATAAAGAATTTTATTTAACACTTGTATTTTATGTTATTATTGCGTTAACAAATGTATTTAATTACTCATTTTCAAAGACAGACTAAATTTAGGTTTACTAAAATTAGTATTAAATCTACTATTACTATGCATGCTGTACCAAATTAAACTACAACCTTTTTATTTATTATAATTTAAAGATTGAAATAAAGACACTTTATATGACAAAGTTTCTATTATAAAACTAATTTATTTTTGAGAGTATCTGTTAGGTTCTAGGAGCAATTTAGAATCAAAATATTATTTATATATTTTTTAAGTCAATTCTTTCAAGATAGATAGATAGAGAGAAATTTAATTTTTATTATTATTAAAATTAAAATTAGTTATATAATCAAGATTTTTGTGATGAATATAGCGTAATAAATATCATAAATTAAAATTTGAAATTTCTTTTCTAAATCAGAAAATTTCTAATTATCTGTTATTAAGTAAAAGAATAAATTACATATTTTTTTATACAAAAAATAATATCTTTCAAATTTCCTTGATTTGATAGAACATAAACTATTTTTAGAACTAACAATTTCAGAAACAAAAAATATAAAAATATTGCTAGAAATATTATTTTTAACTTCAAATATTAAATGAAATCTGAATAAATTTATTCTATAATTATATAAAACTAACTTTATATATTTAGAGCTTTTTAATTTTAAGCATTTGAATATTATTAAAATTTTAGCAGTGGGATTTGACTATTTTTTATAACACCAAAAAATTTTGTATTTTTATTTATACTTAATATATAAAATTTAGGTAAAATATATAAATAGTAGTCTTTCCCCCTTTATATTATAAATACATACTCTGAATTATTGATTGATTGTCTTGATAATTATAAATAATTAGATTTAATTTGTGTCTATTTATAGCATTAGTTTGTTATTTTAACAAATATAATTAATTAATTTTAGGTAAGAAATAATTTCGAATGAATTCTTATATAATATTTATTAAAATTGTTAATAATAATTATTTCATTGAGAGTAACATTTTTAATTATGTGGAAAATAATGAAAGATAATGATTAATAAATAAAAATCTAATTTATAATAAAAAATATGATCAGCAACAAATTAATATTCTTCTTTTTCAGTGATTAAATACTTTCTTATAATTTAAATAATTAATAAAAGAATTATTTATTTGATAAGCTTTATAATTTGATTATTTTATAATAAATATAATAATTAAATCTTTACATTTGTTGCAAAAATACAATAGTAGGTTATTCCTTCAATAATAGGATTTATTTTAAATTCTAAATTTTTACCTAATACATTTTGTAAAATACAATTAATCACTATAAATAGATTGATTTTACATTTGATTCTAATTGTTATAATATTAATTTATAATACAAAATTATTTTCTATTTTTTATTTAGTTTTGTGATAGAAATTTATATAAATCTATTTTATACAGATTTATTAATGTTTTTTTAGTTAAATTTATCTTTAATATTGCAAAAAATAGGTTTTAAAAATCTTGATAGCTAACTATAAAAATTTATTGATATAAATATTCAATAAGATTTAGTTTAAAAAAATAAAACATTTTTCAAATATATCAATTTTTTTATATATCAAACATTTTTAAGATTAAAATGTTCAATGAATTTAATTTAAAACATCTTATTTTATTAATATGAACTCAATTTTAACTGCCAAAAATCTAACATTAAAGTATTAAATTATATTTTTGATTTAACTAACATAAATAAATATAAACTTAGAAAAAAAAAAATAAATATTTCATTTAACTTAAATTAAAAGGTTTTTAAAAAAAAAACAAATTATTATTCTTTCTACTTTCTTCTTCTTAACAAATAAATTTATTTCAGCTTCATATTTCAAAGTCAATTTTTTGGCTTAAGAGAAATTAACAATAAATTAAGTTTAATAGGATTGTTTTATAAATATTAAAAGTTCACTAAATTTTATTTTATCTATGACACAAATTTACAATAATAGTTTTTGTTAAAAAGGAATTGTTATTTAAAATTTATAAAAAATTTAGTTTTAAATTTATAAAAATTTAGTTTTAAATTTATAAAAATTTAATTTAAAATTTATAAAGAATTTTTATATTTGATAAATTGTTTAAAATTTAATAATTTTTTAAATATAAATTTTTACTAAATTAGTTTTTAATAAATACATTAATTTAAATAAAATCTATAAATAAATTTTTAGAAATCATTTTATAAAAATAAATACTCAACTAATTCAAATTAAAATGAAGGTATTTTAATTTTAGAAACAGAATATTCAACTAGAAAAAAGTGATTTAGAATTTAATTTATTTATAATTTTTAATTTAATATTTTAAAATTTATTATTAATATAAAATTTTCTTACCTTTTAAGAAATAAAAATGATAAAAGCTATCAATGTATCATTTTCAATAAAAATAATTATGATGTTTATTAAAATTAAATGAAATTTTAGAGCAAATCTTTAATCACTTATATATATATATTTAAATAATATAACTTATTTATTAATATTTAAATAAATCCATAATATTTAATTAAAACTAAACTATAAGATTATGTTTATTTGTTAATTATCATTTTACAAATTAATTTATTATTTTTTCTTTTCATTTTAAAGAAATAAATTAAAATTATTTTAATTATAAAAACGAAGCTAATTTTATGGAGTACACACACCTTGGAGGAATTTTTTTCATTTCATAATCCTAATAAAAAAATGACGTGGAGTGTGTATAATATGGGCATTATCAGAAATTTAGCTCAATAATATGTATTTTATTCCATTTTTAATTAGCCTCATCAATTACCAAAGAGGACCTACTTTATTGCTTTAAGTTTGTTTTATAAAAAAACTTTAGTGTTACTAAATTATAGATTTTTGACATTCATATTTATTTGTTAAAATTAAATTATTTATCGAGTTAAACGTCAACTTGAGGTATTATAATTTTCAAGATTAAGATTTACCTATGTTATTTTGAGAAATAATTACATTTACCAAACTTATTCCCTTATACTTTTTATAGTAAATTTTTCTTAGCAAATTTATTTTTCTTTCAAAGTTATTTCTTTTTAATTTTTATTTATAAATATTAAATATAAGCTCAAAGTCAGAGTAAAGGATAATTTGGTAAATACCTTTCAAAATTAGATTTTTAAAATTATTAAAAGTAGCTTTTTTAAACTCTTATTAAATATTGCTAAAAAAATAAATGATAATTAAAGTCTACAATTTTATTTAGTTAGTTTTTACTGACTTTAAAATAATAATTATTCTTTGATTGTTTTATTTGATTTTATATATCAGGTATTATAATATACACTTATCTTATGAAAGTAAATTTAAAGCAGATGTTTTTAATTTTTATCTTAATTAAGATATTTAAAAAATAAATCACTATTAATTTTAATATTTTATTCATTCACCTTATATAAATATATCAATACAAAAAAATTCAAAAAATAGATAAAAAAATATATTTTACATTTATATTCATGAAATTAAACATAAATTATAATATATTTTATTAGTTAATATTAAATAAAAAAAGTTAAATAAATTAGAATTAAGAACTGATAACTATTTATTGCTTTAATTAGTTTAGATAACAATCAAAATAAATATGAGCTTTATTTTATTTGTATATTATGGTTTATTTTATTGGCTCTTTTTATTTTTTTAACAAATAAAAAAATGATTTTAATTAAAAATGAAAAAGGTTTATTATATGAATTTATTTATTGTAAAGTATTAGGTTTTATTAATTATTTTTAACTATTTTTTAAATAAAATTGTTTTGTATTTTATTAAAAACTATTTTTAAATAAAATAATTAATAGCCTTTATATTAAGATTTATTTTTTGATAAAGTATTTTTCTCACTTGTATTTGCTTGAGATAACATATTTTTTGTCTTTTATCTCTTCAAAATATTAAATCTAAGTTGTAATAAGAATGAATTAATTATTTAATTAGTATAAGTTAGTTAGCTGTTTACAATATCTTATTAGTTTATAAAAAAATAATTTCAAATCAGCTATCTTAAAAATAGAAATTATTTGTAAAGTTATTTAAGTAAATTTTATTAAATAATTTTATTTTATTTAAAAATAATTTTTTAATAGAATTTGAATTAATTAATTTGCTAGTATAAAGAATTAAGATTATTTTTGATTCATAATTCGGGGTTTTTAATGAATTTTTTAATTAAATAAATACACTTTTCTAAGACGTAATTTCAAAATATGTATTAATTATTTTTTACATATTAATCTTAATAATTAACAATTTGTCTATTGCTGAGGTAAATAATACTCATTTGCTCATAATCAGTCATTTATTAATAGGTTTAGTATAAAATCTGTGAAAAATAACTAATTATTTAATAATTGTCTTGTACAAGTGTAGGTATTGCCAAATTATATTCTAAATTTCTAGATCTCTTTCATGATATACACCAGAGGTATGTTTCTAAAGTATTTTTTTGTTTATGTTTTTAGCTAATTTTTTATAAAATGAAATCAAAAAAATCTTAAAGATATGAAAATATTAATCTTTACAATCCTTTCCGATTAATAAAATAGAATTTTATGATATTAAATTTTAAAATTTTAAGAAAAATAAAACTAATTTTAATATAAATTAATAAACAAGTGTTTTTAAATTTTACAAAATGAATGATAAAATGTATGTAAATCAAAGAAAATTTGTAATAAGATTAAATCTAATTTTCACAAAATTTTATTATTAAATTTACATTTTCATAAACAACAAAAAAAATGAAGCATTAATAATATTTTTGGCTACTTAAAATAATTATATTAAGTGGCAAAAAAATATATAATTTAAATAAGATTTTGTATATTCCTCAAATCTGTCTGTTTTGTTTAACAACACTATTTTCAAAACTACTTTTATATATTAATTAGCAAGGATAAAGACTTTAAATGAGCATAGTAAAGAATATTGTGTAAGAAAATGTGATGGTTTATTAGAAGTGAATTAGAAAATTTATACAAAAAACAAAAATAATACGTATAATTTTTATATATAAGAATATTATTAAGTGTATTATTAAATAATCACATTTAATGGTTACTTATTGATTATTTTTTATTTATTGGTGATGAGATTTATGGGAAGCGACAGATGACAATTGTTAATACAAAATTTTAATACATCATTATCAAAAAATGAAAGCAATTATTATATGACGACTTTAAGAAAAACGGAAGAATAATGAATGAATGAAAGTTTATTTTTTAATTAAGGTTTTATTTAAAATTTGTATGATTAAAGTGTCTCATTATTTAATTAACTATCTATATCAGTTCAATTACTTTCAAGAAAGAAATTTCAAATTACTTGATTAGTTTACTTATAAACCATATTTGAAATGTAAATAAATGGATAGCTACCCTATTAAATACTTTTTTGGATGGATTTACTTTTCAAACGGAAATCCTTTTTTCTTAAATAAGTTCTTATTGATCTTTTTATTTGTTATGATGCTGAATTTTATTTTCAATTTTAGTTTATGAATTATGCAATTAATTTGAATTTGTTTTATGTAAGGTTGATCCTATTCTTTTTCCAGCTTCGATAAGGGTTTCCTCTGTCTTGCAAAAAGCAATTCTTACTAAATTTTAACCAATATGGGCATATTATTTTGAATAAAAGGCAGAGCATGGCAGAGCAACAACACCCTTTTCTTTACAAAGCCAAAGACAGAAGGCCCAATCTTTGGTATAAGGGCGATTCGACTCTGGATTTGTGTAGTAAGCCTAAGGTACTTCAATATTAGAAATGTCAGCCAAAACACTGCAACCACCCTCAGGGATATAAATATTAAAATTAATAGGGGAACTTATCAATTCTTTAACGAGTCTAGTTCGACCTTCTTTGAGCTTCTTGTTAAATTCTTAGAAATAATCACCCTTTAAGGATTATTCCAGTGTGTCTGCAATAGCTTCTTATAAGGGTCCATAAATACAAAATCCGTTGTATTAATGGAATGCAGCAGTACATTTGATTAAATGCTCAGGACCGATCTATTGAATAAATAAATAAATTTAATTGGCGAAATAATAAAATTTTATTAAAAAAATCAAATCAAAGTCTTTGTGGGTAAAACAAAAGAAGATTTTTAAATTCTACTATTTTCAAAAAAAAATATTATGAATAAATGAATAAAAAAGTAATTAATTGCTCTTTTTGTTGGTTTGTTTGTATCAGTTATGCAAAAACTTCATTTATTTATTAATTTGATTATTTTTTCTTACTGATTTATTGTATAAGTTATTTCCTTTTTTCTTATCAAAACTTAATTTGATGATTAAATTATTTAAAATTTTTGATGATTACGTCAGCTAAAAAATTAAAAAGAAGCGTAAGGGGTAAGAGCGCACTTTGTTTATAATTCAAGAAAGAAGAGCGCAATAATAAAAAAGAGAAAAAGCAAGTCTGACGAATGAATCATCTATCTTAATGCATAAATCACTTATAAAGACAATTAATAAAAAATGGCATTTTTGTTATCTTTTTCTACTTTTTTTGAATTTATGATTCAATTATTTCAAAATTGTCAAAGTAGAATAAAAATGGGTAACAAAATATTGTATTTTTTGCTTTGAAAAAGCATTGAAAAATAAAAAAAAATATTACTGCCCATCCAATGCGTACTCCAGTTGCAGAAAAGAGCTTTCCTGCAGAGCTCACAGAGATTGTTCTCTCCCACATACCAGGAATATTAGCTATTCTTGGTATCTATAAAGGTTCGTATTTATCATAAGCATGTGCTTCGTAAACACCGTCCCAAATAACAACAACACGATCGTATTTCTTGATGATTTCGGCAAATCTTTCAAGCTCTTGTTAAGAGAAAATCTTTCCTGTTGGATTATGGGGGCTGTTTAAAAGAATGGCTTTTGTGTTCTCATTAAAAGATCTTTCAAGCAAGTCCCAATCAATATCCCATTCATCTTATTAAGAGTATTTTAAATCATCAAGACCACGTCTAACTAAATCGTTTTTAGTTACTTTGCCTTTAGGCTCAAGAGGAACAGAGCGCACAATACCTCCAGACATCATTATTTAGGCACGATAGCAATCAAAAGAGGGTTCTATTAAAATAACCTCATCACCTGGATCTACCATACCTAAAAAGGCATTGCAAAGACAAGCAATACCGCCATTTGAAACTAAAACATTAGTTAAAGGATCAATTTCTCTGTTAAAGAGTGGTGAATAGAAATTAGCAATAGCGTTAATCAATTTTTAGTGTCCGTATGCACGAGTGTACTAATGGCTAGACTCTTAAACATACTTTGAAATAGAATCCTAGAAAAAGCTTGGAGGAGCCCAGTTTGGAAAGCCTTGTCCCAAGTTGATTGACTTAGTTTCGTTCGCAAGAGGAGTGAAAATGTCTTAAACACGTTTATTTTCAAAACCCTGAAGACGTTTTGCACTTTTAAAATGTTACTAGCTCATGTTGTATCAATATTAATTGCAGGTAGTTTTTATTAATTGAATATGGTTTTATTAATTTTTTTGGTATTTAATAATATAATAATTATTAATTTGGTAGTAGTTATCAATTTATGTGCAGGTGCTTTTACAAGTAATCAATATGTATCCTATATTTTTTGTTAAAAGTCTTTGATTTTTTAATGATGAGATCAGTATGTTAAATGCGTAGCAAATCCGTTTTGATTAATTATTTGGTTTAAAAAATGGGTAATTATTTAATTATTATTTGTTTGTTAGAAGTAGTGCTGATTTTAGTTAATTTACTTATTAATTGGTAATTAAGTATCTGCAATAAAAAGGATTAATTATTTGATTTATTAAATTAGAATATATATTATTATTGTTAGATAGAGAGTTAGTTCCTTCCTTGTTTTTTTGTTAGTGTTTATTCCCTTTTTACTTTATTTAGGTTTCTATTAATTTTTTTCTTGGCTGTTTTTGATTTGCAATTTTTTTTATTTTTATTAATATTTTATAATTTAAGAGAGCATTTTAGATCAATTTCAAATGCATTTTCTTAATCAATTTACTATTTGTTCAACTCCTTCGTTTCGCTCTTATAAACAAAAGTACTTCATTTATAACAGTTATTTTTAAAAGTATCTTACTTAAAATATACCTAAAATGCTTGAAAAACAGTTTGTTGTAGCTAAGAGAGAATTAATGTTATGTATATGTTTTTTATTATTATTTCAATGCAATCATAAAATATTACTTGCTCCAGAATTAGTCAATACCTATATTTAGCAAATTTTCAATGTTTTCAATATCTTTTTCCATTCAAAACGAATGTCTTTCATAAATTCTCCTAATAAAGCCTATGATCCCTCAAATAAAATTACACTAAAATTCATCTACTTGAGTTTTTCAAAAATAAAATACTATATTAGAAGACCTTTATGTAGAGATGCTGTGAAGATTAAGAGTGATTATCTTATTTTAAAAATTGACACTATAATCATGGAAATATTTAATACAAAAAATTAATGACTGAGCGAATATACTTTGACGCACTTTTAATTAAGTAAAAATGCACTTTTTAACTTACAAATTCTATTGAGTAAATATCAATTCTATGTATCATTTTTATTACTTGATATATACAAGTCTAAGTTCCACTATGCAGTTTACTAAATTGAAGAAATTTATTTTTTATTTCTGGCTAAAATTTAAACTAAAAAACTCTTAACGTTTTTTTATCCATTTTGAAAAACCACAACAAAAAAGGCTAAAATAAAGTCATTTAATTAGATTATCTCTAAAAGTTATTTCTGGAGAAATCATATTTCAAATTAACAAAACTACAAAAGTTTATCTGAATGGACATTATTTACCCCTTGTTAAATTGCCTTAATTTAATTAAAGTAAGTTAATAAGTTTGTAAAGTATTTCATCAGAAATTAAAATTAAACTTTTAATTTTGTTTGAATTTTTAGATTGTACTATTAGATATAGAAACTCTTCTATTTTAAAATATATTACACACTATAATATCATATACATAATTTTTACGAATAAATATTTAATACCTTTCATATTTTTCACAATATTTACAGAACTTTCTAATTATAAATAGATCAAATTAACATTTTTTAAACAATATTCTTTCTTTTATCAAATAAAATTTATTTTTAACAATAAGCTTGGAGTTAAATCCCAAAAAATTGCAATTTTAGCTTCATATGTGGTAATTATCATAATTAATTAGGTTTACTAATTAAAATTATCCTAAAAATATTGCTTGATAGCTTCTATAAAAAGAAATTTAATATGACGATAAATTTATTAAAAATTGTAATTAAATTAATATATACATATTTTTTACAATGTCTATTTTTTTATCACTTAAAATATTCTATTTATTTTTCATAGATTTTAGCTATGCAATGTGATCATACAAAACTTAAATCATGATGTTTCCATTTACTTTTTTAATTTTAAAAGTATAATTTCTGATAATTCTGCTCGGTTAAACGTTTATGGTAAATATAAACCACCAAATTAATTTTAATAACGTGTTTCTGATGAATAATATACATCTTATTTGTTTTAATTAAATGAATATTTGAGATCAAAAAGACTCAATAAAATTTAAACCAATAAATTTTCTAAACCACATAAAAGTATTTATTTGTGTTCCAATTTAATTTTAATGAAATGTAAAATTTTAAATTTGTCCTGAATACTGTAAATTAAATAATAAGATCAAATTAAAATCCAAAAAATTGATAGATTGAGATCAAAAACCAGAAATTAAACCTAAAATAAATAAATAAATTGAAGATGTAAATTTTTTAAATTTATTTTATGACTTATAAGAATTAACGATCCATGCTTTTTGTTATATAAATTTAACACTAAAGTTATAAATCACATGGTATAAATAACACAAATAAAAGAAAAAATAAATTTATACAATTTATAACTTTTCTTTCTATTCGATGATTTCTATTTATCATATGAGAGGATACTCTCTATAATTTGGCTCATTAAATTATTTTTATTTCGATTTGGTAAAACTTATCTATAATTTAAATAAAATTTAATGCCTAATAAAGTAAAATACTGTATTTCTCAAATATATTAACACAGGGAAAAAAAAAACTTTTGTTAAAAATTGCAGGATTTTAAAAAACATTTCAGGTATTGGAAAAATGAGGTTAAGATATTAATCAATGATGATATACATTAAATAAAATTTAAACCACAAAAATAAAATCAAATAAAATCAAAATTTAATTTTAATTAAATAATTAGAATATAAAAATGTTTTTTTTAAATATTGAAAAATTATATAACACTAAGATAGGTTATAAATACTGTTTATTCTAATGATTATTGAATTACTTTTTTAAATTTATGAACTAAAAAATATTTTTAAATGTTTTAATTTTTAATATTTTTCTTTTTTAAACAAAATTCGAATATACAAAAATAATATACAATAAAGATTCATTTTAATAAATTATTAATTGCTGAAATTTTATTTATATAAAGATTACTTTGATATTTATTTGGCATAAATTTTTTATAGTATTTTTTTTTAATTTAAATATTTCAATTTGATATATACAAACAAAGTATAAAATATTAATAGGAATTTATTTTATATTAAATTACTTCTATTGTGTAATTATTGTTAAGATCACTTAATTATTAAAATATTTATTTTATTTATAGCATCTGAACTTTATTAAATCAGAAAATTGTAATAAGTACAAATGTTGAATAAAATAAAAATGTTGGATAAGCTATAAGGTATTTCTTTTCAAATAGATCAAATCCCTATTAATTTCAAAAGAAGTAATTAGAAAAAAGCCTAAATTTAATAAATATCACTTAATTAATCAGTTGAATAGAAAGATATGTAGACCCTACTGAACTTATAAAGGCTAACAATATCCCAAAAAATCCACTATATAAATATTAAGTAATTAATATGTTTATTTTAAAACGATTAATAAATTTTAAAATTATGATTGTTGTTTATGTTTTTTTTTTATGATAAATTAAACTCATTTTTATTTAATAAAAATTTAACTCTTAAATTTTATATTTTTGTATTATTTTGTTAATATTTTTAATTAGTACTTTTTTTAATGATTAAAAATTTAAGAAAACTTTTTGATTTCATTTTTTTGCTTTTTAAAAAAATGAATTTATTATTATTTTTGCTTTAATTCATATTTAAAAATTATGAAAAAACAATATATAAACTTATAGATATGAAATAAAAAATTACCTTTTCAATGTTAGAACTATGTTGAATAAAGCTAATGCTATAATAGGTAGGATACAATAACCTAATATACTGATCAATGTGTACAAAGGTATTTTTTTATACTGTTTGTTATAAATAAATAGCCAAAATTAAATAATCAATAAATATTTCAGTAGAACTATTTACTTCTTATAAGAGCAAATTAAAAATAAGATATAGCATGATTGACCCAAATACTCCATACCCAAAAACATAACCGAATTGTAATTTAGCAGACTAATAAATAGATTTCATACAAAATATTTTATTATTTTTAATTTTCAAATTAAAAAAATAGTGTTCATATTATTGTTGAATATTAATGGCTTAAGGAGAAGTTGATAAATGCTAACAAATTTTTTTTAATTTAGAAAATTTAAGCTTTCGCCTAAATGCTATTTGTTTTTTAATAATTAAAAATATTATCGACTCAAAAGTTCCTATTAAAAATTTTATATCTTTATCAAAATATTTAGTAAATATTCAATAATATGTTTCATTTTTTATATTTTTACTAGCATCATTAGAAATCCTAGCAATGAGCAAAGAAGAAGAGGACCACATAAATCTGGATCTTCATGAAACTAAGCTTTACCTTACTAAAACTTAAATACTTGAATAATTCTTTCTTTGATTAACTTAAGATCAATTCCTAAATCTATTTTTTACAAACATAAATTATGTTTAACAGAAATAATCAAATAAAATGCTCATAAAAAATTCATTCTTTAACTAATGTTTAATTTAAAAATTCATTCTTTTTAAGCTCATAAGAATTTGTTTTCAAATTTATCTTTTTTTTTACCTTCTAACAATGGAGGTTCATTATCATAATCATAAGGTTATGATTAACCTTAACTATTAGATAATTATTGAGATTCAGGATCATAACTTAATCCCTATGCTTATGCCTTAAACTGTTTGCTTTCTGGATCTAAAGAAATATTTTATTCTAAGAATTTATTCTATTCATTATCTAATGTAGATGTTTCCTATTTACATATCTAAATAAGTATTTTTGATATTAATTTCTCTAATTAATACTTGAACTTCTGGAATATTCACGTCGAAATCTAAATGCACTAATTATTTTATATAATATTTTATTAAGCTTCCTTTTATAGTTAACTTTGTTTAGCTTTTACTTTACCTTATTCTTCTGACATTTTTTGGTGGCTAATGATTATCTGTTAATTCAATCGCAAAATTTATAAATAAAAACAAATTAATTAGAAAATTTTGATTAAAATATCTTTAATTAAAATTAAAATATCACTTCAAAGCAAATCGCTAAATCTAAACGTGTAATTCTCTTTCTCTTTCACAAATTTCAGTTTTTATAATTAAAACAAAACAATAAAATGTTTTCAATAAAATATTCTAATTTATACAAAAACTAAAAAATAATTAAAGAAATAAACCATCAAGAAATAACTAATAATCATATCCAAATATGTTTTAATGTGAAAAATTTAGTTAAAACTAACAAGAAAAATATTCTATATGAAAGAATATTATTTTTTTTGATCTTTAAATAATTTAAAATACAATTTAAATATAAAAAAACAATATTTTATGCAATAAAATGTACATTTTGTAAATTTATAAAAATATGTTAAAATTAAGTAAATAGTCTAAAGGAATAATTTATTCGAAGAATAATTCAAATCACACAAGCAATAATTCCAATAAACTAACAAAAATAACCAATTTTTTATAAAATTTTAATAGAATTTTATACTATAAACAAATAAATTTTTTATTTTTAGGTATTAATCTATCATTAAATTTATAGTCAAAAAAATAATAGATTAATTTTTATTTAAAACATTTATTTGTAACTTAAATCATTCAAAAAATAAATTAAGTCTTGCTAATTTTTAAAATAAATTTATTAAATTTAATTTTAGCATTTATAAAATAAATTTAAAAAAGTTATTAAAAAATAAAAATATTTCTCTTTTTCAAAATATTTCAAATTTTGATATTAATAATATGGACAAATATTATTTAACACTTGGTATTATTTTTCTTCTACTTCTTTTTGATGTTGAAGACTATTTAAAAATTTGAAAGCAATAAAAAATAATTTGTTATTATAATTATTTAAAAAAATCTAACATTTTCCTAAACATTTATTTTAACAGGACATTAAATGTTATATTTTCACTAAAATATGTGCTTTTTAAATAGATTTATTTTATTTAAAGTTTTATAAATATTTAAACAAAATATGAGAGAAATAAAGGTTAGTATCGTTAACCTGTAGATTGAAATTACTTTTTAGTTTTCATATTATCTTATAATACCATTTATTACTAGTCATTCAAAAGTCCTGTCTGTCTATCTAACCCCCCACCTTATATTTTATTGTGTTAAGCTTGCTTTTATTGAAAATTTAAATAGATTCTTTGGTCAAATATAAGATTACTAAATTAAAAGACATTTAAATTTATATAAAATTTTGAAATGAATTCAATAAAATTTATTAAATTTTGTTTTCTACCACCAAATAAATATAACTTTTAATAATTATTTTAAAAATATTTTATTCTATTTTTTTATTTTTTTTAAAAAACAATTTTATTAAATTAATGATATTACTCTAATTTTCCAAGAATAAAGAAATATATTTGTAAGATTTAATTTAAACAAACTATAAATAATCTACTTTATCAATATAAAAAAATGCTCACAATACTTAAATTATTTAAATTAAATAAAAATTAAAAATGAAGAAAAATACTATTATCCCACTTAAAAAAATCTTTTACTGGACAAATTATAATTTCGATTTGGAATCAAATTTAAACTTTTAAATATTTGGTCAGAGAGCAGCTAAATTGGAGAAGTGATAAAAAAGAAATGATAATCATAAAAATATTTAAATTTAAAATTTTTATAATTTGAAAATAGCTAATAAATTATATATAAGTTCTTACTTAGAATTTTATTAGTAAGGGTTTGATAATAAACAAATGATATAATGAAAATGTGGCATCATATAATAATTTATTTTTTACTTAGTATTTTTTAGGATTTGAATCAACATTAAAGAATTCTATATAAAAAAATATATTTAATTTGTCCTATTGATGTAATAATTATCTTTATAAAAGATGAATAGATGATAGGTATTTATTTAGCTAGCTTGAAAATGAGTGCTTATAGGTGAGTAAATGATTAGAATTAACAAAAAATAAATAGAACGATTGCTTTACTTATTGAATAACTAATTCTAATGATGTCAATAGATAAAAAACCTTGTGACCAATTTATATTTTAATTTGATTATTCAATTTGCACAATAAAGATTCTAATTTTTAATATAAGCTATAGTAAATATTCAAAACAACAAAAGTTTATTATAATCATTTGTAAGAATAATACCAAGAAAGCAAAGAGAAATGAATGAATGAGTGCTATATGCAATAAAAGGCGGTGATGGAGATATCTTTGAAATACTACAATTTTACTTAAAATAAAAAGCGATTTAATTATTTTATAAAAGAATAAACAAAGGAAAGCAGATAAGGCATTGATATTAATAAATTAAATCAAATAAACAATCAAAGAAAGAGGGGCTTAAAGGAACAAACAAACAAACAAACAAAGAAATAAACAAAAGTCAGAAAGAAATCAAGCAAAGAAACAAACAATCAATTAAACTAAACTGATTGTTTTAAAGAATATATCTCTATATCCAAAAACTATTTGTTTATTTCTTTTTTGAAAGTAACTTATAAACAAACCTGATCTACGAAGTCTATCCCTAAACAAACAGAATACACATAAATACATTTCATTTTACAGGGGATAAGTCCAACTCTATTTAAGGGGAACAAGCCTCCATTTTTCATTAAACTTTATACAGATAAAACATTTTTTTGCTGAAGGATATCAATTAAAATTCCGAATTATCATTTTATAAATAAATCAAACAGAAAAACAATTCATTCAAATAAAAAATATGATTTTTGGTTGTTATTGCTTGGAAGGAGTCGCTGACTGCGCAGTTATGCTTGCTAGCTCAGCGATTGTTATTCTTAATACAATTTATTTATTGCTTTCTATGCTAAAAGGAATCAAGAATAGACGCAGTAGCTCTGTCAGATCTTCAATTAAATAAATCCGCGGTGCTGAGCGCAAAATGTGCTATTGTTTTAAGATATTCGGAACGGTATTCCTCCTGTTTATTAGTGTAGCTCAATTGTTGGTATGGGTAATAATTAACAATTCACAGCAATCAATAATTCTTATCTAGATGTTTGCAGTTAATATTATATCATGCGCAATTTGGATTTTTGCTCTTATTCTAGATAAAAAATATAAAGGATATACTTAACCTTTGACTTTAATTAATATGCTAATTAATTTGATTTGCAATATATGCGTAGCTCTTCTCGGATCAAGAAATTCTTTAGATAATTAGGATGACGCTGCTTTTTATTTATATTTGGGATTCATAGCTGTTTCGGGAATATATCAAGTTTACATGAAGGTGTATTAGAGGGACTTTGAGTAGATTTCTTTGGATGATATAGACTCCAAAAAGTCAAGTACTTTCAGCATAGAAAATTAAAGAAAAACTACTTCTAATAACACTGCAGGTGAACCTACTGGAATCGATGGCAACTAGAGCAGCTTACAAGATAAGCTATTATCAGAAGAAGAAAATTACGAGTAAGTAAAGATTGGAAAGGCTAACTCCAAATCAGGTAATAGTGAAAACATAAAAAAAGGGAAATCAAATAATGATGCAAATAAATAAAAGAACAAAATATAAAATCCAGAGTAATATGATGAAAAAAATCATGTTAAATCGCAAAACCAATAAAGTAACGAAGATGCTATTATTAAATATGCAGAGGGCAATTGTATTGAAGAAGAAGAAACAAAAATATGTAAATACAGAATAGAAAATATCAGAATAGAAAAGTTTTTAGAGACTATAAAATACTCAAAGAAAACTATTATCTACGAAATTAAATGCACTTATAAAGGAAAAATCTACTCTGTAAAAAGAAGCTTCCGTGAATTCGGAGCACTTAACTCCCAAATGAAATAAAAATATAAGGATTAGAGACTTCCTCCTTTCCCATAAAAGAAAGCCTAGAATTCGATCTTGACATATAATGATTTAGAAGAGAGAAAGAAACAGCTTTCTTAATACCTTTAAAGTTTAAATTAAGTGTGTGAGCCTGAAGAGTTAATTGTTTTTATGACTCAAACTGACTAACAGCCCACTTCTCCCACTCAATATCACCAATAATAATAGATGAGGAATGGCTAAAAAAAATCCTCATTTGGAGAAGAGCACAATCAAACTTTCAATTCTAGCTAAAGCAATAACTACAATGTCCCAGAAATTATTTGGGAGGAAGAAGAAGAGTTAAATGTATCAGTTTGCAGTAAAGATTGAAGACGAGTATACTAAAAAAAAAAAATCAAAATAAGTAAATAAATAATAATAAGTATAAAAAATAATAATAAAAATTAATAAATCAAACAAATTTTTTCCTTCGAAATCATATCAAGCAAGAGTCGAATTTTAATTGATTTAAAATAATCTAAATCAAATAAGTGCTAAATCGAAAAAGTAACTAACTAACTAACTAATTCGCTTATAATTAAAACTTTGACTTTTTAGTATTTTCATTTGTGTTTGAATACATAGATAGATAGATGAGTGAATGAATGAATTAAAAGACAGATGTCTATTTTTCGAACTTTGATGCAAAGAAGAGTCAATATTAAATTTTGGAATTGTTTAAGAGAAAATTTTTGTAAAAAAAACTTACTTTTATAATAATCAAATGTAGCCTTAATTTCTAACAGAACAACCAGCAATGATACATTAATACATACCTAAATAAATGTTTGATGTGTAAAGATGCAACAGATATTTTTCTTTAATAAAAGAATTATCAAAATTGCATATAAAACTTGAAAGAAATAATTAATTAAGAGCGAAAAAAAAAAATTCATTCCTAACTTTTTTAAAATTACTATCAAAATTTTAATTTTTTTCTAATTAATTTTATTAGAAATATCTTCATATTATTCCAAATATTTCATATTGATTTACTTCCTTACTTATCTTGCATCTCTTTAATCATCTTTCTTCTCTGATTCTTCCAACCATCTATCTATCTATCTACAGAAAAGATTTCCTACTGCCTAAATTCCTTTTAATAAATTAATAATAAAACAACTCATAATATTTATATTTAGCTCCATTAAGCAACACATATAACAATCGTTTTGAATTATCATAATCATAAAAACTTTACTGTCTGTTACTATTTATTATTTACATAACATTTATAAATATCCCTTTATCCTTATTATTAATAATACCTCACTTCACTTTTCAATAAATTAAAAAATTTGCATCAAATCTTTTATTTTGTCCTAAAATAACAAAAAAAAAGCGCTTCTCCCATATAAATTTTTACTAAAATTTAATATTTTTATTTTATTAGCATAAACTATCTATTATTCTATCAACTGGTAACAAAAAATTAATTTAATAATACTGCTTTAAAAAATAGTTTTCTTAATCAACTCTAAAAGTAGATTAGTTCAAAGCAATAAATAAATATAAAATTACACAATCAGATATGAGAATTTTCTTGCTATCTTATTTATTTAATAGTCTTAATTAATATGAATCTAAATTTTTAAATAAGATATGCGAGATTAGATTTATTAATTTATTTAAATATAGTGAAAAGATAATATAGCTTTTTTATTACTTCATTACAAGAAGAAAAGAAATATAAATTAAAACAATCTTTTATTACTAATTCCAAAAATAAATCTTATTTTTGGTTTTTAATATTTTAATCTTTCTCTTTTATTACTTTTATTTAAATGTATTCCAATAAAGTGAAGTACTTAAATTTTTATTTCACCTTTTTTTGTAAAAGAAAAATATACCACAATTTAAACCATGGAATTAAAATACATATTTAAATAATTTCTAATTATAAAATTAAAGAAGAGAAACAATAAATATTCTATTAATTTTTCAAAACATTATGAATTTCTTTTTTATCAATTTAAATTTTATTATAAAACTTATTTAATCAAATTTTTCTTTAAAATAATTTTTATTGATATTAAATTTAATAAAATCAATTTTTTGTGATTGATTTTTTTCTTCTTCTATTTAATAGATAAAATTATGTTCCTTTTTTATAAATTTAACTAAATAATTAATAAATTATAAATTTATTAAATAATTTGTTGAGATTTGTGGAAATGTTGTTGATTGAGTTACAAAAACTAATTAATTTGATTTCTATTTTAACTTTTAAATAGTTTTATTTATTAGCTTATAAAATAAATATAATATTAAGCAAAAAATCAATTAATTTGCTTTATAAAATATTTTTATATTTTGAATCTTTTATTTATTTTGAATTAATTAATTAATTATGGATAATTTTAAATGAAATATAAAATAGTTTTAATTAATTTTAACTTAAAATATTGTATTTAAATTTAAACTTAGTATAAATATAAACGAAATATGAATATTTATGTCAGACTTGTAAATATTTTTTATAGAAAAAAAGAATATAGAAAACAAGTAATCTAGAGTAATTAAATATTGGTCATAATTGAAGGTTTTAAAGTAATTTATAAAATTGTTATAGTAGAGGTAAAAAAAATTACAAAAATCTGATAAAGTACAAACAAATTATGATTTTCTATATAAAAAGTTGACAATAATATAAATTATAAATTGAGTTTGTTATAGTTTTGTTAAATTAATACATAAATTAAACTTCTGATAAATAATAATTTGATGGATACTGCTCATAAAACAGTAAACGAAAAGAAAGAATACTTTGATTCTCCGGAATTATTAGAAGCAAAAGTCACTTAGTTGGCAGATATGATTAAATAGTCAAATCACTTTGTTTGCTTTACAGGTGCTGGAATATCTACTTCAGCAGGTATAGCTGATTTTAGAAGTGGAGTTAACACAGTCTTGAAAACTGGACCTGGTTTGTGGGAAAAGATGGCTTAAAAAGTAGGAAATCAACCTAAAAAACACAAAGTTATAATGTCTAGAGCTGTTCCAACTAAAAGCCATATGGCACTAGTTAAGTTGAATCAAGAAGGAATTCTTAAGTATTTAATCAGTTAAAATATAGACGGCTTACATAGAAGAAGTGGATTCAACCCTAATAGCCTATCTGAACTACATGGAAACACTAATTTAGAGAAATGTTTAAAATGTGGAAAGTCTTATATGAGAGATTATAGAGTGAGAAAAGCTTTAGATGTTCATGACCACTTAACAGGAAGGATTTGCGACAATTAGAAATGTGGTGGCGAATTAGTAGATACAATTGTTAATTTTGGAGAGAATTTACCCAAAAAAGATATGGAATAAGGTTTTTTTAACTCAAAATAAGCAGATTTACACTTAGTTTTAGGAAGTAGTTTAAGAGTTACTCCAGCAGCTGATATGCCTCTAGCAACTGCTTAAAATGGAAATAAATTAGTTGTGGTTAATTTACAAAAAACCCCTCTAGATAGCTTGTGTGCCTTAAGAATATATGCTTTGATTGATGATGTCATGGTTCTACTTATGAAAAAGCTAGGTTTAGAGATACCAGAATTTATTCTGCAGAGAACTATTGTGATTAAAAAGACAAACTAAAATACAATAAACGTTTTTAGTGAAGACAAAGATGGTTGTCCATATGACATTTTTAAGTAAATTGTTTTGGATTAAGGCAAAAAGTAACCATTTGAGATTTAGGTTAAAGCACCTTACATATTCAATATCACAAATCCATAATTTGCCATAAAGCTAGGATTTTTTGAACATTATAAAGAAGGACCATTCAGATTAGATTTAAATTTATAAAATCTACCTCTTGGATAAAAGACTAAGTATTTAATATAATTCTCACCAAAATTACAAAAGTGGATTAGTTGTGAAAAAATATAATGAAATATAGTTTGATTAAGCTTATAAACTGTAAGAAAAAAAAAATTTAAATTATATTATTTATTTACTAAATCTATGTCAATATTCTTTAATTGCCCATTAGTTCAATAACTCAATGTTAATTTATGTTTCAATGTTTAAGAAATTTATTTTATCTTAAATTTTATAATGAAATTGATATTTTTTTAATTATAAAAAGTTAATACTGCTCTTTATTTATGTTTGAAATCCATTTTTCTAAATGCTGTTTTCTTTCTAATTTATAATAAAAAGTTTAACATTTTTCTTAGCTTTATTTTTGATTAATAGAAATAAGAAATCTTCAGATGATGATATTAAATTTATAAAAGGAAAGTTTATTTTTCCCTTCTTGAGATAGAAAATAATTAAAGTTATGGTAAAATATTTTATAAAATAATTACAATTTATGTAAACTAATCATGCTAATATATAATCTTGTATATTTAAATTAAAATATTATTAATAAAAATGAAATTTTGAGTTATCATTTGGTATAGAAATAAGAATCCTGTAGAAAAAGTCATAAGAGTGTGTGAGAAAATAATATTTTATCAATTATATCGTCATAGAAAAGTTAATGTAAAAATGAATGCTTTGGATAAATATCTTAAATAATAGAAGAAAAATGAATTTATTTTATTAATGCAAATGAAACTTTTTAACTAAGATTTGTTTTTTGCTTTAAAATAACAATGCAAATAAAGTTTTTATATTAAAAAATGAGTGAATTTTAAAGTCAATGGATAAATAATATTAAATACTGCCTGCAAAAAAGAAAGAAAGAAATCAATCAAAGTAAGAAATGTTCAGAATGATACAATTACAAAATTTTTAAATTTTCAAAAAGCAAATAAAGACAAGCATTAAATATTAAAAGTTTCAACTATAACTTATTTGAATTATAAATAAAAATTGATATTTATTGATAATAAATACAAACGAAAAATATAGATAGAGTATTTTACAAATAGTTTCTGAACAGCAATAAGTGAATATACAAATTAATAATATATAGATAGATAGATACAAAAAATGAAGCCAATCAAGTAGATTCCTGAAGGAGAAAGAACAAAAACAATTTACACTCTGATTAAAGATCAAAAATATAATGATGTATTATTATTCACTTTTCAGCATTGAAGAATAATACCTATTGGGCTTTGATTAAATATTATTTATAATGTAATGTAATAATAGGCTATTTAGTATCTTAATTACGAATTACAATTCACTCCTAGAAGCAGAGCACTCTCATTATTAGCTTATTGCTATTACATGAATTAAGATTTTAGTAATGCTTCAAAAATGTAAATATAGAACCAATTCATATTTTTAAAACTCGATAATGATAATTTGAAAGTGGCAATAACTAATCTTTTATATAAAAAATAGTTATGAGTAGCTAGTCAACTATTATCCTGATGTAGATGAATACAAATTATATTTTGCTCAAACTCTCTACAAAGATGGTAATAATTAAATTGATTTTTTTTAAATACATGAATAAATTGTTTGTCATTAAAAAATAAATGTTTATATTCTAGTTTAGCTCATTTTAATAATCAATTATATTTGATGATAAGATGAATTTAAAATATTTATTATATTAAAAGGTTTATATGATGAAGCATTAAAGGCTTGCCAAAGTATTAGAAACTCCTAGTATTAATAGAAGCTTATTCAATTGCAAGTTTTGATTAGATATGAAAAGAATGAAATAGACCATGCTAAGACGCTACTTGCTCAAGGAGATCCTGATGATCCTGAAACTATAATAAATGAAGGTTGTATTCTTTACAAAGAAGAAAAATATGAAGAAGCAAGATAGAAGTTTTAAGATGCAATCAACAAGATTGGCTATAATACCGAAATCGCATACAATGTTGCACTTTGTCATTATAAAATGAAATAGCTTGGTCCATCTCTCGAAAATATTGCAGAAATTATTGAAAAAGGTGTCAGAGAACATCCTGAACTCGGAGTTGGCTCCAATGCTGAAGGTAATTTTTTATTTATTTCTATTTCATGAATGTGAATTTTCATTTTTTTTGAATGGTATTTTAAAATGTATTTTTGTACAACTGTTTATTTTAATTTATATATTTTTTTAGCGTTTTGATTCTTTTTGGAGGATATTTATATGAATAATTAAATTAAAAAATTTTTAATATAGGAATTGAAGTAAAGAGTGTAGGTAACACTTAAGCATTGAAGGAAACTGCTTTGATTGAGGCTTTCAACTTAAAGGCTGCTATTGAATACACAATCAAGAACATTCCTGCTGCTAAAGAAGCTCTCCTCGATATGCCTCCTCGTACTGAAGAAGAATTAGATCCAGTTACCTTGATGAATCAAGCTTTGATGAACATGGAAGATGATCCTTCAAGTGGATTTAAAAAGTAAAGAGAAATATTCTTTATTTGAAAATAATAGCTTTTTGATTGAAAAAATTAAATTATTAAAATATTTTATATACTAATTTACTATTTTAATATATAGATTAAATCATCTTTTATCTAATCCTCCTTTCCCTCCTGAGACTTTCCCCAACTTATTGGTCCTTTATTGCAAGTATTAGTACTTTGATTTAGCTGCTGATGTCTTAGCAGAAAATTCTGATCTCACTTTTAAGTGCATTAAGCCTGAAGATTTTGAATTTATCGATGCTTTAATTTTACAAAATGCATCTCCTGAAGAAGCTTTCCGTAAATTTGATGCCTTGGCTAACAAGCACATAGATCAATTACGTAAAATTACTAAGAACATCTAAGATGCTCGTTAATAACGTGATAGTGATGCTATCCGTAGAGCTCTCAAAGAATTCGATGAATGCATAGAAAAATATATTCCTGTTTTGATGGCTTAGGCTAAAATATATTGGGACAGAGAAAATTACGCTGCAGTTGAAAAGTTATTTAAATAATCTGCTGAATTTTGTGCTGATCATGAAACTTGGAAACTTAATGTTGCAAATGTCTTTTTCGTATAAGACAACAAATACAGAGAAGCATTACGTTACTACGAACCTATTGTAAAAAAATATAATGACAATCTTCTTCAACTTCAAGCTATGGTGATAGCAAACCTTTGTGTTTCATATATAATGGTAAACTAAAATGAAGATGCTGAAGAATTAATGAGAAAATTGGGTAATTCTTAATTTGTTTATTTATAAAATGGATTTATCTTAAATTAAATATTTATTAAAAAAAGAACGTGAAGAAGATAAAGCAGCTGTTTAAGAACCAGATAAAAATGTAATAACTTTATTTTAATATTTAAAAGCTAATTTTCAATAATAAATAGGTTTATCATTTGTGCATCGTTAACTTGGTTATTGGTACACTCTATTGTGCTAAAAATAATTATGAATTCGGTATTTCAAGAATTATAAAATCTCTTGAACCCTTAAATAAAAAGGTAAAAATTATACTAAATTTATTAATTAATTAATTTAAAATTTGTATTTTTAATTCAAAATTTAATTAATTAAAAAAAAGATTAACACTGATACCTGGTATTATGCTAAGAGATGTTTCTTGGCTTTAATTGAAACTATGGCTAAATAATAAATTATTCTTAAAGATCAATCCATTATTGAAATAATAGACTTCTTAGATTAGGCAGATACTTAATGCAAAACTATTCCATCTGTATTAACATTTTTATTAATATATATGAATTTTATTTTATAAAAACAACTTTTTAATTGAATTTTATTCATAAACGTTTTAAATTTAAATAAATTATAGGTTATAAACCCCTTAGAAGCTTTAGACGAAAAGAAAACTGTTTCATACGAAGCAAGATTATTAAAGAGAATGATTTTCAAGTTAAGAAATTGATAAAATTAACCTTTATCATGATATTAAAAATAAATAAATAAACAAATAATTAAATAATTAAAGCTTTTTTAAATAAATTATATAATAAAATTAAAAAGATTAACAATCATTTAGTCTAATTCGTAAATCCAATTGCATTTCTGTTTTGTATTTTTAAAAATAAGCTATCGTCTTTAAAATTTTATCAATCTTATTGTTAGAATTCTACAAACAGAAAATTAATTAAATTTATCAAAAATTTTAAAGAAAATAAAGTTAAAAATTCAAAGCTTTACAAACAATTATTTAGACAAATTTTTTTCAATTCATAAGTATTTATTTATTATAACAATTTTAGAAAGATAGAATAAATTTATTTTTTAAAGTAAAATAAATTCAAAATTAATTATTTTATTAAAGATTTGCTACTTATTTAATTTTTTCAAGTTATCTTAGTTTGGTTTTGTAAGAAATCTATTGATTTTATTTGTTAAATTTAAGCAGATTAACTTGATAGACAAATTAATAATCTGTATTTAGTCTTTGAAATATATTGTTAATTTTTCAGAATGAAAAGAAATATATTAATAGACATTATAATAATTTACCTAATTTTTTTTCTCAAAAAATTAAATTAAAAAGAAAATGCTAAAATTATTTATTTAATTAAGATGCTTCTTTAATTTTTGAAAATAATATTATGATAAAAACAAGTGTATTATTTTCTTTAATTTAATATATTAAAATAATTTTATTATGTGTCTGTCTATTTAAAAAATAAAATAAATAATAAATACCAATATCTTTTTTGTTTTTTTTTGTTCGAGATATGTATAATTAATCTATGAATTAACTAATGAATAAATGATAGAAAGAATAATAAACTAATAGAAAAATTAATCCACAATAAATAATATAAGATATCTTATATTCTCAATTTTTTCAGAAATTAAAAGTATCTTGTTTACCAAAATCATAACTAATTCTTTCGTATTCAAACAAAAAAGTTAAAAAAGAGACTTTTTTTATCTTTAAAAAACTTTATTTCTTAAAATTATTTTTCTAGTTTAAATATATGAACTTATTAAATAACTAATTCTATTATTTTAGATATTTATATTAGTACAAAGCACAATTTTATCATTTAAATAAGTTATTATAAACTGAAACTAAACTATTATAATTGCAAGGAAACTAAAAAAATCTTTAGCATATACTAACAAACTATATAAGTATATAAGTGACTTATAATATTAAGATTAATATTTACAAATTTTTTGCTTATAGCTTTTATTCAACGACCATATCTTTGATAATCCCATTGACGAGAATCAAGAGGACAAGTATTACGAGTTTTTAACCATCTGGAAATACAATGGAAATGGAATGCGTGATTGCAAGTACCCCAAGCAACATCACATTCGGAAGCACTATTTGAGTTTTAGTTGGCATCACATTCAATACAAGGTTCCATAATGTTGCTAATTATTTAAATTAAATATGGTTACAAATATAGTTAAACATTTTATTTTATGTGCTTATAAAACCTATTTGGCTTTTAAAATTTTTATACGAAATCTTTGAAAATAATCTAATTAATGTAAAACAAGACATGCCAAGCACTTAATAAAAAAAGGTTGTGAGATGATTAAACTTACTTCTTGCAAATGGCGCAATTTTCAACTTCAATATCCCATTGCCAAAGAGCAACAGCGTTCCATTTTTTGACTTCGAATCTTTTTTCTGTTTCCATTTATTTATTTATTAAATCTTTACTTATTCTTTTTTATAGTATAAACTCTTAAATTTATTAGCTATTTATGATTTATTTAATTTTTCTTTCTTCACAAATATTTATATAAATAAATTTTGAGTACCTAATATTTTATTTTTTGATCAAAGCTTCTTACTATTTGTTCTTTATATGAACTATTTCTGTTCTGAAAAATAACTCAATCATAAGAATATTAATTAATTGTCTCACCTTTTTAAAATTCTCTTTATTTATTTATGTATGCTAATACCATTTTAAATATCCAAATACTGATTAATATCCTATTTGCTATCCTATATTAGTTAGAATAATAAAAGGAATTTTCATCAAAAAAATCTGACTTAGTTTATACAATATTAAGCTTAAATAATATAGATTATTTTTTCTTTATATATTATTTTAGTTTTTTTAATTAATATTTAAAATGTCATTTGTTATCTACATTCAGCTTTTATCAATTTTAAGTTAATTTTTTTGAATAATTTATTACTAGAATTTGAGAAAAAGTTTTAATTTAGAAATTTACAGTATTTAAATGATTAAATTAATAAACTATGTTTTAATATGAAAAAAAATTAAAATTAAAATTATTGAAGCAGCACTAATTTAGAATATCAAAAGTATTTAAATCTTCAGGACTTTTTTTTGAAAATGAGTGTTGATATATTTGTATTTTCAAATCGAAAGGCTTTTGTCTTTTATCCAAATAAATATATACATGTGATTTTAATTTTTTTAAACAAGAAATCTAATAAATATTTGGTAGAATTAAGATTTTTTTACAAATATATCAATTTATTTTTTAACTCTGATAATTACTCCTCTCCAATAATGTATCTGATAAATCTAATAGGCATCAGAATCAGTAACTCAATTATTTTTAACACCAAAATTGAACAAGCTTAAAATTTATAAGTGAAAGGATGAAAAAATAATTTCAAATTTTAAATGCCATAATATTTTATGGAAAATTACTTTAAACCTCCAAAGTATTATTTTCATAAGCAGTTTACTATATACTTGAAAAATCATTTCCAATTAAAGAAGTTAACCATATGTAAAAATAATTTTAAGACATTAACTTTTATTTTTAAAAAATTAATGAAAAATATGGGATTAATTATTTTATATTTTGAAAAATTTAATACGAAATTCAAATATACTAATTAATTGTGTAAATAATACAAGATATATACATTATTTAATAAATAATTTATTGAAGATTGTTTGTTGATAATACTGGTAAATAAGTTTTTATAGTTAGTTATTAATTGAATAAGATTGCTACTTTTTTTTAATTTTTGTAAGAAAAATCTAATTTAAGATAACAAATTATTTAAATAATTTGATTTTTTTCAAAAGTCTGCAATAGTAAGTTGGAATTATCTAGAAGGTGTAGAATGATTACTAATATATTCATCCAATAGGTCATCAGATACTTCACCTCCTTCATTAAAACTATCACTTTCTATAAAATCAGAAGAATTATGTTTAAAGCTCTAAAATTTGCTACTTCTTCTTTCATATGGAGATTCATGAGGCTATTCTGGAATTGTATTCAAGTTATTATTAGATCCACATTTGGTGGAATTTAAGTATGAGCTTTTGGAATTAATATTTTATGCATTGCTTTTACTCATATTGAGTTTCTTAAAGCTACTATTTTATATTCTATCTTCTTCTTCATCTTCAGATGCAGTTTAATATGCTTTAACAATATTATTAAATCCTGATTTTTTTCTTTCAGGACTTTCTGTTTGAGAAGAGCTATATCCGTTGTTTACTAATGATTCATTTAGACTAGTAGAAGCTGCACTCATTCTGTTATTATAAGCATTTTTGAAAGACCATCTTAGTTTTTGATTGAATCCATATACAATCGAATTAACTGCTCCCTAAGAGCAGCTAAATATGATATTTAGTGTGATAAGTGTTTAATTATCAGGATTTCCACCACTAAGCACATAAACTTGATAAATAAGAGCAAAAATTTAGCAAATAGGAATGATGAAAGGATAAACGTAAATTCTTCTTAATTTGATTGCAACATTGTGGACTTAATTTTCCTTTGCAATTTTAGCTACACTAATGATTTGTCTTAAATTAAATGCAAAAGATATATAGATTGGGATTTAAAATTCCAAAAGCATGATTAACTTTTAGATGTAAAAACTGGTATCATCTGAATTCAAAGCTGAACCTTCAATACCCTCTTACAAGACATTACAAAAATTATTTTCTGTGAAGAAGTATTACCTCGTCAATATCCTATTTTCATATATTAAAATAAATATTAGACTTTAATTAATTATACTTTGTTATCAAGAAATAATTTATTATAATTAAAAAAATCAGCTTAACCAGCTTTTAAAATTAAAGAATCACTAATTTCTCCTTTAAAAGAATAATAGAAAGCAAGATAGTTTGATTTATTTTTTTATTTCTTAAGGAGTTAAGTGAAAAATCAATATGAAAGATAAATAAATAAACAAAAGAAATTCTTTCTTATAATTTTTTATTCTATTTCATATACTTATTTAGTATTATTAAATAAGTTAATAAAAAGTATTTATTCTAAATTTCTATAAATCTTCTATTAGAAATAGATTTAAGTAGAAAAAATTAAAAGAAATATTCATATTATCCCTATGCATTTTTTTATTTAGGTGTTTATTATGTTATTAACCAGTAGAGCATTGATATTAAAATGATATTTATTGATAATATTAATTTAAATTTATTTTATAAGGAAATTAAATAAAAAAATGCTTACAATCCAGCAAGCGAAGTAGGAACAAATAATGATGTCAGTATAATCTTATTCATAATGCACTTTACATATTCATAACCATAGCGAATGCTCCTATGGAGACTGTATGATATCATGCAGGTCCAAAATAAAGACAGTAAATGCCCAAGGTTGCCAAAAAAGATCTAAGCTGCACAAAGCTAATTATTTTGTTAATTTGGAGGCCTCATAATCATAGATATTGAAAATATCATTTCTGAGATGCATAAAAATAAAACAAGTTTAAGAGCAGATTTTCTCAAATTTTTGAAGGCGATAAAGCCTATTGTTATGATCAGGCAGCATAAAATAGAAATTCCTGATATGGATACTTGTAGGATATATTGGGATGTTGTTTCTTAAATTTATTCGTCACTCATGTTTTTAGAATTAACTTTCTTTATTTATGTTGAATTTAATTTTTTTTTACAAAAATTTCTTTATAAATTACTTACAGAGCTGTTATGAGAGAATTTATTGTTTTTTTCTTAACAAATTTAATTAAAAGTCTTTGTTTTGCTTCATACTATTTAATGATTTTATAATTATGATTTATTGTTTGTTTGTGTGTTTGTATGTTGTAAAAGAAAAGAATCAATAAGACTGAGTGATTGCTTAATTTATAAATAGTAAATGCAGTATATAAATTATTAACATGCTTTTATGCATTCTCATTTTATTTTTGAGCTGGCTTGAAATGGAAATCTTAAAATTTAATTCCTTTTTGCATCATTAAGTTTATTAGTTTCATAATAGTGTTTCCCCCACTAATTAAAGTATTGTCATTTATAATAAATTTTATTTAAAGGATTTCTCTGAAAAATCTATATAAAGTAATCATGCGCACTTGTACTCTTTCCCTTAAAGCTAAAACTTCTAGCACTAATCATATATTAGATATTACTAGTTTTATAAATTTTGATCTAAAATTCCCTGACAACTTGAATGTTTAAATTATTTCAAATTAATTGTCGCTCGTAATCAATTATAACTATCAAATATAATAGAATATCTTTAGAGTGAATCTGTCTATCATTTTACAGGTAATTTCTCCTTTACTTTCTTCTACCAAAAATAATTGAGGTATTTAAGCTTCAACTTGAAAATCCAAATCTTATGTTAAAAACAAAAGACCACATAAAATTTAAATGAATTTTCATGAGACTTCGCTGTTTAGAACAATTCTTTAGTTAATTAAAATAATTAGGTTGTAAGCTTTCAAATTCATCAGAAAAGTTCCTGAATTTTACTAATAAATAGATTGAAAATAGTGATTTTCATTAATTTTTATTAAATCTGCTGTAATAAAATAAAATTTATTAGTATTTTAAGCTGAAGCATTCAACAATAAATTAATATAAATCCAATTTTGTATTTTGTCCTTATAGATCAATTAATCACTTCTTTATTTTTAAATAAGATAAAAGGTTTAAAATAATAATAAAAAATAACTTAATTTATCCTTTTGTAAAATAATATGTAATATAACTGAATTTCTATTTTGCTTTATTGTTTTATAATAAATTATTTTAAAAATATGTAAAGAGGAAAATATTATTCTACAATTTTTAATGCAGATAGATATTTCTTTTATAAAAGCAGATATTGAATGAGAGACACACAGAAAGATATTGCTTATATTTGCTTAAGTATTTTGAAAAATTGTTTAATTTAATCCTAATATTTGAAATTTATTTAGACCATCTTTAAATTTAGTTTTTAAAGAAGATAGGTTAGATTTTAAAATAATTATAAATAGGAATCACATAAACCTGTAAAATAAATAAGTTATCTATACAACTGAAGAAGAATGAAGAGATAAGACTATTTTAAAAATTAAACTAATTAAATTATTTTTTAATATTTAAAGTGGCTCAATATAATATATTAAATATCTCTCTATTTTAGATATAATATTTAAAATAAAACTATAACTTTAAAAAAATTAATATATTTTTAAATAAAATTACAAATCATAAAAGGAATTTTATAAAAGATTTGAAAACTATTCTAAATATAAAAGATATAAAATTTATAATAAATATTTTATAAGTATGATAGAAAAATAAATGTTAGTAATAGTATGGTTAAGCTTAAATATCTATTTAATTTACTTACTTACTTTGATTTTTAAATTTACCCTTTTTATAAATATATCATGCATTTTATTATGCTAATGAATAGAACAAAGTTTTTAAATTTTTCAAAAAATTAAAAGTAAAAAGCTATTTAAAATAATTCAATCATGAAAGTTTTCAAATTAATGATACATATTTAAAATAATTAAGATACTATCAAACAAGAAAGTTTTTTTCTAAATTTTAAATAGATATGAATTTATTCTCAAAATTGATAAAATAAATGAATAATAATAAAATTTGCATTAAAATAATACTTAATGTATTCTAATTTATTTTATAAGTGTATTTTGTTTTTTAAGCCACTGCTCAAACTTGCCTTTTATTAGTTCAAAACAAAATATATAATTATTACAAAAATCAATTAACAAAAAAAATAATTTTCTTAAATCTTTTAATCTTTTTTTAAAGAATATCTAATTTATCATTTTTTCTTTTTTACTATTTAAAGTTATATATACTATTTGCTTTAACATATAACAAACTCATTACATTACATATAAAAATTAATTTTTAATATATTTATTAACTTAAATTAAAAACTAATAACTTACTATATGTCTGATAATATTGATAAATATTTTAATAAGAATTTAGTTAAATTTTTTTTTTTATTAAAATATTTTGGTTAATAAAAATATAAATTATTTATTAATTAATATTATATTGAATTCAATTCGTAAAATAATTAATTAACTATACACACATTTATTTCCTTATATGCTTACAATACTACTTGTTTATAACTAAATTTTTAATAATAAATTATTTTTTTTAGGGTATCTTTCATTAATTTGATTTAGTGAATGCGAATGAAAAAAAATTGTAAAGAATCTAATAAACGTATAAAATAAAATCAAGATATAGTTTTTGGAAAGGATAACCCATTATTAACCAAAGTATTGGGTATAAACAAATTATTAAAAGTCTACTAATGAACATAGCTAGCTCAGGTTTTTAAGAGGGATTTATTTCTAATTCGTTCACAATCTTATTGCAATTATTACATATTTTTTTTTACTTTTTAGGCATTTTAGATATTTATCTTGGTACTGTTACTAAGTAGCAAGGCAAAAAAATTGTTAAGAACAAACAAACTATTGTAAAATCAAGAAACATTTTAAGTATATAAGTAGCAGAATGCCAACTCAAAAATTCTTCTTTTCTACCTGATAATGCCATAGAGTCATCTTATTGATCTAAAGCAGCAGAACATATATGTCCTTCCATTCCTATAGTAAGTTGAGAGTTGTAAATATTACTAAATGGATACACATTTGAAGGTTCAGTGTAAGCTATATTTGATTGGTAATTAGGTCCAAGATTATTTTAGTTTTCTTTCAATTTGCTGATATTGTGATTTTTATTTTTAGGAGTATTTTCACTGTCTAATCTATGAATTTTTAATTCATCATCTCTACTTGCTATAGTTATTTAAGTCCCTTTTTTAATATTCTTTTTAAATTTTTATGTATTTTGCTATTATGTATCATCTTCTTATTGTTTTTAATGCTCATCCTCTGTTAAATCCATAGGATTTATTACAGATTAACTGAAAACTTTTTCTGATTATTATTGCTTTTGCTCTTAATTTTCATGTTATTTTCCTATATTGCTTTAATTTTAAAACCCAGATATCTATTTATTCTGTAAGCCAGTTATATTTGTAAGGTGAGAATCATCCATTGGATTTTTTACATTTTCAAAAGAAAGAGGATGTTATTTATTTAACTACGCTGGCATTGGAGGCGGTATTGGATCTTAAAATATTTTCTTTTTTTGTGGTGATTTGGATTTTTATAGAAGCTCTTGTTCAGATGGATAGTTGAACCCTTTAATTTCCTATTCTGTATTATTCTACATTTTTAAAGTGCTTATTTTAATAAGAAATAAACAAATTTTCTAAATATAAAAGTGAAATTAAAAATTATAGAAAAGAAACTGGATTCACTGATTTTAATAATATATTTATTAAGAATGAAATTATTGATCAATCAAATTTAAATAAGATCTTAAATATTAGCTGGTTAAAATTTATTAAATTATGTGCAAAATTTAGACAATTATAATAATGCATGCATTGCTAGTACAGTAACATTTTGCTCTGATTTTAGTAATAATTATAAATTTCAGACTATTTATTTTCAAATATTTTTGATCTTTAAATTTAAATTTTAGCTATCTTTATGACTTTCTAGAAATAGTAAATTAAAATAAAATAACTTTATCTCTAATTTTATTTTATTCAAAATTTGTAAAATTCATTAAAAATTGTAGTATTTTAACTTTTATTTTGGATTTTTTTGGACCTTCCGTTTTATCTTGATTTTAGAATTAATAATAATTTCTTATTTTTTATGAGATTTTTTAGTTTTCAATAAATAATTCAATTGAAAATGAAGATAAATTAAGCAGCTTATAGATTATATTATTTTTAGATTTTTAAAGCTTTTAAAAGAAAAAATGAGTTCAAAAATTAAATTAATTTTCTAATAAATGTAAACAGTTTATGTACCTTATTTTAGAATAGAGTGCTTATAAATCATTATTAAATTCAATTAGAATTTTATAGATCATTTAATTCTTAAAGAATTAGTGGATTTAAAGAGATAATCTTTAATAAAAATAATAAGTTAACCTATATTTATGTGTTCTATATTTTTATTTTGAGTTTTTACTTATAAAATATTAAATTTCGCTTACTTTCTTTCTCTCTCTGTCAATATTTTTTGTAATTACTACTTAAAAAAAAAATAGTAATATTCTAAGCAATCTAGTCTCCTAAATAGCAAAATGGAAAAAAGTATTTAGCTTATTAAATTTCTATAAAATAAATGATGCAAATTTAACATCAAAATTTATAGGGAAGGGATCGCTGGACACAGTTGCACATTCAAAAGATGCTTTATATGAAGATGATATCTATGAATAGCCAGTGCAAAAAGAAAAAAAAGTAAAATTTAAGCAATTTAGGTTAAATGGTTAAATTTTAATGTTTCTTTATTTTATCAAGTAGGAGGAGACAAGCTCTAAATTCCAAAGTAAAAAAATCTTTACTTTTTTTGAGCCATAGTTAACATATTTATTTAGAAATTTAACCAGACACCATTTTGGAATAAGCAGAAGAATTTACTTAAACAAAATAGGAAGAGTAAAGCTAAGAAGAAAAAGATTAGGTATTAATTAGTAAAATGATGTAAATGATGGAAAACTTAGAATAAAAATATAAATCTGTGAAGAATGAATATGTCTAAAATAGAGAATCTGCTAAAATAGAACTACAAATAGAAAAGTAACTGTAAAATATAGAATAAATATAAAGCGATCTGGAATATTAAATATAAATTTAAAAGGAAATTGTAGATTAGGCAGATATTGTTTAAGTAATAAGTAGCCAAAAAATTGTACAATAAATGTTTTATCTTTAAAAAAATTTTAGGATTTGTAAACGGGCAAAGATAATTTATTGCTGAATCTAGTTTCACAAATGAAAAAAATTTAAAATTAAAATGAAAACCAATAAAAATAGCTCTTAGAAAAGGAATAAGAAGAGAAAAGATAAAAAGATGAAAAAATAAAGTAATTAACTTAACTGTCTGTTTAAAAAATAATATCAAATTGTTTTATTATCGTTTAAAGGGAGCTTGAGTTGATGATCCAGAAACTCAAAGAGGAAAACGAAAATATATTGAGAAAATCATTCTAATAATCAAAATTAGAATAGAATTCCTAAGATAATAATGAATCTCCCTAATAAATGTAAAGTCTTCTTTCAACTATAATGTTAATTGATAACTTAAAATATATAATTTAATAAATAATATTTATTTATTTAATTAACTCTAGTAAAAAAAAGAAGTTTGTTACTGAAGGTTAGAAAGAAATATGGTTACCATAAAATGAGTTAAATAGCAATGATTTCTCTTACTTTTCAAGTAACCCTTCAAATAAGATAAAATTGAAGCCTATTCATAAATCAACAATACCACATTACGAATATATACCTCCTCCTAAAACAAATATCCTTTAGTCGTCTTTGAATAAAGAACTTTATAAAGTAGCTTAGTCTAATAGAAATGTGTTCTTGTAAGCAATAAAAGTGGATGGAACGTAACGCCATAAAACTCCAATAACTTAAAGTAAAGAAAAGTTTTAAATATATAACACACCTTAAAGTGAGCCTATAATAGGAAATAAATATAGAATTAAAAAGTTTCAGCTACCACAAGGTTAAAACTAAAAAAATATATTTAGTAATTATTTAAGTACTGAATCTTTGATTTTCTCTAGAGGAGGTAACTTTTTACATAAAAACGAATTAGGCAATACAAACGCTCATTAATTAAGAAAAACAAATTAGCATTAGTAATCAAGAGATATGAATGATTTCTTCTTCGAAAAGCCAAATCCTTAACCAAATAAATATTGATTTATATTTATTTTTATGTTATTTTATTTGATTTTATTTATTAATTTACATAAAATATAAAATTAATTAGAAAATAAATAAATAAATACCTTAATTTTTTGAACTAAAATATTTAAATTTAAAAAAAAAATGTTTACAAAAGATATTTAAGTTTTTTAGAATTTATCTATAAAAAAATTTAATTGGTTTAAAATCAAAACAAAGTAAAGTATCAATAACTAATTTTATTATTATATTTAATGAAAGCATAATTAAAAAATAAGGATATTGATAGCAATTAAATAATTTAGAAAATTAGATTAAAAACATAAAACAAGTAATTTTCTATGAAATATCATGAAGTAGTGGAAGTTATTTAAATTTATTTTTAAAATATTAAATAAAAGCAAAATTTCTTTTTTTGTTTATTTGTTTTGATTATCTCTTACTAACAATTTGATTTGAATAATGAATATATTTAATTCATAAAAATGTGTGTTTGAATTCTAATTTATTTATTAGAATAAGTATTTATTTTATTTAATAATAGTTTTAGTTTAGTTATTTATATTTTATTTGAAATTATTACAAGATTTAGTTTTGTTTGCTGTGTTTTTTTATTAAAAAATTGTTTGAGTGAGAATGAACATATTGATTCAAGATTAAAATATTATTTATGAGATAAATTTCATCTTAATATGGTTTTAATTATTTTTTTTCAATTTATGTCAAATTTGATTGCTTTGTTATCTGTCGAAGACAATAAATTTATGTGTTGTATTTCTAAATACCCACATTTATTTTTAAATGAGTCTATATCTATTTCATGCTTTATTAATTTCTCATTAGTGTCTTCCACTTGCAATGAAGCACTGTCGTATTTTGAATATTCAGAGTATAGAATTATTTATAGATTATCTCTGTTGACCTCTACCTTTTTACCATCAAATATTATTTAACGGTCTGTTAAAATTTAAACAACTTTATTTTTTAATTCTTTAACCTTCCAATATACAGATAATGGGAAAGAGAATGGATTATCAAATGCTTCTACTCCATTTTTAGTAGTTTAATGGCAAATATATAGGATTTCAGATTCTTTAATTTCTTAATGCAATTCTACTCTTATTAACTAATTCTTTTTTATGGTATTAAGCTTTGTAGATTCTGTATAATACAGCTCAATCCTATTTGGATTATCTCTTGAGAGCTAACATACCTTTACAATTGAAGGTGGTATTATACCTTGTTTTTGTGCATAATCTTATTCTGCTTACATATATTCTTTGAAAAATTTTTATTATTTAAGTAAATTTCCAAGTGTCTGCATGTTGGCAGTTTTATCTATGTCAATGACTTAGTTGGCATATATTTTATTAAAGGAGTTGGAATACAGAACATACTCAATTACTAATTTCTAATCTCTGTCTTTGGCCCTTAAGGATTTGGAAAAATCAAAATGCAGAACTATTGTATTGTCAAAATGCTTAAATAAATCTTGAAGAGATGTTTCGCTCACAGAGCTTTGGAAAAAAGGGATTTCTTCTATATTTCTCTTTCTCATCTTGCACTTAAATAATATATATTCATGGAAGGAATCATCAAGATTTATAAATTGCTCTATGGCCTAAATGTTGACATTTTGAGTAAGCTTTTTAGGGTTCGTTAAAAAGTTAGAACTTTTTACAACTTCTTCACTCTCCATGGAGTTTGGAGAATCTGATTGATATGGATAATATTATTTGATTTACTCTCTTAAATATTCTTTGAGACAATTAAATAAGCTCATCTACAATTATGAGTATTTTATTGTTTTTAAGAATATTTTATCAAATTAGATGCCTTCATTTGGTAAAAGGCTATTAAGTTAAAAGTTTTTAAGGAATTGATGAGGATCTATTTATGTTGTATTTATCTTATTTTGATTGTTTGATGTATCAGTAAAAAAGGTATTAGCAACTGCACTTTATTAATTGTTTAATTTATTTGCATTTTATTATATATTTTAAAAGGGAGATGTGGCAGAATTCATACTCGCTGAGACTGTATTTACAGAGAGAGGGTTGGAAGAAAACACAAATCTTACTCTTACTTGATCTTCTAACTATTAATAGTAGCTTATAATGGAAATATTGTTTTCTTTGGATAATTTAGACTCGTAAGAAATGATGATGACTCCACAATCTGTAGAATTAAATATATTCTTTAAGTGGGTTTGGCCATTTACTTCTACACTTAACTTTTGGACATTATAACTTTCTTCTTTGTAGAATTAAAATGAACACATATCAAGTCTCTTCTTTTTGATTATTTCTTCAGAGAGCTAAGAAAATGTACTAAGTGGATTGTAATAAATATAATCTATAAATTATATTTTAACTCCCTCTTTTGTGTATTCGAAACTCTTAATAATAATTAGCATTAGGGTTCCTTCTTAAAATTAGAAATACCTGTTCCAGTCATTTTAAGAGCTCATTCGCTTCTCACCATTTGATGAAATTTTATCTTGCTTTTTTATTTCAATCTAGCCATCTGGCCCTTGTTAGAATATTTATCTGTTACCCACAAATTTGCTTGTGCTAATGGGTATGATTACAAATACAGGAGCTGGGTATTAATTTAAGTTTGTAGCTGTATTAGAATTTTATTAGTTGGGGAAGTTTTCAAAATATACTTTTTCTATTAACTCCTATCCATGTGTCACTAGTTTTTTGATTTAGTTTGTTAATTTTTCCACGCTATTGGGAAGGTAATCAATTTTCCATAAACCTAAATCTTCAGGTTCCGCTCCGATTTCAGAGCATAACTCCTCAAAAAACTCCTTAAATGTTTTGCTTTTATCCACTTCTTTCTTATAAATTATGCTCTCGTTTATTTCTGGTTATTCATCTCTTTTGGTTTATTTTTAAAAGTAAATTCCACAAGTCTGTTGCTATTTCTTTAGTAAATCAAACGAGGTTATCCTTACTTAAACAATCCTGATAGATTTATAAAAAAATATTTTTTAAAAACTCTTTTATTTTATACTTTTATAATTAAAAAATCCAAAAGTAAATGATTGAACATAGTTTTTAGATGAGTTAATCAAATTAAAATAATTAAACACTTAAATTATTTTTTACCTTGATAACTTTTATTTAAGAAGATAATTTTAAATGAGTTAATCTTCTTGGTCGATTACCCACTTTGGTACATTTTATATTGGAATTTCAGCTAAGATATTATTAATTTCTCTTTTGTTTATATACACTAACATGTAAGCAGTTGAGTTTATTGACATATTTTCATATGCCAATTATTTTTTGGTTTTATCAAAGCCTTTAAAAAATACTTTTCCTCCAAAAGAGTAATCAAGTGCCTATTTAATAAGAAAATGTTAAAATAATTGATTTAAAATAAACTGCAAAATATTTTTTTTGAATTATCTAAGTAAATTTTATCTATTCTTACTATAATAAAAAATATTATTCAATGATTTAAAGAGATCTGTTTACCTGCTTTTTAGAAGATTTTTCCACAATAGAATCATTGAATTTGAACCAGTTATTTTGTTTAGGATCAGGACGTATGTAGGCATAATAATGTCCTGAAGAAGAAAAATCTCCACTGTGGACCAACACAGCGAATAATTAATATTTGTAGCACTCGTCTTTTGTGGGATTTGCAATATATTTTGTCATGTCTATTTCCTCGTAATATTGATGTTAATCAACTATTTTTATATTTCTTCCTGTTTAGTAATCAAATTAGAATCTCTTCAAGTGGAAAAATAAAACTGGTGGCAATTCCAATATTTTTATTCCCTTTTTCGCATCTTATTTTTAATATCTTGCATCACCAGTATCATACTTGTTATCCTTTTCTAGTAACTCTTCTTTTACATAATCATCTAGCGATTCGTATATGTTTTTGCATCCTTTCAAATTTAAGCTGATCTCAAAAAAGGATTCCTCTCTAACACTTTCATATTCAACGTTAATGCACTTTATGTAATTTTAAATCTTACCTTAGAAAAGGTGTTTTATTTAACCTATTCAATAAAAACTTCATTAGAACATTTATTTTATTAAAAAGCATCAATTTAAAAGAATAAAATGTTTCAAATAATTGCAAATGAAATTTTTAACATTTTTTCTAAAATGTGGTAAAAAAATTAGAATATTAAAAGCTTACCTTTGAGTTATGGAATTTTTTCTGCCTTGCTTTCTAAATATTCTATAAAAAGGCAAGAGAATTCTTGGACATCTTACTGTATTCTTGCTTTAGATTTATCCCATTAAAAACTTTTAAGCAACTCTGTAGTTGTACAATAACTCCCTCTACTTTGGAGCTAATAGAAGAGGACCTACAAAGAATTAGGAAAAACAGGCTCTGATTCTTTATCAGTTGGAATAGAGTACACTAATTTTACAAATGCTTTGATATGAAATAGCGTTTAAAGATAAGAATTCATATAGCAAGTTTGACCTTCATTTAAAAGTCCAACATAGTTAGTTTCTTCCTTGGAATTATAAAATTACAATCTATTTGGTGTAAGAGTCAACTCAAAAATGATATGTTAGTATTTTTCAAGAATTAATTCAATATCTAAAGGGAAATTAAATGATTGTGAAAGACTTTCAATAGAAAATGTTTTATTTCCGTTATAGCTTTTATCAATGATACTTTCTGTTTGGCTCAAAGCATAAAATTTAAACAAATAATAAAATTATTGTTTTGAAGTATCTTCCTTCTTTTATCTGCTAAAAACACACTCTATCTGCTATAACTTTTCATTGTACGAAATCTACAATATCCATTTTTTACCATTTTAAGTTATTATTTCCTAACCTTCAAGAAAATGTCCATTATTTGTTAGCCTCTCAATAAAATGAACGCTATTAAATATCCATAAAATTCTAGTTTTTTCTTTTGGAAGCTCGTTGACCTCAAAAATTTCTTCCTCTATATTACTAATATTCTAAAGTTCTTCTTGTTAATAATCTATATTAATTTTGCTTTGGTTTGAACTTAATCCTTGTTAACCTTTGGCATCTTTTTTTTTATTACTTGTAATGTTAAGCTAATTAGCACTAACAGAATGACTAAAATTACTACTGCTCATATTGTTTTATTAATCTTTCTTCATATTTTATATAGGACTAAAACTACTTCTAGCTGGTTATTTTGATGGTGACTTCTAGTGAATTTGAAGTGAACTATCAGATGAAATTCCACTCTTATGAGAATTATTATGATTAAATCTCATATTCGTGTTAATCTGCTTATTTAAATCACCTGTTTGATTGATTATTTCATATGCATTAGTCTTTTTTTTAATTTTAATAGTGTCAAATAAATCATCTTCTTCATCCTCCATGTAACTATTATTTAAGTTATTGCTAGTTAATCCAATTAAATTACTATAATTTTAATCCTAATCTTCATCAAGATTGCTATAATTGCACAAAATACTATCATTATCACCATTATCTAACAAATTAACTTAATTGATAGATCTGATATCCATCTGAGAGGAATTAGATCCTTAAGCCTATATAGATAATCCATCTGCATTACTGTAGCTATCAAAGCTACTATTTAGCTTATTCTCTTATTTTAATTTTTTCTAAGAAACAGAAGAGTAACCTTTAATTATCTTTTATTCAATAGCAGATTATTCTAATTCTTGTTGCTTTTCTCCTTTTTGCAAATAAACATTCTTCCTTTCATCGTCAGACACTTCCAAATCTATAACTTGGATGTGTAATGCTTAATCTTTCTTTTTAACCTATTTATTATTTGTTGACATATCTTCATTTTCTTCCAAAAACAATGCTTTGATGCTTGGTTTTTCATTTAGATTTTGATTTTACTGATTAAAGTTAGTTAAAACCTTTTAATTTTGGTTACTTAGTGATCCATTTTTAAGATTTTCTTTATTATTTATTGCTGTCTCGATGCTTTTATCAGAATTATTAGTTCTTTCTCCTTCTATTTAATTTTTTTCCTCATTTACAAATTTTGACGAAAAAGTGTCTCGTTTAATTTTTTTTTAAGGTTTATTGATAAGTTAATCATTTTCAAAATTTTTTGAAAGCTTTTAAATATCCTACTTAGAAGAGATTTCTTTATTTTTATACTTAGAGCTGTCTTTCATATCTGGGGCGCTTTTATAATCTTACTAATTTGAATAATTCACTGCAGGAAATCCTTTACTGTTATTAACTTTTTTGCCGTTATTCTACTTAGCATTTCTTTAAGCAGCATCTTAATTACTTTTTAAATTAGCAAATTCATCTCGTTCGCTACTGCTGCTCTAACTACTATTTCTAATTTTTTTCTTGAACGCATGTTTTAATGGTTAATTAGGGATAGCTAATTCTTCCTCTGACTCGTCTATTGTGAACGAAATATCTTATGCATAAAGCTTTGAATTATTTTAATTAGCTAAATGGTAATTTGAAGAAGATGAAGAAGTTGCTTATTTGCTGCTTTGAATTTTTTTCTACTTTTATACATCTAAGTGTTCAAAATTTTATATATCATCATCTTCTTCATTGGTGTCCTTATCTTCACTAGCTTCATTGATCTTGAATTTCTTAACCTTTTATTAAAGCTTGCTATTATGCTTAACAATCTTGCTCATAGACGATTGTATTTTTTAAGCTTTGGATTTGTAAATAAATAAATAGGTATAATTTATTTTATTATATAAAAGTCAATTAATATAATAATAAAGTTTTTAACAAAATACTAATCGAACTCAGTTCTTTGACTTGTACAAACAATCAATTTATTTATGATTTTCTTTTACTTTGGAAGGTTCATATGAAGTCAAAAAGAGTTAGTAACTCTTTGTTTGTATTTACCACATCAAAAATAGGAATTTAGATTTCATATGAACTTTTAGAGCATTTAAGACATGAATGAATAAATAAATATTATACACTAATCTTTTTAAGAAACAAGTGAGGATAAATTTTATAAGTTCTATTTAAATTCAATTTTAATTTTTTAAATTACTAAAATAAATTTCAATCAATAACTTAATAGATAGATTAAACATGAAATCAAAATACTTTTAAATAATTAATTTTCTCAAATTAAATAAATCTATCTCTTTTAAAAAATTAAAAATAACTAATACTTAGGCAAATTAAGCAAATTTAATTTATTAAAATAACAATTTTATTAAATCTAAGCTTTAAAAAAATTAACGAATAGATCAACAATTTTAAAATTATTCTTTGTTAAAATTCACATTCACAATTTTATATCTTTTTTTAATCATTTTTAATTTTAAAAGTCAGTATTTTAATTTTTAATTAGCAATTTCTAGATATTTGGTTCATAAAACTTCAAGAACAAACAAGCAAATATATAAAAATTTAGCTTTATGAAATTTATTTACTTTGTTGGAGGACTAATTGGTCTTTACGCTCCCACTAAAATGCTTTACAAATATTTTTTTAATACTTAAAGAACTATTCCTCCATTAACTGTAAATATAATTCTTATAAATTTTAATTCATAAATGTAAATCTAACCTAAAAGCAAAGATTAATAAACTCTCTCATGCCATATAGAAACGTAAATAAAACATCGCTATATCAGTCTTAGAGATATATAAATAAGAGAGATGCAGTTTTATCTATGACAATAGACCATCAAGGGAGATTATAATCTCCTACAATAGTTGATGAGTCAATTTTGAGCCAAAATTAGAGGAGTTTTTAAAGCGTTTTTATACACACTGTCATTCATAGAAATAATATATATTTCCTAAACTAAGATGAGTTAATCAACTAGATGGAAAAAATTAATAAAAATCTGAATCTAAAAGTAAGAATTTTTGTAAATTTTACAATTTTTCTCTTTTTTTCTTTTAAAAATTTAAAAGCTATTATTATTATTTAAGCTTTGAATTTGTAATACTAATTATTAAACCAAAAGCTTGAGGCAGTCCGTATAATTGAATGCATAAAGCCATTAGTTTTTTATAAATATCCATTGATTTACACATCATAGCATCACTAGCTTCAAGTTATAGAGATTCAAATATATGAGACTTAAAATTTTATTTGTGTAAAAGATTACCCTGCTAAGAGTATAGCTTAGCAAGTTCCTTACAGTCTAGAAATATGCACAAAAAATAATGAAGAAAATATAAATAACCTAAATTCTGCCAGAATCGAAATTGATGAAAATGGTTTAATATAAAAATCTCAAGAAGGAGTTTTGTTTATATTTTATAGAGAAAAAGATAATGGAGATTTAATATGCTTGTAGCTCCTTGAAGCATAATAAAATAATTCTTTTTGCTAAGCTTTTAAGGTACCAATTTGTTTAAAAAAATAATTAGAAAATAAAATCTAATTTAATTAAAAATAGAAACTATTAACTAAAATGACACATAACTCAGAGGAAAAAATAAAATTTTTAGAGAAAAAATTATATTTTGAAGAGCTAATAAATCTAATAAAAGATTAAGTAAAAAAATATATTTTTTATTTAATTTATACCTATTTAAATGTATTAATAAAATTAAATCCTTAATTTCACTTATAATTATAATTTTTAAAAGGGGTTCAAAGAAATGGTTTTGCTAAAGAAAAATGGCTTAATTTGCCAAATCGATAAATTAAAATTAAAGAAAGATGAGGAAGAAATACACTTTTAAAACAAGAAAATATTTTCATATTTGAATAATTATTAAAAGAATTTTAGTTTGACTGATAGTATAGTTTTTGATTAATAAATTTCATGATATTTGAATTTATTTTACAATTTTCTTATTTATGAATAAAAAAACAAAGAAGATACCTACCCCTCTTTTTAATAACATTGTAAAACTTTGTTTATTATCTTAATAAGACTATTTAATTTTTAGATTTTAATTATTGGATATATTAATATATATGATTTACATTTGTATTTTGTATTTTATTTTATAAATTATTTACATAAATACAAAAACACTAATTAGTATTATTAATTTTCATAATTAATTGCAGATAAAATAAATGAGTAAAAGTATATAAAATAACAAAAGTAATATTTATTAAGATTAGACATATGATAAATAGTCGATTTATGAAAATTAAGATGTTATAAATACTCTAAATTAATAATTGAGATCTATTATAAGTAATCCGTAGATAGAATAGAATTTGGGTAACGAAAATGATGAAACAAATACATTTGTTGATTAATTAACTGATTAAAATTAAATTACTGGAGGAGATGTAGATCTTAAGCGAAGATAAAGAATAGATTATGAATAAATGTTTGATGATAAATAGCTTATTGTTCCTTTGAAAACAAATAATAAGAAAGGAACAGAAGATTTCTTGCATTATATAACAAATATTTTTAATTGTGAGTAAGATAATTTTTCTATCAAAATAATAACAAATGATTCTAAATTTATCAAGCGCAACTTTATATAAAAAGATAAAATTATAATAACTGCTTTCATTTATGATTGCAAAATGGAGTAAATGCTAAAAATCTATAAATAAATAGTAGTATACGCCTTCTTCTTTGATAAGTTTGCAGAAAAATATTTAGAATATATGTGGAAATCAGATTATAAAGGCGATGATGATTTATATGATTTATTTGTAGAGGACGTAATTAAATTATCTAAAAAATATATTGAAGAAAATGACACATAATTTTGATTCATAAATAAATAAATAAGAAAAAAAATTAAAAATGTTTAATGAAAAAAGTAAGGCTTATTCATCATTATCTATTGACTGAAATATTAAAATCAAATATTCTAAATATTCTAATATTTATTTATTTATTATAAAAAGATATTAACTGAGAAAAAATTAGATCAAATAATTTTAAGCAAATATTCGCTCTAACATTAGAATTAATTTATCAAAGAAAATATCTTTTTACAATTCTAGATTTATTATAACAAATTGATAGTATTCTAAGTAGTGTGTAAAAAGTAATTATTTAAAATGGTTTTTTTATTTTTTTCAAAATAATAAAAATTTAACATTATTTATTTTTATTGTATTTATTTACTTACTTACTTACTATTTTCTTAATTCATACCATTCAAATAAATTATTAATTTCTTATTTTAATTTACTTTTAGATATTTATTGATCTTTCTCCTTAATATTTTCATATATATAATCGAATTAATTTAAATTTTGATAATTAATTGTAATAATCCATTTTATTTTATCAGTGTTTTTTCTATGGTTTATATTTCTATTTCATCTCAATTTTTATATCAAATTAGAAGAATATATTAAATTTTTTTCTTATCAGATGCCATTCTTATAAAAGTCATTATTTTAATTTTATTATGATATAAAATTCTTAAAATAGAAAAATTAATAGCTTTCGAACATGTAATTATCTTATTAATTAATATTTATTTGTAATTTAAAAAATGAAATAAATATTAACTATTTTACATTTATTAAATAGCTATTAAATATAATTATATTTTGTTAGATCATTAAATAAATAAAAATAATCAGCATAATAAATATTTAAATTAATTAATTAATTAATTAATTAAATAAATAAATTATTTAAGGTATAAATAACTGATAAAAATATTATTTGTTTTTTCAATTAAATAAAAATGAATTTTAAAAAAATTTGTTAAGATTAGAGTTATTATGATAATCAAATTAAATAATTAATTTATATAAAGTAAACAGATAAAGTACATTTAAATATATATATCAAATAAATTAGAGTTGTTCTTAATTGAAACCTCCTTTAAGCCTTAATAATAAGTGGACTATTGAATTTTTTTCGACTTTTAAATTTCCTAATAATTCTTCAGAATTGTTTTAAACTGAAAAGCTCTTACCTTAACAACTAAATCTGAGCTACTCCGTTTCAATATTAGATCTTTGACTTATCATATTAGAAAATTCTTTTACTTTTAACATTGGAGAAACATTCACTATAAATGTTTATCCATTTAAATCTTTTACAAATATTTGAAATTCGTTTTGATGCTAGTTTTTATTTGATTTCAAAATATGACATTATGATTTTTCATCAATTTTATTTTCTATTTTTGGGTTTTATTAACTATTTTCAGTTTATTTTTTAGTATTTTAATTACTTTTTGATTTATATTCGAGATCTTCTTCATGTATAATATCTAATTAATTACTTTGTTATTTACTATTTAAGGAAATTTTCTCTGCTTATTAATTTTATCTATTTTAAGTTTATTCATTATTTGTTTATATTGATTGGTTTTTTGGTGATTCGCTCTACTTTTTTAGTTAATCTGAAGAAATTTTTTCTTATTTATCCTCATTTATTTTTTATGAAATCTCTTAAAAGAAAGTACCTGAAATTTATTCCTCAATCATTGTTGTATCACTTCTACTTGTAGATGATTCAATCTAGCTTAAATCTAATCCCATAGAAGAAATACTTGATATTGTGCTCTCCTCAAACACTTCTTCTTATTAAGAAGATTTAGGTTCGTTTGAGCTTACTTTCAATTTTTAAAGCTTTGCAAAAACATCCCATCTCAGTAAAATATCCTTTTCTTCATACATTTTTCTGCAGTATGGACAAGGAGAAGTTTCAGATTTGCAACTCTCATTCCATTTAACTAAGCAATCTTTATGAAAAAAGTGATTGCATGGCAAAGAGCAAGGTATATTCTCCTACGTATATGATGAATAGCATATTACGCATTCAATATTGCATTCTAGTTAAATGCCTTATTTTAAAATTTTTTCAGAATTGTAAGGCTTCTTACAATTTGGGCAACAGCTGTATTTTTAATTACTTTCTACCCTTTACATGTAGCTTACTAAGCATTCTTTATGAAATCTATGTGAGCATTCTTTTAACTTAAAGTAATTTCGAGCAGATTTACTTACTTTTTTATAACATATCAAGCAATTTTTTGATGAATTTTATTATGATTTTACAGATTAGCTCTCTTATATGTTTGACTACATTTTTTCCATATTCGTTCTATGTTGTTTTAGGTTTTTATAATTTATTTTTTTGATTTATTATTTTATATAAGTTATGTCTTGATTTCTATTTAATATTGTTTTATTAATATAGTTAAGTCTCTTTTTTATTATGATTTAGAAACTTAGAAATTTAGAAATTTAAAACCTTACAAAAAATTACAAAATTCAGTAAAAAAATGAATAACAACCATAGAATTTTTGTTAGAATATTATCATTAATCAATCAGAGCTAGAATAAAATTTATATTAGATTATAACTATTCTTACAATTTTGAAACTAATCAGTAAGCAAGTAAGTAAGTAATTAATAAGTAATTGGGATACATAATAATAAAACTTATAAAACAAATTAAAACAAAATTAAGTGTGATGAAGCAAAAATCAATAAATTCTAGGGCTAAAATATTTAAATACCGTATGTATATTTATTTCAAGTACTATAAACTAATTTATAAACTTACTAGCTCAATAGTTTATTTGTTAGTGTATGAATATGCGTTAAAAAAATTGATACCCTTTATATAAGAAAAATTACATTGATTTGTATTTGATCATAATTTTTCTCTAAAAAAGAGAATTATTGAAAGAAATTAAGAATGAATATTAAAAATTATAAAAACCTATTTCCCTATTTATTAAACCTTTAGATTTACAATTGCTTTGAAATAAAATTTTAGCACTGATTGACTTTTTAGGAATTCAATCATTCTTTTAATAATTCCTAATCAAATAATAATTTAGACAATATTTTTCAAATAGTTGAAATGTATGGCTTGAATGTAATAAAAAACTTAAATATCTTCGTTAGAGTCAAAAGTATGATTTAATACATTTCTCTAGATAATTAATAAGTCTCTATTTTAATTAAATTTCTTATAACTAATTAATAACCATAATTTCCAAAGATATTAAAAGTCTATTTTTATTATCGGTATATTTGTTTGTTACTATTAGATTGCTCTGTTTTTCTTAATAGCTTATCACAGTTTCTCTAAGAAGGAATATTTCTAGATATTATATTACTCAATGATCTTTACTAAATTTTATTTAACTTTATTAACACCTGATTTTAAATGATACTCTTAATTGTTAAATGCAGTTTATTACATTTTTAACTTACCACTAATTTACTAATTGGCTTGCAATTAATTTACTGTATTATATGCATTTGATTAAATTTCATTTTGGATAGAACCTTAAATTACAATATTGCTAACTATTATATACTTTTTATTAAAACATTTCTTTATAATATCACCCTATAGAGTGGAGTTCATTTGTGCTTTTTTTTATTGTTAAAATTTAATTTCTCGCATTAATTTTATATTTAAAAAGATTTTATAAGCTTGATATTTTTTTTAATTTTGAACACTTTCTTTTAATAACTCTAATATTTTTTTTAATATCAATTAATTATTAACTTTATACTTTAAAATATCCATCTAACTCAAGAATATATTGATTGACCAAAAATAAATTATAGACTCAAAAAAATATTTATGAAAATTAGATTATGTGTTTGTTTATTTGCATAGATTTTTCACATATAAAAGGAATCACAAATATTAGATAATAATTAAAATAATAAAATTTTTGGAAATAAAAATGACTGGCTACTGATTTATTAAAATTTTAATGCAAATTGTTTTTGATACCTTATAAAGTGTTATATTTAAACTATTTGATAAAAAGATTTACTTACAACTAAAATTGATTGAAGATGCATGCATGCCTAATTATTTAATAAAGAAATAACTAATAGTTCTTGTTTGCATAGCTGAATAGTTATTATAATTAATTAAGAATTCAAAAAGTGATTTAATTGGTATATATTCAATAATACTTTTCGTATTTCAAGAGTTAACAAAACAGTTACAGTAAGTATCTAAAATAATAAGAGGGTAAGCAGCAATAATTAAAGAGAAATTTAGAAAAATAAGACATTTTATATAATTTTAGCACAAAGAAGTAAACGAAGCAAGCATATTTTTTTAAAATTTATTGAAGAATGAGTTAATTGACTCAATAGAATATGTAATTACCAAAATCGCCTCCTTAAAGTAGCTAAACACCAAGTTTAAAAATAAATGGGTCTTAAGCATTGAGTTAACCTTCATAAGTAGGGACACCAGTTTCGTAAATATTTAAAAATAAGTCAATTTAGAATCTAGAGAAGGTAGAGGGAGCTAATAATACTCCTTAGAATTCACAATAAAATTAGACATAATCATCTACAAATTAGGCTTAAAAAGAAGAGAAATAGTAAACTTAGATATAAAAAATGATGCAAATATACAAGGGATAAAACTATAAAATTGGAGAAACATCCCCCATTTGCATTTTGAAAGTACGACCATTGTTTATTCACGAAACTTTGAAATACAACAAATAAATGATAGAAGTACTTGATAAGGAAGCATTAGCGTTTCATTCAACTTCTGCTTAAGAAGATTTTTATAAAGATTTTGTTTTGAATTTAACAAAGGACAAAATATATAGAGCTCATAGAATGATACCATAAGACTAGCCAAATATTGCTTTATATGGTTCAGAATTTCCATAAATTATTGATAACCTTCTAAAAGGCGTTTCACATGCGTTACTAGCTTTTGGTGCTTAAGATTCAGGAAAAACACACTCAATTTTTGGAACTCTAAGTGATCCTGGGTTGTTACTTTATTTTGCCTAGTCTCTATTCTCTAAGAAGAGTTAATCGAGTTCTATGATAAGCATATATTTAAGTGTAATGAAATATGAAAATGATTTTACAGATCTACTATGTCCTTCAGGTGAATCTCTCCTTTTTAAATTAGGGAAACAAGCAAGTTATATGCCTTGCATAACCAGGGTAAAAATAGAGAGTCTTGTAGAGTTTTTTGCTTATCTTAGAATTGCACTACGATCAATGTAGAGTAGAGATATAAATAGAGATTATTAAATAGGTTAACCACAATAGTAAAAGACAGAAAGGAATCACTGCATATTTAGGTATCAATAAATTTATAATTTTGATAACAAATAGAGTTACTTGTGAATATCAAAAATATTAATTAATATTAAACAAAAGAAAACTTAATCTGTCAATACTAATTCTTAATCTTACTCTAAATTAATTAAAGAATCTACAAATTAATTCAGATCGAATTATTATTCTTGAATTTTATTTTACTCCATTAATTAGTTAAAATTATGTTTTTTTAAATCAAAATGCCTTTCCAATCAAATTATACGAAATATGTAAATTAAAATTTCAAGATTAAATTTCACTAGACAGACTTAAAAAGTTAAAAGCCAAACCCTGCTTAAGTTAATTTTAATTTTCTAAAAAGCTTTTTGGGAAAATAAAGATTTTTCAAACTTATTTATTCAATTCAAACATTTTAAAATCAGTTTGTTTAATTATTTTTAGATATTCAAGAAAATAAATTTGTTTGATTCTAATTAGAAAAAATAAAAATGATAATTTTCTTATTTAATTAATATTTTGCTTTTATAAAAATAGGTTTTAGATTTTCCATAAAATATTTGAGAAACAGTATGTTAAGAGTTAAACGTAAAATAGTTAGACTAATATTAAAGATTAAAATCAAAAATCACATGAAACTTTTGACAAAGTTGAATAAAAAATCTATGAAAGTGAAATGCTATTTATTGATTGTGATCACTATGACATAAATGATAAAATTGATGTGAAAAACATCTAATAGTCAATGATTACATTAGAAAATATATTTTAATATATTTATGAAATTAATAAAGGTATTAGGTCAACATAAACTCATATTCCTTTTGATAATACTAAATTTACTAATTATCTTAAAAGCTACTTATTTGGAAATAATCAACTTGTATTTTTTGGGGCACTCTCTCCTTTTATAAATGACCTTGACGAATCTATGAAAACAGCTCGTATGGCTTAATGGGCCTTTTACAGTAAAAATTCAATACAACCTAAAGTAACAGTGGGAATTTCTTAATGGCAACGAGTAAAGTTTTTACTTAAAAAAATTGTTGATTTTAATAAATTAAAATAAATAAATATAAAGGTGAACTTTTAAGATACAATATTTTTGAGAAAAATATCTCATTAAACGAATGTATTAGGTGACGAAGTGAAAGGGTACATCAGCAATTAATATATGAAGTCTGATGATAAAGCTGTTTATTTACAAAATATTTTAAGCATAGTAAAAGACTTAAAGCATTTAATAGCTAGAAATGCAAAAATAGTTAGAAATTACTTGAGCTTAAGAGAAGATGTAAAAATATTTTATTGCTTTTTTAAAAATTTTAGATTTTATCTATAGAAAGTTTAATCTGATTATTTTTCAATATCCTTTTTAATTAAAGACTGGTTTTTTAAGGTCTTCAAAAAATAAAAAATCTTTTTAATTTATTAATTTTATATTTTATTTTTAATTTTAATATTTTTAAAAATCAAAAGTATCATTAGTCCAAATAAGACTATATGAAATTAGAATTTAACTAAGCTAAACATATAATCAGGACTACAGAAATTCGTGAACTGTATTTGATTAGAGCACTTCCATAACTTAAGGGAGATCACTTAAAAAATCTAAAATAGCTTTAAGCTAAAATTGCTAAAAGTACTAGTGAGATTAACTATTATTTTTTAACATTTGGTTAGATTAAACAAAAATTAAAAGATGTAGTAGAAGCCTAATACGAGGCTTATTAAAATATATTAAAGGGAAGCCATTTAGATGCTCTGCATTAGTTGGGTATAGGTGCTATTGAATATGTTAAGTGGAGCTAAGAAAATGCTATCAGATCTTATGAAGCACATGAAGCTTATAGGTTAGATATGTGGATGGATGAAATTACCACTAAAGTATTTACTTTTTTAGAGCATTTAATTTCTTAAATGGATATTAAGGAAGTTTACTAAAAGAAACGTGTGAGAACTTATAAAAAGATTCCTACATAAATAGCTCTTAGGTCTCTAAAAAGTATGGCAAATATACCTTAAGGAGATATTCATATTCCTAATTTAAATAAAATCATATAAGAAGAAGAGAAGAAAGTCTAAGGCTTTGAGAATTTTGATAGTGAAAAATTAAAAAATGAAGAAATGCCTTCTTTGGCTCAAAAAAGAAATCACTCATTTTAATTCTAAAGAAGTCCTATTAGTGGTAAATACTCTCCATAGGTTTCTAATCCAAAATTCCTGACACCAATTAATCTTGAAAAGAACCGCACTTAAAAAAGTAGTGTGCTAGATGCTTTTCACACTTATTTAAATCTGAATGAAAATAATAGTAACAGTTCTACTCCAAATGCAAGCGATCGTTCGCAATTAGAGTTCCAAAGTAACACTAACAACAAATAAAGTATAGTGCATCTGTCTATTAATTAAAAGAGCTCTTTTTTCAGTAATAATAATCCTACTAATTTAACAAGTATGGTGATACAGCCCTAGTAATTGAAATCTACTTTCCATTATTTTGATGAGAACAATTCTTCGGATTAACTAGGATAGGAAGTTGATGCAAATGTGAGTCTTGATTAAAAGAATTAAAATAGTAATAAAATAGTTATTATTGAAGAAAATGAGGATAAATTAAATAAGAAAAAAAGCATTTTAATAAAGAAGAGCTCAATAGAAATGACATCAGGATTAAGTTAAAATAACGTTTAATCAAAAAAGAAAGTGAATGTAACTAGTTTTGATTTAATATCCAGCGAGTAGAAGATTTAAACGATTCCAAATTAATCTAATAACTCAAAAACATAAACTGATAAAGAAATGACAAGTGAGAATGAGCACACTTTAACAGATGATAGCTATTTACCTCTATCTAGAAATTCAATTGTAAAGTATTCTATGGATGACTTATAAAGGATTGATTAATAATTAAAGGATAAAAAAGCAAAGTTGAAAGAAGAAAACATTATTATGCAAAAAATTGCTTAAGAAGATTTACTTAAAAGCAAGGAGTAAGCTAATTAAACTTAAGCTCTTCATAATTTTTAAAAGAGAGATTCTTTAAATAATTAAACTAATAGCTAGATTTTCAAACGAGGATAAGTAAACAAAAGATTAAGTGATCAATCTAATACAATACAGAAATTTAATACTACTTTTATTAATCGAGATTAAACAACTTAGAATTTAAGTTTACCTGAAAGTAAAAGAGATTCATAGAGCACAAATATCAATGTGCCTAGAGAAAATTCTTATCAATAAATAAATGTCAAAGAAATAAGAACTCCCCGCTCAGTAGCTTAACAATAAGGAGGAAACCTGCTTTATTAAGCAAAAGACATTTCGAGTTTCTAACAGGCATACAGTAAAAGCCTTTAAAAATCTATTACTAATCTATAAAATTAATACTCTTAAGCAAATAAGAATTTAGTTAATAGTTAAAGCTAAGAAAAATTTGACTTTGTAAACTAACAACAGAGAAATTTAAACAATAAAAATATCTTACTTATGTCTCCAAATTTAAATATTTATTAGGAAGATAGATTAAACACTATAAAAGGTTAAAAAGGAGAGTAAATCAACACAGGCCATCAATTAAATATTTTTAACATGAACTAAAACATACCAAAAAATGGGATCTATGAAAATTAATACTATTTATAAAGTGCTTAGGTGAAAAAGAAAATTCCTTTCGTGTAAATGGACATATCTAAAAACTAGATTAAGTTAAAAAGCAAAATTTAGTTGGATGAACATTCAAAATTTAATAGTAGCTTTGACTAAAATGAAATAAAATAAGCTTTAGAAAATAGCAAAAGCAATTTTAAAATTATTAGTCCTAATTAAAGCTTAATCAATTTAAATAAGAAGAAAATAAATTCACAGAGTTTAAATGCCCATAACCTTGCTTTTTAAAATCTTCAAGATAATAAAGATATTGGATCTTTTGGAGTAAATAATTCAATTAAAGTGTCTATGAATAGTGTTGAAACAGACTAAAATTAGTAGAACTCTCCATTAATTTACAGATAAAATAAGTTGAGTTTATAAGGCTTATTTGGTAATTAAAACCGTTTAATATCACCTCAAAGTATGCAAGGGAATGTAAGACCAATTAACAGCCAATAAACTGATTTTGACTTATCTAATAACCCTTCTAAAATGTACTTCTCTTAACCTTTCTACTTCAACCATAATACAGAGAATGACTAATCAATTAGTAACATAGAATAAAAGGTAAGGCTACCAAGTCTACATGTTCAGGGAAGCAATACTCAATAGTAATAGCAAACTAATAATGATAAAAGCAGTGTGTAGCTAGGTTCACATAATCAATTAAGGAGTGAGTCAGAAAAAAAGTTGAAAGGGCCTAAATTATCTTTACTGACACCATAACTAGCTCATGTAAGCACTTAAAAAACTCCTATTGATTTAAATACAATTTCATATCTCAAAAAGAAAAACCGTCAACAGTAAGAAAACCTAAAACAAATACTATTATTTAATATAAATCATAAGTGAAATAATATATACCTGTCTATTTCAAACTTTAAAAAGTAGATATTGATTACATAATTTAATACAAGTATGTTTAAAGAACTCAATATTCTAAAAAACATTATAAATATCCAAATTTAATAGTAATAAGCACATGCAACTAAGAACTAAAAACTTCTAAATAACACACTGAATATCCAAAATTTAATTTTTAAAATTATTAAAAACAATTAATTCAACAAGCAAGCAAACTATCTAACTATCTATCAAAACTTAAAAAATTTAAATTCTTTAATTATTGTATTAAAATAAAGTTAATCTGATAAATAAATCTATAAAAATAGAATTGAGTTTGTTTAATACATATGATATAATATTTATTGTTTATACTGATAATATATATTGAAAATATAGAAAATATGTAATAAATTTATTAAATGCATTTTAGATTCTTTAGTTTTTAACTACAAAATTTTCTATTTTAATTAAAGTGTAAGTAAGTACTTTCTTCAAAAATCAAAACTAAATTTTGCACATAGTCCAATAGGTCCACAAGCCACACGTGCTCCAGCGTGCCCAGTTGTTTTTGAATCCTCAAAATTTCCAAGGCCTAAATCATCTTCATCTGCATGAATTACACAGCTTCTTCCTATAACATTATACTCACCGTATAAAGATATCAAATGATCAACAATTTCATAAACAGCAACATTTTCTTCAGAAAGTTTATTTTCAATATTCCCAAGATCTCCAACATGTCTTTCTTTTGAATCAGGGGCACCATGGGTTTATTTAGTAGGATTAAAATGAGCCCCAGCAGATTTACACCCGTCTATCAAATTTCCATATTCATGAATATGAAATCCATGCTTGCCTTATGCAAGCCCCTTAACTTCAGCCCTAATTTTGCATTTATCTCCTTCTTACTTAAAATAAACTTTTCCTGTAACTTTATGATCTTCTGATTGTAAAATACATATCGCATAAATAGGTTCTTTAAGTACTTCTATTAGATTACTTTCGTTTTTTTAAACAGTACTATCTCCACAGCAAGTATTTCCCATTTTTATCTAGCAATATCAAGTAGAATAATCTTATTTTCACAAAATTATTAAAATTAATTACAAAATCTATGAAATATCTAATTTGATTTTTATTAAAATAAAAAAATTATTAAAAAAAAAAGTAGCGATAATTTTTTGATATATTTTTTCATATCAAATAAATATTTCAAATTTAAAAAGAACTTATCAATAGATAGATAAATAATTAAATATCAACTATTTTCTGAAAAAGTCAGAAGAATGATATTTCATAAATTAGCAATTTTAATTTATTTAATTAAAATGGATATATTTCTATAAATATTAAGAATTAAAAACGAATTAGATTCACTTAAAAAGTATTTATATGAGTATTAATTAAGTACAATGAAATATAAAAATATTATATGATAATGATAATTTATTTATTTATTTATTTGTTACATTTTTATAGCTAAGGTCTTATTTAATTTTTTCATAAATCCTCTATCAAATCATAGAAAACCTGTTTAGGAAGTGGTAATAAATCGTAGATGATTTTTTAAAATACTATATATCTTAGCTTATCTTGAAATTTATATCTGATAATGTTTCTGATGGATTTAGTTAGTTAGTTATTTAAATTGAAATATAAAAAGTCAAAGAATACAAGGTATTTAAACTTGATAAGTATATTAGACAATTGAATTAGGAATTCTGTATTAAGATTCAACTGCTAAGATAGTTCTATTTCTAGTGTAGTTAGATAATTCTTTGTGGAATATAATTAGTTCAAGTATAGTTCATTATTTTACTTAAACATAACTTACCAGATGTTTTCCTTTTTATTTATCATAAATTAAAATTCATCTTGATAAATTTAGATATTTTTAGATGAACAATCAACTTTTGAAATTAATTATTAGAATATGCTTTTAAAATCATTTTTATTAATTTAAAATATAATTTAATGAAATTCTTTATAGATAGCTTTTGCTTATTCTACTAAAAAATCACTTTGTTTTAATAGATTAAGTTCTTACTAGCATATGTATAATTATAATTAACATTTATTCAAAATTATTTATTTTTGATAACTGTTATCAGATATGTGACTTACTTATTTAAATCCTATATATTTTAGGTAACCTCCAATTAAAATCTAAGTAAAGTATATTTTATCAATCAATAATTTCTCACTTTCTACTATTTTTTTCAATAAATCACAAAACTTAAAATCAGCTTTTCTTATGTATAAATCTATTTAAATTTCTTTGTTCTTTATGTTTTAAAGAATTTGAAGATTCATTAATGAGTCAATAGATAATTTAAGATAATATAAGTTACTTAAAGAGTTAATAAAATTTATTAAGCCTTTATTACCAAATTTAAAAGTAGTTTTAAATAAGTTTAGGGTGAGTCTCTTAATTTAATAATCTTGATAAGTTATATTTTCTTATAACTCTATTTTGTTGAAATCTTACAAAAGTAACTCCACATCATCCAAATTTTTTATACTTGCAAGTAAAGCATTAATATTACGGATTTATTTATTGTAGTATCTTAATTTAAGACATTTTAGAATTTTCAATTCTTAAAATTAGGAGCAAAATATATCAAAGTAATTTTACGAACAATTAACCTGAGGATAGATACAGAGACTAAGCTTTATACATTTCTTAAATTCACCATTTAATTAAAATTCAAACAAGCCAGTAATTTAGTCTGCTTTTGTTACCTTAATATCAAAATCTGTCTATCCTTTATATTATGATTTAAGTGCTTATGGAATCTCATAAATATAGTTAACTATTATTTTAAGAACTTAATTATTTTCTTGCATTTTACTTTTATGAATTTTGATTCTTCTATTTATCTTTTTATTTATTTATTTTGATTTTTTCTCACTTAAAAATCCAAAATATTTCTTATTTAATTTCTAAAGTGTCTAAATTATAAATTTTTTATTTCTTTTACTGAAATCTGATAGAATTTGATTTAATTTTTCTATATTAGTTCGTTTTATAATTATTTTTATAAGAAATAATATATTTTTTAATATTTATTCAACCACCAATCCTTCTAATTTTATTAAATAAAATAAATTTATTTCTAACATTGTATAATAAATTAACAAATTAATTTTATTTTATTTATATCAAAATGAATTTCAATTGAATATATATATTTTTTTAGTTAATAGACAATTTAATTTCTTATGATTAATTTAGAATAATTATTTTATTTAATATAATTATCTAGGATAATTATTTTACGATGGATGCTATAAGCATTAAAATAATAATAGTTAAAAAATTAAGAACTATCAATATATTTTTTGAGTTGGTAATTAATTAAAATTTGATTTGCTTGGAGAAATTATATTATTGTTAATATACAAGTTAAATAGTAAGCATAGATAGATAGAAGTATAGCAAGATATATCAAATGGGAAAAAAGAGAAGAGTTCAAGTTTTCACTGGTTGGCTTTTAATTCTAAATAAAATATTTTAATGATTAGCTTTAAATCAAATTAATTTAATATATAGGTAGTATGTTACAGCCTTTGTATCGTTATTTATTATCTGCCAAGATTGGTGTTAATCCTTTAGATTTACATGGCTAAAACATTGCTAAGTAAATTATAACTTTGAAAAATGAGTAATGAGTGTTAAAAATTATATTTTGCATATAAACAGATAAATATTCTTGAAGTGCAAATAAGCTAGACCTAAATATCTTTAAAATGGTAAAGAAAAATATCTTATAATTATAAATAGCACTTGAAATCTATTACATGATTTCAAATATGGATTTACGCTTATTATAAATTTGTCTTTGGTAAATAATAGATTTCAATGCAACTTTAGTTTAGGACAATGAAGCACCTGCAAGTTATTTCCATGCAAAATTCGGTAATTTACTATAAAATTTAAAAATCTTAAATTGTTCATTTTTCAAAATTGATTGAAAATAAAGTTAAAACCATAAAAAGTAATTTGTTTTCTACTTTCTTAAAAAATTAGTAAATGGATATGAGTAGAAATGGTATTTGCATAAGTCCACTGAAGAGGAAATTAATAGAAATCTTAAGTATTTCAACTATCAAATAGAAAGTAATTAAATTATTAAATTTTTTGAATATCCAAGTAAAGATAAGGCTCATAGCTCTTATTTAGTGATGATTGCTATTTTTATATTGTGCACACAAATGAAAACAATCGAAATTTCTTTTTTAATAAGATATTTAATCTATAGATAGACCTTAAGAATTATATACTTAATTATTTTTTTAAACAACTATTAGTGGAAAGAAATCTTCAAGGTCATGATGATGAATACGAAGATGAAGAAACCTAACTTTGAGGAAAAAATATCTTATGTTTGTTTTATCTGTTATGAATTAAAATGTATTTTAAATTTTACAATTGAATATTTAGGCATTATCATATAAATAATGACTAATAAACAAGCAAATAAAGAAATTCTTATATTTAACTTCACAAAGATCAATCTCTATATGTTTATTAAATATTATATTTACCTTAAAAATTCACTTTTAATCTATTTATTGACAAAATTAAGATTTCATTTAGAATATCATATTTAACATTTGCTTCTGATTTGTTCAATTAAAATCAATTTTAAAACTATTCACTAATTAATTAATTAATTAATTCTCTTTTTATTTTGAAATGAAATATTTGTATTTTATTCATAATTATTGAGCAAAAATAGAAAAGCATATCAAAATGAAATAATAAATTTATAAATACTCTTTAATTTATTAAGAAAAGATAATATTTTTGATTTTCAACCTTCATTAAAAATTCTAACGCAAAGTTAAAATTTGAATAATTTTAATGTTAGTTTAACATGTATTTTATAAATCCATTTTAAGAAATTTAAAATTACTTTTATTAAAATATTTGTAGAATTAATAGATTTGTAAGATAGATAGATAGATCTTAAAAATGTAGTTAAAAATCTATTTTAGAAAATTACAAATTATAAGATATTATAATTTATTAATTAAATCTGAAATCTGAAGTTTTAAATTTTAAAAATACTCATTTACTTATCATGTAAAAGTGTGTGTGTTTGTAAGGGTCTCAAGTAAGTTAGAATTTGTTAATTAATTAATCAATCTTGTATTATGCTGTTATAAAATTTAGATCTATTCATAATCAACTTACGAAAACCAAGTATTTAAATTAATAATTTTTTAAGGGTATTTTATTTTAGAATACTTAACGATTTAAATAATTTTCTAATAAAATATAATATCTTTTTGTTGATTAATTATTAGTTTATATATTTATTTTATCTTTATTTTAAAAATGAAAAACGTTCTATAACTATCTATTATTTTAACTAACAATCTTAGTCATAAATATATTTTTTGAAAATAGATTTAGTGTTACCTAATAGAATAATTCAATTATCCTAACAAAGACAAAGAAAGTACAATAACTAATTATCTTTTTCTTGCTAATTTTTGAAGAAAAATAACAAATTCAAAAAAACAATAAAAATTTAAAAAAGAAACAAGTATTGAAAATATCATTTACTTAAATACAAAAAATAATTAGTAGAATAGTAAAAATTAGAGTTAATGTCAAGTTATTCTTTAACTTTTAATTTAGAATTAGAGTATGCTCATTCTTCTATGATTGTAGAATTCTTCTGGTAATCAACAGATAAACATTTTAAAGAATCCTCTCTTTTTATCTGAATTAAATTTTATTATTTAAATTCTAAAATAAATGTAGCATGTTTTAAAAATGATATCAATAGGTTCTTTGTTTCAGTACTCGCGTTATCAGTAGCTATAATAAAACTGGTTAAAATAAACACAGTTCATGAAATAGTTGGTTATGAAGAATAACCTAAACCGAAACCACAGTTGCCTGTAAATGATCCTTAGAGAGGTAATTAATTTATTAATTAATTAAAATATTTAAGCTTTCTTGAATTATAACAAACTCTTTCTACCTACAAGAGTATATTTATAAATCCATTTATTATGAGGAAAATATTTTGCTATCCTCATATTAAATATATCAGATAAAATAAAATAATTATTGATTATTTAAAGCTGAATTTGAATTAACTAATTTATATATGAATATTTTTATTCTTAAAAATTAATTTACATTAAGATTGACTTATTTCAAAATTTATAGCTTGAAAATTTTTAAATATTTTAATTATAAAATAGATAATATGAAAGATCCTTAATTAGGAAACGATGTAGATTAAATAAATGTGAATGTAGATATGAATAATAATAATGGTGAAGCTTAATAAGCTCAACCTGCAGGAGCAGATTCTCGCTAGAACCCAGATGCTCCTCATGTTGATCCTGAAAAGCTCTAAGATAAAAACATTTCTACTCTACCATAATAAAATTAAGGATTTTTAGCAACATTCTCAAATATTGTTGATTTGATGGTTGGAAAGCATTTAGTTATTTTTATTATTTTTGTCTATCTAGTCAATCACTTTGGATGCTATATATTCACTGCTTTCTGTGTTTTTATCTGCTGCATTCAACTTTTAGCATTTAACTACTTCAAGATTTTTGAAAGACTCTAAAATCCTGAAGCCTAAAAATACTCAGAACTTTCCTACCACATTTGGATTATTGCATTATTTATAGCTTACTTTGTAAATAGTCAAAAAGCACTTGATGTTTTCAAACCAGTTCCAATCAGTTGAAATACATATTCATCTATTAATGACTTTTATATTGTATAACAGTTAATTAATATTAATTCAATAAACAGTACTAGCTAATTGAATGTGTCTACCTATATACTATTATTGTTAAATTTTTGTATGCATTTTTTTAGATAAAGAATTTCATTTATTCAAATAAAATTTCTTGAAATTAAAACTAAATTTAAAAAAAATAATTTATTTCTTTAAAATGAATTATTTTCCTCATTTAAATATCCATCCATATTTGTATTAAAACTAATTGGGTCATTTATGCATGATAGCAAGTGAAAAAAATATCAAAAGTTTAATATTAATTAAATAATTAATTTTTAAATGGTTTTAGTGTAAACATCTTTTTTAATTTTTACTTAAATCAATGGCTAACTTTCATTTTATACACTTAATTCTTGATAAATTTATATGTTTGTTTTTCTGAGTGTGTATCAAATAAACTAATCTATAAATATTTACCATTCAATGCTAAGTTATTAATTTATTTCAATGCTTTATATGTATTTTTAACATATATTTTATCAATCAAAAATTAGAATTTTATACCAAATCAACATAACCAAATAAATAAATAAATCATCTTTATTAATTTCTAATAAGAAATTTGTTAACTGATTCTTATTCAGATAGATATATTTAATAAAATAGTAATTGTATTTAAGATAATTTTGTTATTAAATCAACTTCAAATCCTATATAAGAGGAGGAGTTTGTAATTAAGTTGGAGTGAAATGAGAGCCATCAGAGTTTTAAAATAGCTGATGCAAAATTTAGAAAATAGTCAGCTACATAGTACTGAAAAAAGAGATTAATTTGCTGATGTTATTAGTTTAAATAATATTCCTCCTACTGATTCTTTAGGTTTAAGTAGTAGAATAATTAATGTTTTAAAGTCTGATTTATTAGTTCTCTGTCGTATTTAAAAGCAGCTAGAGTTAGGTGAAGTTAACCCATTTTAGGTTTAATTAAATGCAAATGATTAAGATAGCTCTAATAATTAAATAGCACCTGTGAGTTAGTAGGATAATGATTTAATCGAAAAAATAAATGAATGGTATAATGAAAATAATAAAATTAAAATTAGTTCAATAATTGAGCTTATCAAAATGTGTGTAAGAAAAGTTGAGAAAGGTGAAGATATTGAAATTCAAAAATTAGTTAATGCTTATGACCCAGAATATGGTTTGCTGTTTTGCCATTTATTTTGTTTAGCAATAGAACAAGTGTTAAATTTTACTAAATTAATCTAGATTGAAGAAATAATAGCTAAATGCTTAAATCGTATGATTGATGGCATTAATTTTTAGAATATGCAATATTTAGAAACAATTATTTCTGATAATTTGAAGAAACTCGAGCAAGTAATGCTAATAACTAATTAATACCTTCCAGAGCAGCATTCGATAGTTGTCATTTTTGAAAAATATAATAATTTGTTGCAGAAGCTATCAGTATAAAACTCTATTTTTTACTCAAACAACTAAGTTATCCCAAATTTCAATGATCTTCAGGGTATAATCATAAAAATATAAGATTATTTATATAACCCTTCACCAATCAAGTCTAATTAGGATTAATAGTTTATTGTTGCTTAAATTCTAGAAGAAACATTAGGAATTTTTAATGGTGCCTTCTAAAGGTTTTAAAACATCTAGCTCGACCATAAATCTAGACATATACTTTATGATAGAATAGAAAAAATCATAGTAACATGCCAAATGTCTCCTTAATACATATAGTACTAATAGCACAAAGATTAAACAAATTCAGTTACTCCCAAGTATTCATTACATTACAATTTAAATGAAAGCAGCTTTTATAGTTAAAATAGTAAAACTATGAGTAGTATGTCTTATTTAAAAAAGAGAACTTCTACTATTTAGCAAGATTACAAAATACTCCTTAACACCCTCAAAAGAATAGGAGAATATTTGATATCTAAAAACGACAATGTTATAGTCCTTAAAGACAACAACAACTAAATTAATTATATCTGCAAACATAATTAAAACGACTTTTCTAATCCCCTAGAGAAGCTAATAAACTCTCAAAATAATTACATCTAAAATAGTGAAACTGAATTAAGCGATTAAAAATAAAATGGTAAAAACTATTCCTAAATATATAAATAAATTGTTTTGAACAGCAAATACTTTAATCATATTATGAAGAATAAACAAATTTACGAGTAATAATTGTAAAATATTATTTATAAACGAAATTAATATGAGAAAGAAGGAGCCTAAATATTGTTGGGGTTGAAAAGTGCTTTAATTATTGAAATAAACGATTAAAATTTAGAGTAAATCTTGCTGGATAACAATTCTTCTTTGGTAATTACAATCACTGACAAGCTTAGTGGAGAATAAATTTGTGAAACATCTCTTAAATCTAATATAAATTCAATTCAACTTGAGTTACCTTTTTCAATACTACCATGCAATCTCTAAATTTTAGAAAAATAGCACAAAAATTCATAAGACTAGAAGAATAATTCTATAGACTCTAATCTGTAAGAAAATACAGAATAATTGATCTAAAATGAAAGTTAATCTTATCTTTTATTTGAAAAAGATATTTGCTTAACTCAATTCATTAATACATATTTAAGACTTAAAAATGAAAGTTATAAAAATTCCACTCAAATTAACTTAAAAGAATTTATTGATTCAAGTCTAGATTTAGATCGGTCCCAATCGCCTTAACTAAGTAGTATTGACATCTCATATAGTCCTGAAATGGAAATAAACTAGGCACCCGTTTTTCCAGTTTTTTAGAATGCCCTTCAATCATATTCGCTATCTCCAAGCAGAAGTAAAAGAGTTTCATAAGATACAATATATAAGGGTAGTCTTAAAAGTATTGAAGAAGAAAACTACTCATCTATTTCTGCTAATAACATAGATATGCTTAAAGATAAAAAAAGACTGAAAGGTGAAAAAAAATAAAGCTAACAAGAGCCGAGTTCTATAAGATATCCATTAAATTAAGATTTTATTAAGGATTCTGAAAAATCAAAGCATCCACCTTAAAATATGTGCAAAAGCAAAGAAGAATAATTTACTAAGTTTAGATTTTTTATAGAAACTAAACAAATATAAGCAAAAGAAAATAATTTTAAAAATAAAAATATTCTTCTCAACAAAGAATTACCTGTTAATCAAAGCCTTGAAATTGACGAAGTTAACTTATTTAAGGATAAAAATATTTAAAATAAAAATATAGAAAAATAATCATAAAGATAAAATAACTAAAAAAAGAAAAATTTTAATCTTCCTGATAGCGATTATCAAGATTTATCGAAGCAAACAAATTTTAATGATAGCTATCTTAATAATTCAATGCAAAAAACAAGATCATAATTTGGATCATAGGATAGTCTGAATGATAGGTAAGAAGAGAAAGCTCAAAAAGATTTAAATCCAAAAACGAAGTAGTTAAAATAAATAAATTTTATAAAACCTTCATAAAATAATGTAAATAACCATGTTATTCCTCAATAAATAAACTAAAAATTGAAAAATAAATAAAATATTGAAAAAAATTAACAAAACAAATTATAAAAAATAAATCAATTATCACCTTTATCTAATACATAAAAGTTAAATTTAACAAATAAAAGCAACTAGTCTTCTATCGATAATAGCATGATTAGTTTCCCGAATTCTAAGAGAAACTCTTAATTATAAAAACATGATTTCTTTTAAAATTCGTCAATAAACACAAGTGTGGTATCGATACAATATAGTCAGAATGACTCTTTATAACCTTATTAATAACATTTACAAATTGGAAAATCTAAAATTTTGGAAAAATAAAGTTCTAATTCAAGAATAAAAAGCAACTATTATTATAGTTTAGAATAATCTAAAGAAAATATCACTATTTTTCAGTAAAAGAATTACAACTTGATTCATAATAATACTAAAATTCATAAAACTTCTGTCTTAAAAAATATCAATTAAAAAGATAATATGTTATAAGTTATATAAAATAAAGATAAAAGATCTAAGTCAGTTTAACCTCATTAAATAAGCAACTTAAATAAATTAGATAATTTAGCAAATAGTGTAAATTAAGTTTCCCAAAATACAAACCAAAATTAGTTTAAAATGAGAAATTAAAAGCTCAAACTAGAAGACGAAAACAATTTAGATTTTGATGTTAATACTTAGATAAAATCATTCTATGGAGTTTTACACGAGTTAAAAACTACAAAAATAAACATAGATATGTGAACAAAAAACAGGTTAACTTTATATCATAAAACGAATGACAATTTTTAAAATTATATTAAAAATACAAAACTATTTATAATATTTATTTTCTTTAATTCATAATTAAACTAAAATTTATTTATAAATTTCATTTAACTTCAAATAATATTTTAAAATGTGAAATTTAAAATAAATAAATACATTATCTATCAATGCTTTTCATAAAATTTAAATATTAAGATAAAAGGTAAATTCTATTGAAAGTGCTGAAATATATATTTTTTTTAAATTATTCTATAGTTATTTATTAATAGATATTTTTACTTTTTAGCAATTATATCTATCTATTATGAACTAATAAATTAAGAAAATTTAATTTAAATTATTATATTTTTTGCTTTGAATTTGTAAATATACAAATTAAAAAAGTTAATTGCCCTCAAAAGCAATAAAGTAAAGCTGCCATTATTAAGAGACAAATATTTATATAAGTATAAAATTTTCAGAAGGATTAAACCAAATATTTTTTTAAGTGTTTTTAACTTATTTTTGGACCATATTTAAGAATTTCCATAAAAATTTTTTTCGCCCCTAATATATGAGGATTTAGAGTTTGTTAAATTTTTGAAAAAGTAGTTACTAAAGTAAATATAAGAATTTTCTATATTTACTACATAAGGTATTTGTTTATTAAATTATCTGTTTGATTTATTCAAATTAAGTTAATCTTATTCATGAGAATTACTATTTTAATAAAAAATAATATATAATAATTTAGACATTTTGTTATTGAAAAAAACTAACTCTTTTAATAAAATGAATATTAATAATGTAATTTTTGTATTTATTATAGAATTTAATTTTTATTATTAAGGAATATATATATTTATTCATTAAAAAATTTAATAAATGCATAATCTATAGAAAAAAAATTAAAATAAAGAAAATTCTGTTTTATAATAAAAATATTATTCGCCATCATAATTGAATTTTGAAAATAAACTATTTGCTCTTAATCTAAAAAATAAAAAAAAATAAAAATAAATTATTCAAAAGAATTTTTTTTTCTCACTAAATATTTACTTTTCTACTTTTTTCATAACAATAGTTCTGTGTTTTTTAAGTCAAGTACACTTTATTTATTATTACTATTATTGTTTTCATCATAAGATTACATGATAAATATTCTATTATTTGATCAAAATGGGAATCTTTTGAAAAGTAATCATGTTTATTTAGTTTTATTGTAAAAAAATAAAAATCAAATAAATAATGCTTTTTTTTAATTTTTAATAAATTGCATAAATTTAATATTAATTTACTAATTTAAATGTTTTACAACACTTTTCATGATGTCAAAATTTTTTACATAATATATATTGATTTATTTGCTCATAATGATTTAGTATCTTTTAAAACAAAAGCTACATTTTTTAAAATTTTAGCAGTAAAAAACCATTTGATTAGTAATAATGAAACAAACATGTAAATCAATTTTCAATTTAGTGATTTGAATGCTTATCTATATCTTATTAATATAGCACATTAATCGAGACATTAAATTATAAAATATGTAAATAATGATCTAATATTCTTCATATAATAAATCTCATTTTTAAATTTATAATAGATGCAAAATATAAACCCCACCAATATAATTTATAGACCTTAAATTAAATAGTATTTAATTACTCCTTTTAATTTATTCAAAATATCTCACTGCCTACTTTTTATAACAGCATATAGAAGAAAAATATTTATTTGGAGTATTCTTAACTTTTGAGGGTAGTTAAACAATATTCTTTTTAAATATATGATACAAATAACACTCTTAATTATTTATTTTATTCATATTTTTATTAAATTTTTGAATTAAAACCCTCTTAGAAGTTTATTTTTAACATCTTTTAGAATTGAATTTTTAGTTATCATAACTTTTATTTGTTTAAAATGTTTACTTAAAGATTTTAAAAGTAAACACATTTTTGAATATTATTGTTTGTCCTTCTTCAAATTACTCTATACTATTTTAGAAATTTATTTAAGAAAATTGTAGATAATTACAATTTAAGCCAGACTTCTGATTATAAAAGAATATAAAAATTATTTGAGATGATCAAATCTTTTATCTCTAATTACAATTTTAATTTCAAATCTAAAATATAATTTTAATTTGGGTTTAAGATTATTAAGAATATACTTTTTAATATCTATGAGATATTTAAATCTAATGAAAGTTAATGCTTATTAGAAATAAACTTAGAAAAGCAATAACATTTTTCTATATTTATTGATTTTTGTTATATTATTTAAAATAATATTTTCTGAGGAATGAAAAAGCTATTGATTTAAAATATTTAATAGAATAATTAACCTAAAATAATTGTTAAATACAAATTTACGTTTGTGTGTATATAATTTGGCTTATTTGATAAATTTACTTAACATTTTATTTTTACATATTCAAAAATAATTATTTTTTTCTTATAAGTTGTTTTTATTTTCAGTGTTTTCTAGTTTCAATTTGGCAAGTATATTAATCTATTTTTAAAATTTGGGAAGATGACTAAAAACTTTAATAATTAGAATTTCATCAAAATGGAATGTAACTTTATAATATTAAAGGAATATAATCATATATTTAAATAAAGCAACAAGTATATAAGGTTGATTGAAATTAAATAAATTTAATGAGAAAAATTTTTTTTTCTTGGTGACACTTTTTATTAATGAACTTTAATTTTTAAATAATTTCTGTTGATTATCTTCAATATTTAGAGACAAAATTTAAAAGGAAGCTGATGTATTTAAATATTTATCATAAAAACAGTTTATTATATAATATTTATAATTATAATTAAATTAAATAAATATTAAAAAATGAAAATTGAAATACTCCTAATTTCTTTACTTCTAGCCTAGAATGTAATTGCTGATCCTAAGCCTGGAAAACCAGTAACTTGTGATAAAAGCTAAACAGATTGTAGTAAATGTCCTGTAATGTATCAATTTAATTGGATATATGACTAGACAACTTAGAAGTGCCATATTGAAGATTGTAATGCTTCAACTATTATCAATTTCAGTGATTAATATTGCCTTAGCTGTTAATCAGATTATTCTAATACCTATTTTAATGGGTCAGCTTGTGTGAAAAGTTCTGATTCCTGCTTTTCAAGATCATTACCTTGGACAGACTCAGATTGCTAAGCATGTAAGTAAGGAAAATATGCTATTTTTAATGGGTAAGTGTGTTCTTAGTATTAATGCAATTAAAAGACTTGGACAGATTAAGACTGTTAAAAGTGTAACCCTTCCTACGTTGCTTCACCTGATTAAACTAAATGTGTTAACACTAATGGAGTATCATGCACATAAATAAAGCAAGGATAAATTATTTCTGATTAATTTTGCTAAGCTTGCTATTAACAAAACTATTACGCAGATGTTAATTTAGAAAAATGTGTATAATCATCAGATACTTGCGGATTATATCAGAATCCTAATGGAAACTAATATTATATAAATAAATATAATAACAGTTACTAAAGAAAAACTCCATATACAGATGATGACTGCAAAATATGTAATTCATAATATGCTCTTCCTGATCAATCTGGATGCTTTTCTTGTAAGCTTGTAGAATAATATAGCTTATACTCAGATTAACTATGCTAAAAATGTTTTGGTACTAGCTACTTTGCAATTATCGATGGCTCATCCTGTGTTTAATCTTCTGATACTTGTGGTAAAAATTATCCATATTATGGTACAAAAAATTACTATAGAACATTATCTTGGACAGATAATGATTGTGTGCTATGCAAATAAGGATAATATGCCTATTAACATTAAAATGGATGCTTTACTTGCCCTAGTTCGAATTCAACAAGTGTAATAATATAATTTAACGATGAAATTTGCTAAAAGTGTTTTGGAAAATAATATTTTGCAGCATTAGATGGGTATTCTTGTGTTTAGTCAAGTGACAGTTGTAATAGAGGTCCATTAAAAAGATTTAAACCTTGGACAGACAATGATTGCTAATTATGTAAAGCTGGATAATATGCATCTTTCTAACAAAATTAATGCTTCACTTGTTAATCAAGCAATTTAACTTACAATTAGTAGTAAAACTATAATGATGAAATCTGTTAAAAATGCTATGGATAAGGTTATTTTGCAACAATAGATGGATAAAATTGTGTTCAATCATAATTTACCTGTGGTAAAAATAGTCCAAGATTTACTGATTGGACAGATAGCGACTGTTAATTGTGTAAAGCAGGTTAATATGCTTATAAACACCAAAGTGGGTGTTTTTTTTGTACATAATACTCCTAAAATGATGAAGTTTGCTAAAAATGTGTAGGATAAGAATATTTTGCAGCTAATGATGGATAATGCGTTTAATCTTAAGATACTTGCGGAAATAATTTTTAAAATTAAAGATTAACCCCATGGACAGATAAAGATTGTTAATTATGCAAAAATGGTTAATATGCTTATGCTAAATAGTATGGTTGCTTTAATTGCCAACCATACAATATATACAATAAGCTTTTTAATGGCTTTAATGATGAAATTTGTATTAAGTGCTTTGGATAAGGCCACTTTGCCGCTTTTGATAAATAATCTTGTGTTTAATCATCTGATTCTTGTGAGGCTGTTATGCCTAACTTAGGTTCAATTTCTTATCAAAATGTAAGATTGAGTCCTTGGTCTGATTAAGATTGCCAATTGTGTAAAGCAGGCTAATTAGCTCTTCCTGACAAATTAGGATGTTATTCATGTCCTAGCTCATATTAAGGTTAATATTTAAATGATCTCATATGCTAGCTTTGTTTTGGATCAGGTTATTATGCAACTTTAAATGGATCATAATGTGTTTAATCTTCTGATACTTGTGGAAGAAATTTATTTTAAGGTAATCAAAATTAATTTCCTAGTATTCCTAATAGATAAAGTCCATGGACAGATTAAGATTGCCAGCTATGCCAAGTTGGTCAATATGCTACTCTTGATAAAACTTCTTGTTTTACTTGCAATTATCAAACTAGTACTTCCGTTTATCCAGTTTATCCAAAGCAATATTAACTATCAGATTATATATGCTAAATTTGTGTAGGTTAAGGTTATTTTTTATCTGCTACAGGAATTTGCGTTCATTCCTCAGATACTTGCGGAGTATATTTAACAGCTAATAATGTGGATATTAAAAATGTTAATTTTAATTTCTAAAAACAAAAATTTATTTACCCTTTAGCATAAAGAAATACTGCTTGGACTGACTAAGATTGCTTTTTATGCTAAACTGGTTATTATGCAAACTATGACAAATCGTTTTGTTCACCAATATAATGCAACAATTAAAAAAATTGGACAGATAGTTTGTGTTAATAATGTGGTATTAGTTATTCAAAAAATAATAGTACTCTAGTTATTAGTTATTATGCTTCGATAGACAAAACCCAGTGTGTTTAAACTCATCAATCTTGCAGCAATTCTACAAATGTTGATGATTTGTTTTGCTAAACTTGCTATAAAAATCCCAAAATGTTTGCATCTTTAGATGGACAAGAATGCCTTTAGTTGTAAGACTCTTGTGATTCTAAAATTAGAAAAGCTTTGTGGACAGATAGTGATTGCCAAAAATGTAAGAAAGGAAAATATGCTACTTTTGATAAAAAAAGCTGTGCAAAAACAGCCAACTGCTCATCTTAAAAATCTCCATTTTCTGATGATTTTTGTTAGCAATGCAGTGAGGGAGAATAATATGCTTCTAAAGATGGGTTACACTGTCTGAGCATTAACCATTCATGTACTTACACAGGTAGTTGGAGTGAGAAAGATTGCCTGTAGTGTTTCAATAACAAAAAGCATGTTAATATTGAAGGTACAGCTTGTGTACAGAGTCAAGATAGCTGCGTTAATAGAAACAGTGCATGGACAAATCAAGATTGTAAGCTTTGTTACCCCTAGAAGAATATATAAACTAATTTATTTGGAACTGAGTGTATTGATATTGACTGTAAAAAAACTTCTGGATGGACTGATTATGATTGTTATAAGTGTGACCCTTTAAAACCATTTGCTTCAAGTAACTAAAATTCTTGCTCATAGCAAAAATGAGATAGATAGATATATATATTTTATTAGCTATCAATAATTTGAAATAATTTTATTAATTAATTAAATTTAATTTTTTATGAAATCTATGTAGTAAAACATTTAATGATTTTTAAAAATTGATTTACCAAAATATTTATATTACCTACTTATATTCTAAATGAAATTTGATTAAATAAAATTATTATTTGTGGTATATAATTAAGCTTTTAAAAATATTTTTTAACAAAGTATATTGAAAAACAAATAAAAATGAATAAAAGTAAGGTGATAATTTTAAAAGTAATTATTTTTATTCGCATGCTAAATTAAAAATACCATTAACTTAAAATACTGACCTTAAACTGTAATTAAAAAAAATAATTTTACTCTTAATAAAAAAAATGAATGTTTATTTTTATTAAAAATTTATAAAGTTAATAAGCTTTTATTTTTTCTTATTTTTTAGTAGAATATAATAGTTGAAAAAATATGAAATAAAATACCTTTATATTCATTCTATAACTTATAAAAAATATAAAATAAAAAAAGTACATTTATTTTTTAAATACATTTAAGATTTTATAAATTAATTTTAATTAATAATCTAATTTTATATTCATAATTTTTTTAGACTAAACTTTTTAATTTCTCATTTGAAAATCTTCATTCATTTTTTATTTTTATAATTTTATACTTTTCTATAAGCTGTATAAACAGCAATAATTGTTAGTATATTGAAGGTCGTAATTATAAAAGCTTAATCTAATTGACTTAATTACCGAGAGTTTGAAATATGTGAGTTTGAGAGTCAAATACAATAAACTAATGCTGAATAAATAGCGAAACAGTTAAATAAATTAAAGATTTCTTTATCTATTGGAGATGCTTAGTAAATGATGTAAGTTATAAATGACAATAATATATTAGAGAAAAGATAAGACTATTTGAAGCAGAACTAGACCAGCTAATAAAGTTTTCATAACTTCTTAGATTTCTATTGATTATTAAATATAACAATATTTTAAATTAATAATTGTTTATGAAATTAAAAATAATTATTGATTTATAATTTTTATTTTAATATCTAGTTTTATTAGAGAAGAACATAAATCTATTTTATTGGTAATATTTAACAATTCCCATGCCTATTATAAATATATGTATATATTTTTTTAATATTTATATGGTATAATTTGATTTATGTTTCAACATATTTTTTAAATTGTTAAAATTTTATATAACACTCAAATTTTATAGATTAATTTTTGCACAGTTACGCTATTACTCTATACAATTTTAATTTAAATTGCAAACACGTTCTATAAATATTTTAGATTTCTATATAATTATGAATAATTTTATTTTAAATTTATATAAAAAAAATAAATATTTAGATAAATTAGGTTTTTTTTCAAATTTAAAGAAAATATCTAATTAAAAAATGAATTTCCTCCATAAATTATTTTTAATTTTAAAAGAAATATTAATTTGATAAGTTAGAATAGGTTTTTGTTTAAATACTATTTCTTTTTTCAGCATATATAAAATATATAATTTTAAGATATACTTTAAATTCTATTTTATTAGATATATTATCAATTTCAATAAAATTAGGATATTGGTAAATTTTTAAATTCTTGAAAAATTTTTTGTAAAGCAAATATATTATTTTTAAATATTTATTAAATATCGTATATTTTTATTATATTATCTATTTGATTTATTCAAAATAGAATTAATCTTTATATTTATGAGAATTTATATTTTAATAAAAAAAATAATAATACAATAATTTATCCATTTTATCATTCAAAAAACTCACTCTTTAAATTATAAGAATATCAATAATTTTATAAGAGAAGTTTAATTTTTATTAGTAAGATACATATACATATATATTCATTTAAAAATTTAATAAATACACAATATATAGAAAAAAATTTAGATAAGAAATTCTATTTTATAGTAAAAATTCTTTCAATTTCAAAATTGAACTTTGAAATTAAACTATTTGTTATAATCTAAAAAATAAAAATATTTTTTTTATTTTAAAATTTATTCTAAAATAAAATACTTTTAAAATGAATGCAAATAAAAATGATGTTTCCAAAAAATGAGTTTTTTTATTACAAGTTATTTATTTATCTGCTTTATTCATAATAATACTTCTGTTTTTTTAACAAATGATTTACTTAAGTTAAGGACACTATATTTTTAATTATTATTATTATTATTATTATTATTATTTTCATCATAAGATAACGTAATAGGTATTGAATTATTTGCTCAAAATGATATAGCCTCTTTTTGCAAAATAATTATGTTTATTGATCTTTATAGCTATTGTAATAAACATTAAATTTCTAATGCTTTTTTAAATTTTATTAAAATAAATCATATAAATTGAATATTGAATTTTCTAATTTAAAATTTGATCAACATTTTTCAAAATTTATTACATAAAATATATTAACTTATTTACTCATAGTGATGTAGTCCCTATTAAAACACAAGTTATGTTTTATTAAGTTTTGGCAGTAAAAAAATTATTCGAATAGTAATAATGAATCAATTTTTAATTTTTTGATTAGAATTCTTATCTGTATCTTACTAATAACATATTATTTGACACTAAATTATAAATTATTAGTGAATAATGATTTAATATCCTTCAATTAATAAGTCTCTTTTTTGATTTTTTAAAGTAGACACATAAAATAAATTCCACCAAGAAATATATAATATTGATATTTAAATATTCCTTGATTGCTAACTACTAATATGTTCAAAATGTTTGTCTACTTACTTTTTATGTTAACAAATATAAGAAAATATTTTATTTGTAGTATTCTTAACTTTAGAGGGTATTTAAGGAATTATTTTTAAGAATTTAATACTAAAAACACTTATTAATAATTCATTTTATTCATATTTGCATTAAAAATTTAAAAATAATACTCTCTTAGATATAATAATCTTATTTTAACATCATTTTAGAATTAATATTTAGTTATCATAACTTCTATTTGTTTAAACATAAAATTCAAACTTTAGAATTTGAATGATATTCACATTTTTTAAAATTATTGTTTGTCCTTCTTCAAATTTTACCATCCTCTTTTAGAAATCTATTTAAAAATTTTGTAGACTTTCTGATTGTTAAGCCAGACTTCTGATTATAAAAATAATACTAAATTTAATTATTTGCAGAGATCTAATCTGATATTTCTTGAAACTAAGATAAACAATTTTTTGAATTACAGCATTAATTTTCAATTAAAAACAATATCTTAATGAATATATGACTTGAATTTTATTAATATTTAATATGTCTTTATTTAAAAATGTACCTTTTAATATCTTTGATATGTCTAAATCTAACATTTATTAGAAATATAACTAAGAAAAATGATAATGTTTAAGATTATCTGAGTAATTAAAAATCTATTGATTTAACATATTTAATAGAATAATTTACCTAATATAATTTTCAAATACAAATTTACATTTGAATATATACAATTTGGCTTGTTTGATGAAATAACTTAACGTTTTTTTTAAATATTCAAAAATAATTATTTATTTCTAATAATTTAATATTTCTATGAGTTTTCTAGTTTTAACTTGAAAAATATATTAATTACTATTATTTAAAGTTGGGGATTATGCCTGTAAATAAAAATTTTAATATTAAGGATTTCATCAAAATGAGATATAACTTAATATTATTCAAATGGAACCTAATTATATATTGAAATAAAGCAGAAGAATAAGATTGGTTTAAACTAACTACAATAAAGATAAAAATTTTTTGTTCGATAATATAATTCTTTATATGGTATAATTTTACTATTAATTGAAGAATTTTTGATCTGGTGTTTTATTATATTAATATTTTATGCTTATATTAAACACAGCTTGTAAATAAATACTTTTCCTATTACTTACTTATAATCGAATACTGATGTTTTATATAGTTGAAAATAAATTAAATAGTTTGTTATGGGAATATAAAAATTTTTTCAAAGTTTCTTTAAAATTTTTTTATGAAAAATGTAAATCTATTTTCTTATCTAAAAGCAATACATATATCAAGTAAAATTATTTTAAAGCATGTTTTAACTTAATTATTTAAATTAAACTTTATTTTGAAGCTTTAAAAAATAAATGGCTTGCTCATTCAATAATAATTTTCAAAAAATTCAATCCCTTTTTAAGAAAATAATAATCTATTTTTATTTATAAATTTACTAAAAATTTATCAGATAATTAACTGAACAAACGAATAAATGTAATTGTAATTAATATATCAAGGAATATTAAAATGAGTAAATCAATAGAATCTATAAGTAGCGTTATTTATTAATTAAGTATTATTCTTTCCTTTTTTCTTTTTCTTAGTGATACATTTTATTAATAAACCTGAATTTTTAAATAATTTCTGTTGATTGACTTCTAATATTTACAGATAAAATTTAAAAAGAAGTTGATATATTTAAATAGCTAGTATAGATATTCTTTATTATATAATTTAATATGATTAAATTAAATAAATATAAAAAAATGAAAATTGAAATACTCCTTATTACTTTACTTCTAGCATAGAATGTAATTGCTGATCCTAAGCCTGGAAAACCAGTAACTTGTGGTCAAAACTCAAAAGATTGTACTAATTGTCCTGTGGTATATTACTCTAGTTGGGTATATGACTAAACAACTTAGTAGTGTCATATTGATGATTGTAATGCTTCAACTATTATCTATTTCAGTGATTAATATTGTCTTAGCTGTTAATCAGATGATTCTAATACCTATTCTAATGGGTCGGCCTGTGTGAAAAGTTCTGATTCCTGTTATTCAAGATAATCACCTTGGACAGATTCAGATTGCTAAGTATGTGGTTAAGGATAATATGCAATTTTTAATGGGTAACTGTGTTCTTAGAACTAATGTAATTAATAGACTTGGACAGATTAAGACTGTTAAAATTGTAACTGGTCATACGTTGCTTCTCCTGATTAAACTAAATGTGTTAACACTAATGGAATATCATGCACATAAATAAAGCAAGGATAAATGATTTCCGATTAATTTTGCTAAGCTTGCTATTCCCAAAATTATTACGCTGATATTTATTTAGAAAAATGTGTTTAATCATCAGATAATTGCGGATAATACCAGAATCCTAATGGAAACTACTATTATTATAATTTAAAATATAATAACTATGAATAAAGAAAAACTCCATGGACTGATGATGACTGTAAAATATGTGGTTCATAATATGCTCTTCCTGATCAATCTGAATGCTTTTCTTGTTAGATAATACAATAACTAAATGAATACTCAGATTATATATGCTAAAAATGCTTTGGTGCTGGCTATTTTGCAACTTTTGATGGCTCATCCTGTGTTTAATCTTCAGATACTTGCGGAAATAACTAATATTATAGTGGTGCAATTAAATAATAAAGATCATTACCTTGGACAGATAATGATTGTGTTTTATGTAAAGAAGGGTAATATGCATATTAACGTTAATATGGATGCTTCACTTGCCCTAGTTCTTCAACAAGTGGATCTAACTACAATGATGAAATTTGCTAAAAGTGTTTTGGAAAATAATATTTTGCAGCAGTAGATGGGAATTCTTGTGTTTAATCAAGTGACAGTTGTAATAGAGGTCCATTACAAAGATTTAAACCTTGGACAGACAATGATTGCTAATTATGTAAAGCTGGATAATATGCATCTATCTAGCAAAATCAGTGTTATAGTTGTTAATCAAACAATTTACCTTACAGTTATTGGTATAACTATAATGATGAAATGTGCTAAAAATGCTTTGGATAAGGTTATTTTGCAACAGTAGATGGATAAAATTGTGTTCAATCATAATTTACATGTGGCAGATATTATCCAAGATTAACTTAATGGACAGATAGCGATTGTTAATTGTGCAAAGCAGGTTAATATGCTTATTAACACCAAGGTGGGTGTTTTTATTGTGCATAAGGCTCCTAAAATGATGAAGTTTGCTAAAAATGTGTAGGAAAAGGTTATTTTGCATCTAGTGATGGATCATGTGTTTAATCTTCAGATACTTGCGGAAATAATTACTAAAATTAAAGATTAACCCCATGGACGGATTAAGATTGTTAATTGTGCAAACATGGTTAGTATGCTTATGCTAAATAGTAAGGTTGCTTTTATTGCCAACCAAATAACTGGAATTTTTATGGCTTTAACGATGAAATTTGTAGTAAGTGCTTTGGATAAGGCTACTTTGCTACTTTTGATAAATAAACTTGCGTTTAATCATCAGATTCTTGTGAAGCTGTTATGAATAACTACGGTTTTATTTCTTATCAAAATTTAAGATTGAGTCCTTGGACTGATTCAGATTGCTAATTGTGTAAAGCAGGCGAATTTGCTCTTCCTGACAAATTAGGATGCTATTCTTGTCCAAATTCAAATCCGTATTCGTATCAAAACTATTAACTGAATGATCTCATATGCTAGCTTTGTTTTGGCTCAGGTTATTTTGCAGCTTTAAATGGGTAATAATGTGTTTAATCTTCTGATACTTGTGGAAGAAATTTAGTTTAAAGTAATCAAAATTATTATACTAGTTTTCCTAACAGATCAAGTCCTTGGACCGATTAAGATTGCCAGCTATGCCAAGTTGGTCAATATGCTACTCTTGATAAAAATTCTTGTTTTACTTGCAATTATCAAACTTATTTCCCCTATTATCCAACTGTACCTTATTATTAACCATCAGATCATATATGCTAAATTTGTGTAGGTTAAGGTTATTTTTTATCTGCAACAGGAATTTGTGTTCAATCTTCAGATACTTGCGGAGTATATTTAACAGCTAATAATGTGGATATTAAAAATGTTAATTTTAATTTCTAAAAACAACAATTTATTTATCCTTTAGCATAAAGAAAAACTGCTTGGACTGACTAAGATTGCTTTTTATGCTAAACTGGTTATTATGCCAATTATGACAAATCGTTTTGTTCACCAATATAATGCAACAATTAAAAAAATTGGACAGATAGTTTGTGTTAATAATGTGGTATTAGTTATTCAACAAATAATAGTACTCAAATTATTGGTTATTATGCTTCGATAGACAAAACTCAGTGTGTTTAAACTCATCAATCTTGCAGCAATTCTACAAATGTTGATGATTTGTTTTGCTAAACTTGCTATAAAAATCCCAAAATGTTTGCTTCTTTAGATGGACAAGAATGCCTTTAGTTGTAAGACTCTTGTGATTCTAAAATTAGAAAAGCTTTGTGGACAGATAGTGATTGCCAAAAATGTAAGAAAGGAAAACATGCTACTTTTGATAAAAAAAGTTGTGCAAAAACAGCCAATTGCTCATCTTAAAAATCTCCATTTTCTGATGATTTTTGTTAGCAATGCAGTGAGGGCAAATAATATGCTTCTAAAGATGGGTTACACTGTTTGACCATTAAGCATTCCTGTAATCATACAGGTAGTTGGAGTGAGAAAGACTGCTAATAGTGTTTCAATAACAAAAAGCATGTTAATATTGAAGGTACAGATTGTGTACAGAGCCAAGATAGCTGTGTTAATAGAAACAGTGCATGGACAGATCAAGATTGTAAACTTTGTTATCCCTAGAAGAATATATCAATTAATTTATTTGGAACTGAATGTGTTGATATTGACTGTAAAAAAACTTCTGGATGGACTGATTATGATTGCTATAAGTGTAATCCTTTAAAGCCATTTGCTTCAAGTAACAAAAGTACTTGCTAATAGCAAAAATGAGAAAGAGAGATAGATATATTTCATTTTCTATCAATAAATTTAAATAATTTTATTAATTAATTAAATTTAATCTTTTTATGAAATCTGTGTAGTAAACGTTTAATGATTTTTTTAAAATTGATTACACAAAAATATTTATATGACCTACCTACCTATATTCTAAATGAAATTTAAATAAATTTAAACATTATTCTAGAATATGATTTAATTTTTAAAAAATTTTATTGAAAAAAAAATGAAAATGAGTAAAATAAAGGTGATAATTTTAAAAATAATTATTTTTTTTTTTCATACACTAAAATTAAATTTAGAATTAACCTAAAAAACTGACCTAAATTGAAAATTAAAAAAATATTTTTACTCTTCATAAAAAAAATATAAGAACATAATATTTTAAAAATTTATTAAGTTAATTAGCTTTCATTTTTCCATTTTTGTTTGTAAAATAGTTGAAAAAGTTGCGAAATAAAATACATTTATATTTGCTATATAACTTATAAAAAAATAAGATAAATAAAGCACATTTATTTTTTAAATACATTTAGGATTTTATAAACTAATTTTAATTTCTACTCCAATTTTATATTAATAACCTTTTTTAACTCAACTATTTAATTTCTTATTTGAAAATCTACATTCATTTTTTATTTTTATAATTTTATACTATTCTATAAGCTGTATAAACAACAATAGTTGCCAGTATAATGAAAGTCATAATTATAAATGCTAAAGCTAATTGACTTAATTATCCACAGTTTGAGACATGCGAGCTGGAGAGTCCAATACAACAAACTAATGCTAAATAAAAAGCGAAACAATTAAATACATTAAAAGTTTCTTTATCTATTGGAGATGCTTAATAAATGATATAAGTTATAAATTATAATAATATAATAGAGAAAAGACTATTTGAAGCAGAACTAGACCAGCTTATAAAGTTTTCAAAATCACAATTATTATAGTAACTGCTATCTGATGACATAACTCTAAATAATATTCCAAATATCAACGTGTAAATCGTTATACTTAGGATAGTATAATGTATAGCATTTTTCTTGATAAATGGTAATTAAAGTATCTTCATATTTCCTATATATTATTTGACTTTACTTCTATCTTATTTGAATATTTTAATTAGAAATTTAATACAATTTTTTTTTTTACAAATCTTTTTATGATTAATACTTATGTACCAACCACTATGCTTTAAAAATTAATATTTTTGTTACAAGTATTATCTTATCTGAGCTAATTAAATATCATCCATAAAAGATTTACTAATAAAAAATATTCTTAAAGATACTAGTTTTTTTAATACTAAGATTACACTTTGCTTTAAATGATATTTTTGATGGCATACATCTAAAATTAATAAGAAGTAAGCTTAATATAGTTCGTATTAAATTATTTATTTATTACTAAATATTTACATTATATTTATGACTAATTTTACAATCTGCCTCAAATTTATAATTTAAATATTTCTATAAAACAATTATATTTCATTTTTACAAAACTAAATAAAAACAATTTGTTAATTTTATATAATTACACTAAAATATTACTCAATTTTAATAAAGAAAGAAAAGGGTTTTTTATATATTCTTATAAATGAAAATATAAAATTCTAATTTTTGCTTATTTTAAATTTTCCTTCATCAATAAATAAATTAATAAAAATATTTTGAAATTTATTACTAAAAAGATTAGAAAAAATGTTAAATTTTTAATAAATTATTATCATTTAGGTATTATAAAGATTTCTTTATTTATGCTTTAGAAAAACTTTTTGCTTAAATTTTGATTCAAAAAGTTTTGTAATTAGGTAATAAAGTATTTCCTTGTTTAGAGATATTGTAATACTAGGTCTTTTTAGAGGTGAAAATGAACATCAAGAAGAGTATAGCTACAGACTCTAATATTATAATTCCATTTTTAATTACTTTATGTTAAACATATTTTGCTATGAATAGAGATATAAAAAGCAAAATTGGAAATGCAAGGAAATATAGTATTCCAAAGAAGCCGAGTTACTAGATAAATTCTTTTACTTTTTCTTTTGCTGCCCTCAGAGTATTTTTGATGCCAAAAGCAAAGTAAACACAAAGTCCTAACCTGATAATTAAAACACAATATCCAGCCCATCCATCATATTAATGATATTTCGTAAAGCTGTCGTCAGTTAACTTGCTTAATCCCACGATCATTGCTTAAATAACACCTAAAATTATAGCTAAAGGAATCAAAATATCATAGAAATCATCGCTGAGGGTATTAATTGTCCAACCCCAAGACAATAGAATAAGCATTATTGTAACTATAAAGCTAGTTAGATTACTGAATATCTAAGAGAGTAAATCAAAAAGAAAGAATCCATAACCATTATAGCCATACATTAACCAATGCAAAAAGTTAAAGAAGTTTGCTAAAGCCCACATTCCTACTGAAATTTCAAGAAGACATAAAGGCCAATCCATTTCATCATTTCTTTTATATCTCTCTTAAAGTATTTTTAGGTTTCTAATAAATACATAAGTAAAGATACCAGACAAAATAAAGTAATACAAAACAAAATTTCCTTCATCAGTAGGATAATGAGACTTATCTACATTATATATTTCTAATTCCAATAATATTTTGTTTGCATATAAATTCGATAATTAGTTATTGCAGTCGTGTATAACAAAGAACCATACATGTCTTCTTCTCCTTGATGTTAAAGCACCTTTTTTATAAACAAAAAAAATTAAAAATAAAAAAAATAGACATATTTGAAATCTAAGAAATTTATTTTAAAATTCATTCATTTCAATTACTCATATTGCATATATATAATAAATCTAGAGATTCTTTTCTAAATTTGTTAGCATTTTAAATGGGAATGTAAACAATTATCATTTCAAAAAAATGTTTACCTTCAAAAGAGTAATGTTCACTTGCTTTTGGAGACATATAGAATTTGTTGTTTATACTTGATTTGCTTCTTATGTTTGAGCAGCTAACTTCATTTCTATCTTCTTTCCATTAGTCATCTACGATAGCAGCAAAACCTACTTCAATGACACTTCTAGTTTCATTGTGACCAGATACTGGAGATTCAAAAATCGCCCTTGCTTTAAATACGCTTCTGCCTTCATCAGCAGCAAATTTGGTAACATACATCAAGTTATCATTCCTTCTAAGCTAAGATAACCTGATAGACTAACTTATTGTTTTAGATTCTGCTAAAGTAAAAAAGATTAGAAACAAACTTAAACTTGCTAATATTTAACAAATCATTATTAATAAAAACAAATTTTTATAATTTATTGATTAATAATAATTATCACAAATAGAAATTTCAAAAGAAAATCAATCTAAAAATCTCTATTGTTAAAATTTGATGAATAAAAATAAAATCTAAAAAAAAACTTAAATCTTTTTATCTTAAATTATTTTTTAAAGTAGAATATTTAAAAAAATTAAATATTAAGGTATAATTTTTAAGTAAAAATTAAAAAAAATAAGTAAACAAAAATTTTAGAAATTATATTTTATAACTAAAATATCTGTTAAAAAATAGATAAATTTATTTCACTTTTAAGTATTAAATTTCAGTAAGTTTTTTTCCTATTTTTAATTAATTGTTTTAAATAAAATCAGAAAATATTTATTTTGCAATTTTCAAATTGATCTTTGTAGTTTTCATTTTATTTTTTGGTTTATTTTGATTTTTTTAAAAACAGCCAAAAAACATCTATTAATATATATATTTATAGGTTTATAACTTTTTTTACTTCAGTTTTATTTAAATATTTTATTTTGCTCAATAATATTAAATTATATTAATTTTAATTCATAATATTAACTAAAAATAGAAAATATATATTTTGAAATTCTCAAATTTAAAATTGTTTCTGCTATTAATACAATAATCTAAAATATTACTTTAAATATATTGATGAGCTTTTCAAACTACTTTAGCTAATTTTAAAATTTACAAATAAAAATATTATTATTTTAAATTTATTTAAATATTAAATACAAAACACTATTTCAACTTTATTACGAATATATTTGATTAAAAAATATTTAATTAATTAAATAAATATTTTTTTGCCTTTAAAATATGAATTTAGATTAAATTTTTTTTAGTTTTAATTTATAGTTTTAACTAAAGTTAGAAAATATTTATTTTGAAATTTGCAGATTGATTGGAATAAATTAAATTTTACCTATTAATTTATTTTACTACTTTAAATAAAATGATGTTAAAATATTTCTTAAATATATTTATTAGAGATTAAAATATTATCTGTAAATTTTAAGACATACAAATATTTATTCCTTTCTATTTATTTAAATTTACAAAAATTTATACAATTTAAACCTTTCATTTTCAATTGTTAGAGTTTTGCTATTTTTAATACTGATTTCTTATTTGCTCACACTTTTTAATAATAGCTTCAATATTTTTTTCATCTAACTTAGTTTCACAGCTCTCTATTATCTATTTATTAGATTTTGTAATAGGTTATAACATTAATTTAAAATAACTTACCAGTTGCAAATCTATTTCTTTTGTAGGCAAAACATTAAAAATTTAAATTATTTCATTTTATGTTAAAGAAAATTGAAGCAACAGATTTTTTAACTCATTTACAAAATTAGAATTCATGATATATTTAGGCTAGGAGTCCAGAAACTCAAAAAGCTATTATAATAAATATAATGATAAATATAATTACATAAAAATATAAAAATTAAATGACTAATAATAGGTAAAAAATAATTTATGAATACCTTTTAAGTCATTTAAGTATTTTTAGCTGAAAAAAGATTTTCTTATTTCTACTTTTCCACCTATTCCTGTATTATCAAAAATGCTTCTTAATTTGTTAACTTAATTCTAGTTTCCCTTTTTAAAGGTAGTTAATAAATAAGTAAAATAGTCTAAAATAAATTATTTCTACTTTTTTTCATCCATCTTGCTATGCGATATTTTAAAATTTTAGTGCTATTAAATAAACTGAATGAGTTAAAAGTTAATGTTTTATTGAATAAAAGATATGCTTATTAATTATTTTTAGAGTAATAAATAGTAGATGCTTTTAATAAATAAATTTACTATCTTACTAATATTCAATCAAGATATATTTATACAAATATTATAACCATTTACTTAAAGTTTCAATCTTACTTGCATTTAAAATTATTGTAAATATTTTTATTAAATTATATTTCAAATAACAATATTTATCTTTTGAACCATAAAATAATTATCCGACGGTTCATCATTCATTATTCATTTATTTTCTTCTAATATCAAGTACCAAAATATTAAAAAATAAAATAAAATATAATTAGGGATTATTAAATTATAAAATATAAAAATTATTTTATAAACCAAACATTTTTTGAAGATTTATTTAACTCTAATTCAGCAATCGAGAATGTTTAAAAAAATAATAAGTATTTTTGTGCTTACTACTTAAATAATATGAACGTGAATATGTGATAATGATTAAATTGAATCTATTTATCTATCTATCTAAATAAATAAATATTAATAATTTATAAATTTTAATTAGTCAACAATAGAAATAAAGCTCTTTCATAGCAAGTTATTTAAAGTTTTTGCGTTATGGAAAAATCTGATACGCCTTTAGAAATAAAAAAGAAATAGCTCGTTATTAACCTTCAAACACCTTAGAGCAAGTCTTAAGTAAATTTAGTCTCACCTCATGGATCTGAGCTATCCCATAATAGTCAAGCATTTTATTCAAAACCTTCTGCTTTTATAACTTCAAAAGACATTAATTAAGCAATTAGCGATTTAAGCAAAAATATAAAAGAGGTATAAAAAAGAACTTATTTCAAGCTTTGTTATAATAAAATTATTTTTATTAATTGTTTTATCTTTTATAGAGGTATTTTATTCATATTTTATTTTACTTTTAGGGTAAATATCACAGAGCCATTTTGAGAATGCATAAGCTTTTAAGTCCTAATTCTTCATTGTCTTTCGCTCCTTATCAATAAATTAAGCTTTATAGAAGATATTTTGAATGCTTTAGAAAACTTACTAAGAGATATTTTTCTCAAGTTGGAATGACTAAGTCTCAACTTTCTAACATGGAAAAAATGTGTGAAAGAGGAACTTATCTTTTGGATAATTGGTATAACGTATTAAATGACTTGATTGCCTAGAAAAACGAAGTTTAACAAGAGTCTTTTGATGAAACCTTGGATAATAATGCATTACAAGCGACTGATAGATCATATAATACCTTTTCTTAAATAAACAGCTTAAGAAATTTAGAATAATAGGCAATAATGTAAGTTTAAAACGAAAAGCGTTTAGCATAAAACCCAACTGACCATCCTACCTCTACAATAGCTCTTTCGTAAAAAAAGAATTCTTTAAATAGAATTAGAGAAGTTGATGATGAAGAATCTGATGCAAACAGTCCTAATGGATCTATTGTAAAAATTAGAGATTTGTCTCCAGAACACAATCAAAAATTGATTTAAGAAAAAATGGAAAGAATATTTGAAAAGAAACAAAACCTTAAAATTTTAAAGCAAAGTAAATATTATTGAAAATCATAAGCTTAATTCATTAAAAACTATTAGGTTCTAATTTGACTCAATAGCATTAAAATATAATTTTACTGACTCTTTAATTAATTCTCATCCATCCAAAATTTATTTATTTATTTATTGATGTGATTTTCTTTGTAAAATAAAATTATATAGTTAATTTCCATTTCAGCGAATTCTTTAAGGCGAATTTTTTAACTATCTAAGTTTGGGTTAAATATGGTAAAAAGACAGAAAACCATTCTATATATTCCTCTGCTTTGTTTAAAGCTACTCAACTTATAGATAAATTAGAGCTAACTAAAGTAACAAAAATAAATTTTAAATGAAATTTGAAATATAATTTTTTAAAAATAAGGATCAAGATTTGATCCATTGCTTTGCTAAAGTCTATATAGAAATAGGAAATTGCTATTTATAGCAAGGATCTATGAAGGAGTGTGTTAAAAATTATGAAAAGGGACTACAATTTCTCCAAAAAGAGATGCTTATGAGAAGTAGTGGAGAAAATATACAAAAACTGTTAAAGATGAGTGTAAAAAATAGAAAGAAAGAATAAGATAAGCTTCAGGATAATGTAATTAATTTTAGCATATTTGAATGCTTTTATTTAAAATTAATATAAAATAAAAGCTATTGGCTACAGTATGTCTATTGTACAATATCAGTATAGCTGAAGAGTACTAGGAAAATATTTCTAGGGTTTTAGAATCTTTGAATTTAGCTGAATGGTTGTCATCAATTTATTTGAATGGCTTTTCAGAAATTCAAGACTTAATTTTTAAAGCAAACGATGAAGCTAAGTCAAAAGTATAAAATTTATTTCAATATTTATTTACTGAATGTTTATTTCACTATTGCATATTGATTTTAACATAATAAAATAATTAATATTTGATAGTATAAAGTTTTAGTTATTGAAGAAGGAGAGATTCATATTATAATGGATGAAGCTCTGGGAATAAGAGAATAAAAAAGAAAGACAAACGAGTTAAATTAAAGTGAGAAAGAAGATTTTTATTCTTATTACAGTTAAATATTATATGATAAGTATAATATCAAAGAATTAAACTAATCACTGTTTATTACTGTTCCTAAGCAATAAAATTTTTTAAATATGACTACATCTATTGTTTCCGAAATAAATTAGGGTAATCAAAATGGCAGTTTCACAAATTTTCCTTCTGCTATAAATAACTCTTAGAACTTACCTCTTAAAGTTAGTGCGTTTCATAATAGCAACAACAATAGCAACATCGTATCAAATAACAATATATAAATGGCTAAAAAGAATATCTCTGTAAATTCTAGCAGTAGCTTAAATTAGTAGGGAAGTACTATGATATCAAGTAATATAAAGTCTAGATAGTTCATTCTAGATGAAACTCCTAATAAATATAAAAGTAACTTTTTATATATCTTTAATTTACTTAAATTTTAAATATTATAAAGTTGATCCTTAATATAAAACAAACAATCCTAGAATTAGAGAGTTTAATTCTACAGGAAGTAAGAGAAATACTACTTTGTCTTTAATACATAATACATACACACCTTAAAATTAAAACCAAAATATGTCAATGTTAAATTTAAACTAAAGTCAGAAGTAGTCAAGGGCAAGCATAAGCCACTCTCATAGGACCTCAAATTAAAATGGACTTTCAAGTATAAACTCTTCTCCATAATAACAATACTAATTTGTTCCTTTTGATCTGCAATAGAAGTTGCAATCAGAGAATAACATCACTAAATCTGAAATATTAAGAAATGTAGATGTTACTTATACTCCAAACCATAAGAGAGAAAGAGTTCATTAAGTTCGTTCAATGACAGCCATAGGTATTGTAACTACTCCTTAATCTATAAAACACTCTCCAACTAAATAAGAAGCTAGGAGAACAACTCCCTAACCATATTAACCAAAGTTACTAACAACAAGCAAATGTAAAAACAACATTTTTTTAATTAAAATTTTTGAAATTATTTCAAAAATAAATTTCTTTATTTTTAAAAAAGATTTTAATGAAAGTAACATGATTTATTACAGTTAATTGGAAAACAAAGAATAGCTATTAGATAAATAAAAAACTGATGAGGAAAAAAAATAATAAGTTAGAAACTAGCTTTATCATTAACCTCAGATTGTTTAAAATCTTGACTACTACTTTAGAGACAAAATAAATGAAAAATTTTAATAATAAAATGAGAGAAAAGGAATTAATTTGGAATACGAATTGTAATCTTTTTTAAATAAAAGCTAACATTTCTAAATATTTTTACTAAAAGTGTTTAAAAGGGAATAAATATTGTTATGAAGGAAGAAAATTTTGATAAAGATGAGTTTTCAAATGCATTTAAACTGTTGAAGTTGAAAAAATAAAAGTAAAAGCTTCGTGAGGGAGAAGAGGCTTTCGATAAAAAAGAACCACACGAGATTAAGATTACGACCAACTAATTCTTGTAAAATGAAATAGATGTAAATTACCATAAAGAAAATAAGAATAATTATATATATTTATAATTTTAAAATTAGTACTATGAAATGAAGCAAAATTTGAAGTAAGAATTAACAAATTAGAAGGCTGCTTAAAAAGGTAATCAATAGTACTTGTTTGAATTCATTTAAAATATTTTTTTTTTATGAAGAACTTGAAAATCAGAGACTTGCCAAGAATTTAATTAAAGAAGATGATACAGAAGATAATAAAATTAACTTGAGATAGGTTTTAGTTAACAAGAAGAACTCAGTTGTGAGCTTAAAAAATGTTAAAGAAGCTTTATCTAGAAATGGAGGTTCTGATAGCAAAACCTCCCATATAACTTCAATTAAATCTAAAATTGGCTTATCTAGAGTAGATCTTGAAAAGCAACAAGGATTAACTCCTTAATAAATTGCTAAAAAAGTATTTAATTGATTTACGTAAAGAAAAATTAATTTAATTATAAATAAATAATAGGCTATTAATGCTGAAATAGAATAAATTGATAATAAAATGAGAAGTGAGAAAAAGGAAATCAACGAATTATCCACTCCTTTTGAAAGAAGATTTGTGAATGAAGAAAATCTAAACAAAGGAAATGCAAGCCCATACTTTACTAGAAATAATTCACTTTAAAACAGTCCTCAGAATAAAAATATCAGCTAAAATTAATCTTATTAGCATAGCAGGTAAATATTGTTTGTATAAAAGAGACTTAATAAATTACTAAATAAAAAATATTTTAATTAATTTTTTTAAATTTAATAATTGTTTTTGAAAATAAGATCAAATAGCAGAAGTAGAAAGTTGAAGTTTTTAGATAATTACTAAGACATTTCAAAAAGTACACAGCTAATTTCTGTCAAGAGAGATGTGAAAAAGGCTACAACTTTTATAGATTTAGCTTTTGGGTCTTATAAATTACAGAAACTTGGTATGGAGAGAAACAAACTATCAAGTTAAGATGGTACAGGATCGAAATAACCTTCGCCTGCTTCAAAAATTGCTCAAACACTGCACAAATCGTTGAGAAAATTAATGAAATTGAAAACATCTGAGTTGTAAGACTAAAAAAGCAATTGATATAAAAAATCTAAAAAGTACTTAATATATACTTCTATATATTATTAATGGAATTGCTTTAATTGATTAAAAAAAACTGTAAAGAAGTTGATGACAATAAACTCAAATGCTGATATAAATTTTACAATATTAATTTTATTTTATATTATTAAAAGTTTTACTTATTTCATATAGTTAATTATTCTAAAATTCAAGCTATTATTCTTTTAAAATAATATTTTCATCAAAATATCATTTTCTTCAAAAAGATTTATTTATTTATAAATTAAATTGCAAATCGTTGTGATTCCTTTTTCAACTATCTAATATATTTTAATAAGTTTACTGCTCTTTTAGTATTAATATTATGTACTTCAAGCTAAAATATATTCACTTCTCAAAGAGTTAGTGAGCTAGATGTAGTTTTTATAATGATTATTTAAGATATTTGAGTTATTAACTTCTATTTACAGCATTCATCTAACTTAAGGCTTTAATTACTTACTGGCTATTTTAGATGGGTATGATAGATATAGAGAGATTTATACAAAAATAAAGTCCAATTTTTCTTTTTTGAAATGAAATTATAAGTAACTTAGTTTTATATATTGAGAGATGAAAGTTTCTTAAATTATTATTATCTAAACTTTAGCTAATAAGTGCCTAATGAATGATTTAAGAAAAAATATTTGCATTTATTTATCAAATAATATTCAGAAACATTTCATAGTTTGGTATTTTTAATTGAATTTGGTCTCTTCAGAATTTGACTTGGAAAGATAAATATTATTTAGAGTGTAAATAATCAGTAAAGAGAGAAAGACCACCTATGATGGCAGCACCACCTAAAGTACCTCTTAAGAATCCTAAACCACCACTACCAGTAGTGAAGATCAAACCAGTAATAGAACCAATAGTAAGATTCTTTTAGAAATCTGTAAGATCTTCAAATTGATCTTCAAAAAAGAAATTCATACCAGTGCCGATGCCGTAGTAAAGAAAACCTAATATTTAAAGTGACATTTTATATACTATGCTGAAAGGAAAACTAAATCAAATGTAATTAATATGAATCTAATTATTTCATTCAAAAACTATAACTATTTCCATATAAATTAATATGTAAATAATTACCAGCGCCTGCAGCCTTTTAGCCAAATGTGGATTGATTCTTTCCTAAACTATTAAAGAAGTTGTTTAATAAGAGCTTCTTTGGTAAAGAAAAGTTGGTTGGGAAACCTTCAACAAAACCTTTAACAAGACCAACTGAGCTAGCTTTATTATTAAAAGAATTTTATTAATGAAGTAAAACATAATCATCTGCAGTTAGAATAAATAAACAGATGAACGTATCTTTAACTGATTAATAATATAATACCTAGTAAATAAGAAATACCAACTGTAAAACACAAATCAGAACCAAAATTATATCCTGAGTACTTTTCGAAATCATCATGAGCATGAGCTGATTTCTTGTGATGCTTTTTACTATCTTCAATAACAAAAGTATCTTAATCTGACATTTTTTCTTTTTTAAATTTATGATGCTATTTTTTTTGTTTGAAAGAGTATTTGCAAATATTAAATTTTTTATTAAATCAATTAATATAATTTTTAGATTTTTTTTGAAATGCAATATGAGGATATAAAAATCCAGAACCTTTTTTAATTTATATTAATTAATATTGATTAAGCGAGTGATAAAATTTAGATAATAAATGAACAGATTGATTATTAATCAATTGGTTAAATATAAACAGATTAACTTTTCTCTTCTTTTAAATTTAATTCGCTTTCTATTTTGCTAATAGAAATTTCTTTTTATGATATTTAGTTTTAAACTACTCTCTATAAATATCTGTTATGTCTTTTATTGTTTCTTATTTTTTCTATCAAAAATTAACTCCTGATAACGAACCTTCTTAGATATTTTTATCATTTTTACACTACTTCCATTTTTTCTAAAATATTCTAGATATATTCACTGAATTAAATTGTAATAAACGCTCTTTATCAATTTATAAAATTAAATTATACTATGATAACCTCTCTCTAAGTCAAAGATATTTAATCAAAAAAAATTAGTTTCATTTTAAACATGTTAGTAAAAATATATTTTATTTCTTTCTTTTAAGATTTTAAAACTATATTCATTTTACATCATAGTTTATTGAAAAAATTTCTTTTATTCTGGAAATTTTTATAAAATTTTTAAGATAAAAAACCACAAAAATTAAATTAAAATTGAAAACACATATAAATATGTTATTTAAAATATTATAATAGGTCTTAGTATAAGTTTAGAGGAGCTTCACTTGCTTAACATTTCACTTAATTTTTTATATTTAGCTATTTCTTCATTTAAAGTAGAGTTGTTGCTTTAATGTGCTACATTTCCATATTTCATTATATATTAAATTAGCTATCTTTTTGTTTCTGAATCTTAAATTAACTTTTGAAGGGTATGAGCAACCATATCTTGCAATTACTTATTGTTTTTGAAAAGCAAAAATGGAGCTTAATTTCAATTTAAAAGAAATAATTAAATTAAATAAATTTATGAAATATTTTTTTTGTTACCTAATTTTTCAACTAGCTTTACAATTTACTCTAAAGCATCATGAATAACTTCTTCTTAATTTAATATGAAGTAGCAAATTGCTATACAATATTTTTCATAATCAAGGACCTTATTAGCAGGAAGATTAGGAGGATTTTGCAATTCAGAAGTTTTAGGGAGTAGCTTTGCTAAGGCCAGTAAAACTGGTTGCTCAAATACTCTATGATTTCCTTATTTTACGAAAAATACCTTTTTGGAATATTTTTAATGGTCAACCTAATGATATTGTTAAATTTTTAAACTAATTTACCTCTTTCAAATAGTTTAAGTTATGAGCTAGTTTTGCTGTTATTACCAAGAAGCCATCAGGTAATTCAGCAATGTTTTTCAGAGCTTATTTAACATCAACTCTTAAATTTTCGTCTTTGCTATCTAACAAAGCTATTAATTTCTATGAAAAAATATTTTAAAAATAATTAATTTCTTATTAAAAATCAAATAATAAAAATAATTTTGTTCAAAATTGATAAAAAAATAATATCTAAATTAATTAATTTAGTCATTTTTAATATTAAGTATATATTTATTCTAATTTGAACAAAAAATTATATATCTTATTATTTTAAAAATTTACAAATTTTATTTAAATAATATTTACTCTAATTAAATTATCGTCATCAACATAAGTGCATTACTTTTTACCATCTAAATGTATTGAGCAATTCATAATTAAAACAACTGAGTATTTTTTTTCTTCGTTTATGGGAGAGTCTAAGAAATTGTTAGCTGTGTTAATAACCTATGGAAGTAAAAAAAATTAAAATAAAAAAGTAAAAAAATGTTAATTCATACCTTTAATTCAATGCCTTCTTCTTTGCCCTAAGTGTTAACACATATTTTTGCTAAGCAATCTAAACATCTATTTATTTATTATAAATTAAAATCAAATTATTCCTTTTTATTTTTAAAATTACAGGTAATTAATTCTTAAACTCCATTATCTGTCATAATAGGTGTCATCTTCGTTTCTTAAAATTTTGTTAAGACGAGCTACTATTCCTGTTTTTACAAAGAACACAATACCATTATCATACTAAAGAATATTTAAGAAGCCTTCAAGAAGCATAATAATGAACTTAGCTTCTTCTAATTTTGGTTATTCAGTGTATTTTAAAAAGGATTCTACCATATATTAAATAATTTTTGATTAAGCTAATCTATCGACACCATCTCTTCCTGTTAAGAATCTGCATAAAGCCCAAGCATTAGCTTCTCTAATATTTGAAAAATATTTATATTTATTAGATTAATATTTTTACTGCTTAAATAAAATAAATCGCCTAAAGGTATTTCTTTTCTTATTAATTTAGTTTCAATTTTATCGTGCGATACTTACTTACCTTGCTTTTAAATTTTCATCAAAAAGGAGGTTTTTAAATCCTTCATATGTTAAATCATCAACTATTTATCTTCCTCTCATAATTGAGACCAAAGAGCCTAGTAAAAGTACAGCTTCTCTTCTTATTTCAACAATTTTGTGGTGTAAAAATGCTGATGCAATACTAATTAAACCTTATGATATCATTTAATCTTTCATCTCTTAATGCGATACCATCTCATTTAAAGTTATTAAGGCATCTCTGTACTTAAATTCCTCAATTTCTGGCATCAATAAAATTTCAATTAATTTTGGGATACTCCTATCAAAAACAGCATGATAAACCTTTATAAATCATTTAATTTTTATTAATGAATTTTCAAATCCTATATCTATGTTCAACTTACTTCAGTATTATCATAACGATCGTTAAAATCTGCTTCGAGATATGGATATCTATCCTATAGATGCTCAGAAACAACGTGAAGCTTATATGATTGCATTATCTTTTTTATTTGCCCTAATAAAATGTAAAAACTTCTTGCTTGATTGCAAATGATAAAAAGTTACTTAGAGTTGTAATTCTTAATTATTTTACAAAAATTTAATAATTAAATGAAAGCAATTTATAAAAAAGCTAATTTAAGAAAATAAACGTTGTATTTCATCAACTATCTCAAATCTTAATAATGTAAATTATTTGTATGATAAACAAATTCAACTATTTATGATTTTACTTATTAAAAATATAATAAAAAAAATTAAGTAAATTAAAATTTTTGATAAGCAAATAATTTTAAAAAACATAGATTTTTAGTTAATAAATTTTCTAAGAAAAAAATTTGAATTAAAAATACTATTTTAATAAGAAATAAATTAAAAAAAGTAGATAACTTGAAAAATTTAATAAATTTTAGTAAAAAAAAATTAAAAATATTAAATATATCAATGATAATAAGTACTAAATATAAATTAATTAGTTCATTGGTAGAAATAATTATTAATAGTTATGAGTAATAAGTGTACATAATTTAATAGTATATTATGTTTTGTTTAACTAAATTCTGTTTTAATTAATTAATAGAAGATTGATAGATAGCTAGAAAATAATTTATAGAACTTAATAAATTACAAATTATAAAATTTGCTTAAAATAGCTTTATTTATTTCAGTAAAATCAGTAAAAGTGCAAATAAAATTATTATAAAGGAATATTTAATGATAAAAAACACGCAAGAACATCCTAATATGGATTACTTTTCCTAAAAAAAGATAAAAAACCAAGCAAATATGAGTGTTGGATAATCATCCTAGATTTAAGAATTGCTTAATTCCTAAACTTCTCCTAGCTAGTATAAAACTAAAATGATTAACAATACCTAGAGAATAGAAGGTAAAACCTTTAGGCCATCAAATATTTAGAATGATAATAAATTCTACTCTTCAAGGTTTAATTTTAATTAAAGAAAGTTCTCAGAAGGTTATGACTCTAGTAGACTTTATTAAAATAGCCCAAATAGGTTATTTCATTAAAATGATGCTAAATAACATATGAAAACTCATGCTTCAAAGATGTTTCAATAAGATACATCCAAGTAGTAATTGCACATAACTTAAAGAGATTAAAATGAAATAAATTCTCCAAAATCTATTTTCAGCTATGTTTCTAACTAAGAAAATAATTAAAAAACATAACAAAAAATAAACTCAAAGATAGTCAAACAATTAAGAGATGCTATAAAAAGAACCAAATAAAATTAAATGGAAGAGTAGCTAAACCTAGACGAATAAAGTATACATTTTTTATTATTTTTATTAAATAAAATAATAATAAAATAATTTCTATTAAAAGAATAGCTTGAAAAAAAAATTAAAAAAGAGCTACTTCCTTAAATCCTAAAAATTCAGGAATTAAATTTGGAAAGTGATGATAAAGTTGTAAACAATTACATTTAGCAAACAACAGGATTTAAAGTTAAAAAAAAAAATTAATTTAATTCTTTTGATTTCTAAAAATAATTTTCAATAAATGAAGAAGACAATAAAATAGATAAGAACATTAAATACTAAAAGCAAAACATAAGTATAGAGTTGCTGATGATATTAAAATTCATTCAAAATAGGCAAGAATACCTGTAGACTCTTAAATACATGAATAAAGATCAGGCAATAGACAGTAAATTATTTACAAAAAATCATATTAATACTTAATAATATAAAAAATACACAAAAAATGCATTCTACTTATTTAAAATAAATTTGTTTAAAATTAGAGTTGTGTGACTTGCTTAAACTAGCAACTGAGTTAGATGATATTGATTTATTCTTAGATGTAATGGATATGATGGTTTAAACTTGCATCATGTTTTCAGATTATAGACTAGCTCTAATATTTCTCACCACTATAGTATTTAAATTTATTTGAAATTATTTGAATATAAATTATTCTCAAAATTAGAAATCAACTTGTGAGTTAACTCATAATGTGGTCAAAAAAATTGCTCTTCATAGAAACTACTCATAAGTTTGTAAAAGGTTAGGATTTTATGAAGAAAGTTTAAGATTTCTTAAAAAAGCACTGTAATATATTTGGTTTGTAGATGATAAAGATTAAGAAGTCTAATTGTATGATGATTTAGGTTTAGTATTTTTTCATTTAGTTTAATTAGAGAAAGCTAAGACATTTCATGAAAAGTAATTCACACTTAATTAATTACTTATCACTTCATTAGATTTTATAAATATTTATATAGATCAGTTTAAAGCTTTAATGAGCCTATTGACAATATCCTTAGAGAAATGAGCTCAAGAAATATTTTAAAATTTATAAATAGCTTTCCTCTATCAAAAAATTTGGATAATACAGTACTTCTCAAGCTCAATTATTTCCCTTTCAAAATAATAAAAAGAGGTAATAAAATAAATAAATAAATTAATTAATTTATCAAACTAATTTATAAAAAAAAATAATTTTAGATTTAATAGATGGAAGTATAGAAGCACATATTGAGAATAATTATTTGAAGAAAAATAATTTGAAATTAGTTAAAAATCTTAGTCATTTAAATTCTGGATTAAGTGAAATATATTTAATACAATAAGTACTTTAATCAAATGAGTTTTTTAATGAAATATCTACACCTCTATGTAATATAAATAATTTTAATAAAAATTAATTAAACTGATTATAATATTTATACCAGCTAAACCTCTTGAATTTTCTCCTTTGGAATTTATAAGAATGAAAAAGGTTAATGACCATTTTGTTTGCGTTGAAGAAAAAGAATTAAAAAAAGGCAAGGCTGAACCTAAATTTGTAAATTTTATTTATCTATTGATATCATTAAATTATTTTTTTGATAATTAGATTTTCCCTAAATAATTTAAAAAAACTCAAAATACAACATTCTATTTGGATGAAGATAAGAAAAAAATGGGATTAGAAGATAAAATTAAATTTAGAATGAAACAACTTGATTAAGATTTAAAGAAAAAAAACAAAATTTAAACAGCATCTGCAGAGTCTGTAATAATTAGGAAAGAAAACTTAGAGGCTATAAATATAGGCCATTTGACTACTAACAGGAATGCTGAAGCTTTTACATAAGCAGTTTGTATAAACTATTAGCTGCCAAACAAATTTTATGATAAAATGATTTCTATTTAATACAACAAACATAATAATTAATTTCATTAATAAAATGTAAGCTGAATTAAATTTAAAATATAAAAATATAAATTTTTAATTTATTATAAATTTATTTCATCAAATTCTAAAAATTAATTTTAGCAAATTTTATCACTAAATTTTATCATATTAATAAATAAATAAAATAATATATTAGGAATAAATAAATAGATTTAATTAAAGTAAAACTGTTTCTATTTAATTTAATTATTCCTTTATTATTTTTATATATACAAATTATTATTGTAAAATTTTAAGCAAATCCTTAAATATTTAATAAATTATGTATGAATGATAAATATATTTGCTGGAAATAAATTAGTTAAAACAATTTTAATAAATTTGTAATGAAAAAGTTGTAAAGTAATTTAATACATACTCTTATTAATTTATTTCTTTTTAATTATTAATTTTTGACTTTTTTAAAAACAATTATTCTAAAAAATAAAATAACAATTTATACTTCTACTTTGTAATATCAATTATAGTATATATGTATTAAAAAGCTGACTAAAGTTTTTGTAATATTATTAGATCCATAGACATATTTGGACACCCCATTTAAATTAACTTTAACTAAAATAGTAAATACAAAACAAAGTGTGGAGGTTTTGTGACATTAGTTTTACTAACCTTTATAACTGCAATCTCTATTTAAATTATTATAGAAATAGTTTAAAAGCAGAACCCATAAATAGTTTAAAGAGATTAGATTAAAGTTCCTGAAAGAGTTAATTTAAATAGGAATAACTTTATATTTGCTCTCGGTCTCTTGGATGAAAATTAAAATCCTTTTATGGATGAAGAAATTTATAAAGTAACTGCCTAATTTACTTATAAAGAGCCTGTATAAAACAATGATGGGACTGTATCGTATTCTTTTATAACCTAAAATATAAGAATAGGGGCTTGTGATGAAGACTTATTTGGTATAATTGAGCTTTAGAAGTATTACACTGAAATTTAAAATTACAAGTAACTTTACTGCTTATTAGATATAGATTAACTTTATTTGGAAGGCCAGTTTGAGGCTAATGAGTTTTCTACAATTTAAATTTACATAAATCCTTGTTTTGATAATGGATGCAAAGATAAAGATTATGTTATTAATAAAATAAAACATAGCATATTCTAAGTTTATTTTTCAAATAATCTTGTTAAGCCTTTTGATTTTAACAACCCTTTCGAGCCGTTTAGTGAAAGCGCGTATTATTATGTGAACTTAAATTAATTATAAATTATTTAATTTACTTATATGAACACTTATGTAATTGATGATCTTGGATTGATAACTTCCTCAATTAAGTAATAGAAATAGCTTATTTACTCGTAAAATATCTAATCAACTAATTCAGATATTTCTAAAGGTATTTTTCAAATAGGTATTTATTTAGAAAAAAATAAAGAATAATATGTAAATAGGTCATATACCAAAGTTATTTCTGCTATTTCTTAAATTGGTGGAATATATAATGTGATCTTTTTTATTGGATGCATATTAACTTAACCTTATTCATTTCTAGAGTTTAAGAGAAGTCTTATTAATAAAACTTTCACTTTCGACTTCTAAGAGCTTTAATCTACAAAAAAAATATGTCAAGAATAAAATACAGCTTTTTTACATACAGAAAAAAAATAATTTGATTGTTTTAAATATATTAAAAATAAAATTAAACCATCTAAGAAATTTAAAAAAAGCAGAAAATAGTTAGATAAAAATGATGGAGATTAAATTTAAAACTAACAAATTAAAAATATTGAAAAGCTAAGTAGTTTTCAATAAGAATATTCTGTACAAAACTCAAAATCGAAAGGCTAAATATTTGAAAAAGTGAAAAAAGGAATAAATTATATTTCAGATTTTACAATTAGTTCGTATGATTATATTTTATTTTATTTAAAATGCTTTAAATCTAGTGAACTTTACAACTTTTTGAGTTACAGCACTAACAAAATAACAGAACTCACAGATATAGAATTTATTTTAAATAAACTTATTGAGCTTGAAAAGTTAAAACACCTTCTTTTAAACTAATAATAACTTAAACTGTTTGACTATATCCCTAAGCCTAAGATAACTAAAGATGTCATAAAAATAAATTCGATGTAATTCATTTCAAATTTTTATTCAATACTTCATTTTAAGAACCATTCATATTTCATAAAGTTGCCAATCTTCACAATAGAAAGAAGAAGAAAATCCTCCAGTTAAGAATAAAAAAATTGAGTTCTAAGAGTTTAACTTATTAGCTACATTAAACAAAACAAAGTGTGAAATAGATATGGAAGGATAAATAGCATACTATTAAATTAGCAAGTGTTAAAAAAAGCTATCTAAATTAGATACAAAACTTTTATCGTTTTTAGGTTAAGATACATAATAAATGCTAAGTAAGTAAATAAAAACTCCGATTTTGAATAATATTGAAGAGTAAACATAAAACTCTCCTGAAGATATTCTAGGCATAGGAAATAGTTCAAGCATAAATTTTAATTTATTATCATTTAACTAATAACCTTAAAATAAAAGCTTGCAACTTAAACATGAAAATATCTAAGAATAAAGTTTAGAAGAATAGAAAGTTCATTCTTCAAAAATATAATAGGTGAGTAGAAATATTCTTACTGAAGAATTTAATAAAAATTTATCATCTAATAAGAAATAATCATTATTTACAAAGAAGAATAATGATTGATTAAAACCATTCAAGTTTTCGATTAAAATTTGTAAAGTATCTATCTTGTTATTTATTTAAAGTTTTAATTTTATTTATTTTGAACATTTTTTATTAACAAAATTTGCTAACTTTGATTTTATGACACTTTATACATTTGAAAATTTTTAAAATCAATTAAAAGAACTTAAATTCATGGACTTTAAAAAAAATTATCAAACAATAGATAACCTAAATTAAATAAATAAAGGAAAATTTTGAAAAAGTTTTATTAGATTTATAAAAGTTAAATACAAAACATAAATAAATAAATTTTGAGAATTCACATATTTTATTTAAAGTTTGTTAGTATTTTTATTATTATTTAAAAGTTTCACCTTCTATCAAAATGTATTTAGAGAGGATTGAGGGGTTATGGAGAGAATTTAAAGTCTAAGATTAATTTGTATCCTTCATTTATTTTAAAATTAAAATTTTTTATCATAGAATTTAAAATAATTCTTGCTTCTATCAAGGCTAAATGCTATCCAATACAATTTCTTTAACCTGCACTAAATGGAAGATATGTAAAAGGATGCAAAGATTTATTTTCCTTAGAGTCTAACCACCTTTATGGATTATATGTGTGTGGATCAGAATAGAAGCGAGAATCTCTATGAACTGCTTTCATATATACATTTACAATTACACCTTTTTCGATTTTAATATCTTCAAGATAATGTTCCTTAACAGCCTTTTTTAAATGAAAATGATTTAATAAATATTAAATAAATTTTTAATAATACGATTCTATCCAATAGACTGTTGCCAGGACCTTAATATCTAAGTGTTTCTTTTATAGTAGCATTTAAATATGGTAAGTTAGAAAGTGCTTCAGCAGAATAATCTGTGTTTTAATCTATTTCTTACTATAACTTTTACTGCACCTCTTTATTTTGAGTAAGATAATATATTGTCATTCCTACTAAATTACTTGTGGTCTCAGTGCCTGCGAGGAAAAAATTTAAAAAATACTTGAGCAAGTCATCTAAATCAATTTTGTCAATTTCTCCATTCTAAATAAATAAACTTAATATGCAAGTTTATTTTATATTTCCTGTTTATTCAAACTCTTTTCTATATATTTCTATTTTTTATTTTAGTATTACTCTCAAATAGTTTTTAAACTCTTGCATAAAATCTTCAACTTCTTTATGCTATTTAAAGTATCCTTTTTATGTATATTTAGCACCAAATAAAATATATCCAATTTCCCCCATTTAACCACATAAGCAGTTTAAAATATATGAAAGAGCATGAGGAAGCTTCATATTTCTGAATGATAGATTTTCAAGTGTATCACCCAAAAAAGATAAAAGTATTACTTAGCCAGTAATTTCACTAGAAAAAGCTATAGGATCGATGTCCTTAAAGTTATTAGCTTGAATTAAAGAATTAATCTTGTTGTCAGTAATTTTGGTTATCTAAGAGCTTAAATTCTGTAAATATTCAAAATTAAAAGCTGGTGCAAATTATTTTCTAAAATTTCTATGAAGTTTTTGATCTTCCTCTTCTGTTCCGAAAAGTCTGTATAAATTTGACATAAAAAAATGATCCATGTGATAATTTTCAGATTTTTAATAAAACTATTTTATCAAATCTGGATCAACTAAATTGATTTTGACAGAAGTCCCTATTTTATTATTAAAATAAATTTAATTACTAATAATTACATTTTTTAATTAATATAAGTTACCCATGTTACTAACTATTATCCTATTATCTTCAGGCTTTCTTTTGTCAAAATAATGCTTGAATGAGTATTCGCAGTCTTGATGCTTTTATAAATTTTGATAGTATTCAGCAGCTTCTCCAAAAAGTGGGAAAAAATAACCATCACCATATTTTTTATATTTTCTATAAAGAGAATAAGGTTTCACTAGGTATTTATACAAGATACTCATTAAAATTAGTGTTATGATGATATAGATCATTCTTTTATTTTCTATTTTTTTAAATTATTTATTTACTAATTAATTATTTTTTATTAAAATTTTTATGTCTTTTTAAAGACTCACTATGAAGAAATAGAAAAAATTTGGTGTTTCTTTAGAATTTCTTAACTCGTCAAAATATATTTGGAATAATTTCTAAAATTATTTTTTTTATTTTCAAATAAATTCCACATATTAACATTCATTTATTTTTCTAAAAATAAATAATTTAAATACTTTTTTTGGATTTTTAGCTAAAAATAGTTCGAGTAAAAGCGAATCAACGAATCAGAATTAATCATACAAAATTTTATTTACATAATTTCAAATAACAATAATAAAAGAAAACAAGTTCACTTTTCAAATTATTTTTTAAATTATTTATTTTGTAATTAATAGTTATTTTTCATCCAAATTACTTTGCTTTACATTTTAATCGATGATTAAAATCACTTCTTGAATTATTCTTTAAAAAACATGTTAAATTTATTTAAAGTATTGAGTTAGTTTAAAATAATAAAAAAATAACCAGTAGTTGTATAATTTTTTAATTAAATATTGAAAAAATAAAAGAATTTATATTATGAATAGTATTAAAATTAACTTCTATATTTTACCTTTTCTCTCAATTAACACAATTTGAAGTACGTATTCGTTAAATAAATAATTAAAACTTCAACAACAACTACATACAATCCTAAATACTAAAATTTGATATTATTAGAATAAATAATAAAAGTTATATTATATTTTAAAACTCTTTATTCATTAAGCTATAAAATTTTATATCTTAAAACAAAAAAAATTTGAAAAACAATATAATAAATATTTTTATAAGAAATAGAAAAAATATTAATTGATTGACTTTAAATAAATTTAATGAACAGAAAAAGTCTGATATTTATTATTGATACAGTTTCAATTAAGATATTTATGAAAATTAAAAACTCTCTTAACAATAATAATAAAATTATTATTATTCCCAATTAATATTAATACCCTCTTAATTTTTCATTAAATTTTAATTAAAAATCCTCTAATTATAAATAAATGTATGGGAGGATACATTTTTCTCAAAATTTAGAATATAATAACTTGCAAATTTTTCTACTTTATGATTTTGTGATTAGAAGGATATTCTTTTCTATTTATTTTTTTTAAATATATTCTTTTAAATTAATATTTTAATTGATTTTATTTATTAATTTATGTTTTTATATTAAAAATATCTTTTTTTAATTGAGTTAATCTAAATATAAAATAAAAATTTATGTAATAATAGAAAAAATTATTTTTATTTAAAATTATATAAGCTATAAAACAGTTTATAACATAAATTTCAGTTGTCACTTCAAAATAAAATATTTAACATTTTATTTAAAATCGCTTTTATGGTAGAAGTTAGAAAATGATTAGGTTACAAAATCAAATGTTAACATCTCTCACCTAATAAATATTATCTTGTTCAAGATATTGATGGTCTGATTACTAATTTTTGTTAATAATTTCATAATCATTAGTTTTTGCTAAATTATTAGGTATTTGATTGATTTTTTAATACTTTGTCAAAGCTATCATAAGTAATATAATTAGAATAGCATTACTTGCAAAGAATATTTCTCCCATTAAAAAAGGAAGTAATTTATGTGCTTAGTCGTTAACAAGTCTGAAGGAAAATATTTCTTAAACGAAAAAAAACTTATAGAGAAATAACAAATAAATGTAAACGTAATCAAGAATGAGTGTTAACCTATAAAAATTAGCGGATTGTTTCAAAGAAGCATCTATTTATTACTATTTCTATTCTAAATGCTTATTTTTATTTTATAAGGAGTTATTTTCAAAGATTATATCACTGATTGAGTTAATGTATTCAGCTTTAGCAAAAACAGGATAGATAGCTAATGTATATAATTACCATGTTATACTGTTAATTGTTATGAATATTATTGCATATTTTTCAACATATTCTCCCATTCCAATATATCCTGCTTTTATCTACAAATTTCCAAATCCATACCTGTGGTCTGTAACAAAAAAGAAAAAGAAAGAAACAACGAATAATACCAATGCCTATAAGAAAGAGTGCTTTTGGTTAATAGCATTCAAATATTTTCTATAAAAGAACACGAAACTGAAGAAGAGTAGAGTGACATAGAATGATTTTTATCCAATGAAGATGAAGTTTAACGATATGAAATTTAATAGGAAAAGTAATATCTTGCCTTAACATGTTAATTTGATATCCTTTACAGTATCTTTTTCACATAAAGCTGGCGATTAATCCCATACCAATTTTTTTAACAAAAAGTAAGTTTAGTAGCAGAATAAAATCAATTGCATTCTCGGTAGATAAACTAAAATGAAATCAGATGAACTTATTGAAGGAACTATATCAGTTACTGAAATAAATATAAAACTTAAAGTATATTAAATTTAAAAAAGAAGTTTGTATCTTTTCAGTAGAGGCCCATTATTACTAAAATAAGGGAATTGGATAAAAATTAGAGAATTTAGAAGCATATATCCTATAGCTGCAGGTAATATAATAGATACTACAGTGGAGTTAAGAATAGTTCTTAAAGTATGAAATTCATAGTATCCATCAGGGAAATAGTCCATATACTTTGGAATAGTGTAGGTGCTCGGCGAGGTTATTGAATATTGTGAGAGTAAAACTATAGCAAATAAAATAATATTATACTTAAATCCTCTAAAACAGTATAGTAAGCAGTATTATATTAGCGTAGTTATTACTATTTTAAATAAACATGCATCTTAACTATCTAAGTAATCAGTCTCATATCTGATTTCGAAGTAATTATTAAATATTTAAGCAAATATTAATATATTTCTACTAAATATGTATCGTGTAAATATCTTTTTAATGCTCGTTCTTGAAATTATATTTACTAAAATGAGAGCTGCACAAGTATAGATCAGCAAATTTACTAAAATAAATTATTTTAGTAATAATAGTACACAAGATACAAATCCCAAAGTAAATATTATTAATAAAAACTTGGATTTAGGAGAACTATCCTAGTTTTTTGTAGTAGATATCAAATTAATTTAATCTATTTCCTAGGTTTCATCATTTGAATTCTCAATATACTCATTTATCTATATTCCTATTATAAATATTAGGATTTATATAGCCATTTAGGAATATGTCAATTATATCATCTCTTTCTTCGTTTCTAAACTAGAATTTCCCTTTAATTCTTCTTTAATCTTTACATTTAAATCAAAACATTTCTCAAACAATATTTTCAATTTTTGTACAGTATTATCTTTTAAAAATTCTTTGTACAATTCATCAATTACTTTTTCTTATGATAAGAAATTAAAAATATTTTTTTCTCCAATCTTATCTTTATATACTTAATTTTCCATTACATAGCTTATCTACTATTTTAAAGCTGTATAAGTGTTTCTGGCAACAGTGTCTTTAAATTTACTTTCTTCTTCTGTATCACCTTCCTTGTATTGATTATTGAAAATGGGCCATACCATTCCTAAACTTGAGTATGGAATAGATAATCCTAATATATTTGATAGATTTATTGCTACATCAACCTAAAGCATCCCCTCAAATTAACCGCATTATTATTTTTTATCTGACTAATTGCACTGTACTCTGGAAAGAAGGTTATTTATTGGATAATTTGGAATGTCTGCCATTAATTATTAAGTAATAGGTTAGTTTTTTGCAAAACCTTTTTTTCTATAGACAAAAAAGAAAGTTTCAGTCTCTTCTTAAGAGTCACCCCCATGACTTGCTCTAAGACTAACACCATGATCACTGCAAATAACAATAGTTCTATTTGGTTGATTATTTATCAAATCTTCTATAAATTTATTGAACAGATCATATTCTTATGCCAAATTACTACTATGAATATCATTAGTAGAATGTATTATATGATCCATTCCTAAAAAATGAGATATTATCATATCTACAGGATCTTCGTTATTATTTTCTTTATCAAGCCATTTATTAATTTAATTAATCATATGTTCATCTTCCCTTCCATTAGAGAATATGTTAAACGATTGCATGTCAGTAAAATATGTGAAGGAAGTAGGAAATAATTTTACCCAAGTATCATCGCCAATGAAATAGATAGTTTTATTAGCTGCTTTCATTTTTGAAGGTATATTATCTATTTTTATCTCCTCTGAGTGCTCTACATTTTATATCAAATCCATTATTGTTGGATTTGTTCCTGTCATCAATGATAACAAACGAGGACCGGTGACAGTGAGACTATCAGTTTTTGCTTTTAAATAAATGGTATTGTTAGGTTCTTTTTCCTAAATCTAGCTTAAAATAGACAAATTAGGTTTTGCCAAATAATAACCTAAAGTATCTATGACTATAAAGAGCATTTTATCATCACTAGTCCCTACTAGCCACGACTTTTGATCTTCTAAAAAAGGGTTTACTGCATTAGTTGTAGATTTTTTAAGGATATCTTCTTTCAAAAAAACAAAGGATAATGTCTTGTAAAAGAGTATTGCTTATATTGAAGTAATAGCTATAAGACTCGTCAGTACACTTTTAACTACTAGCTGCTTTACAGCCCTATTTAACTTAAACATTTTTTTGAATATTAATAATTTTTAGAGATATGCAAAGATTTTATCTTTTTATTAAATATCTATTTCTAAAAATAATTTGTTAATTAATTAAAAAACTTCTCAAAACAATTTATTTCAACCCTTTTTTTATTTATTTGTTTATTTATTTATTAACTTCCCTTTTTAATAAAAGCAAGAAATTAGATATTTCATCATTAAATTCATTTATATTAATATTTGATTCAATTTTGATAATCTATCAATCTACGGTTGCAATGTAGACTCAAAATGTACTCACAAGAACTTTCACCTAAGATTGGATAGAGATCTTTGCTTCTGAGCTTTTCATGTAATAAACTAAATAATTAGTAAATGATGATCAAGCTTTTATGTTTATGGTAGAGGAAGTTGAAAATATCTTTTCAGATATGGCCTTTTAAATCACT